>NC_047678.1:29345687-29669837 GCF_011762505.2 Arvicanthis niloticus | reverse complement strand
CTGTGGCGCTTATTTGGCCCTGGTTGCTGTTTGCAGGATCCTAGGCAGGGAAGGCAGCCTGACTCTGATTATGTTGCAACTCCAGAAAGGGATGAGTGATCATTCTTGAGTTCATAGGAAAAGGCCATGCAGCCAGGTCTCCAACTCAGCAGGTCTGGAGCCAAGCCAGAGAGTGGACAGCGAGGCTTAAGAGCAACCACTCATCAGGAGAGTTTGAGGTGCCACTGGCTGCTGCTGTCTGTAGAGCAGGGAGAGGCTGACCTCAGAGTGAGATGGGATTGAGAGTGGCCAAGGCAGGTTTCTGAGTGTTTGTCTGGTAGTGGGGCTTTAAGAAGAAGTTATCCTGTGTAACCAGACTGAACCCGACCCCATAATTTTCATGATGCCTCAGCCTCTGAAGTGCTAGAATTACAAACATGCACCACCTCACAAGGCTCAGGGAAAGTTTGTCAAGGCATTTGCTCCTGAAGAATTGGCACAAGTGGATAAGGATGGCTAAGTATTCCAAGAAGGCAATCAGGAGAGGAGTGTGGAGGTGAGGCAAAACCAGAGCAATCCACTCCCTGTATTCTCTTCCTCTAAGGTCTGATTCCACTTGCTTTTCTAGGAATTTGGTTCAACTTAAAAATTAACTGCCCCAGGACACATCCTGTGAGGAGCATATTCCTGTGGCCAGAGGGGGAATAGGGCTGACAGTTGGCTACCACAAGTTCCTCTCTGATGCTGACTTAGGGGACATAGGGGGATCCCAAAGAGCCAGACACCATTCTGTTTCAGTCTTCTACCTTGACTGAGTGTGTGGTAGGCGTCCCCTTCTCTCAGTTAGCTCGGTGGAGTTAGGAAGGCTGATGGATGATAGGGTCCAGAAGAGCAGAGAAGGTAGCATCATGTTCTCCCCAGAGCAGCATCTCAGGCAGGATAAATATCAAAGCCCTGCAGGAGATTCCAGGGCCACACCATGCTAACCCTTAGCTTCTGTGTTTCCCCTCTCTCCTGATGTAGGGATCTGAAGAGAGATGTAGCCAAGAAACTGGAGAAGCTGGAGAAGCGGACCCAGAGAGCCATTGCAGAGCTGATCCGTAAGTACACTCTGGCCAGTGGGGGCCTGCCCTTGGAGCAGTGACTTCATCACAGGCCTTTTCCACTTGTCTGCTCTCTCTCCATCCAGGTGAACGGCTGAAAGGCCAGGAGGACAGCCTGACCTCTGCAGTGGCTGCCAACATTGAACAAGAGGCCTGTGACTCCCACTGACATGTTTTCCTGGTTTAATTTCTTGAGCACACACATCTCCTGTCATGTAAATGGTGCTTTTTAACTTCTGTAAATAAACTTTTATTTAGTAGAGTCATGTCACTTCTAGTTTTCTAAAGACTGGCAGAGTTCTTGCAGTTTTGACATCAGAGAAGACCTAATAGGGGCTGGAGAGATGACTCAGGGTTGACTGACTGCTCTTCCATAGGTCCTGAGTTCAGTTCCAGCAACAACCACATGGTGGCTCACAGCCATCTGTAATGGGATCCAATGCCCTCTTCTGGTATTTCTTAAGACAGTGAATGTGTACTCAGATACATTAAATAAATTTAAAGAGGAGAGAGAGTATGAGAGAGAGAGAGAGAGAGACAGAGAGAGACACACAGAGAGAGAGAGAACCTAATAGTAGTCCCAGTATAGAAGAGTTTAGTAACAACTGACAATATTTTAGGAATTCTTCCAGGATCATCATTAAGAATTTTTTTTTCTTTTTTTTTTTTTTTTTTGGTTTTTCGAGACAGGGTTTCTCTGTATAGCCTTGGCTGTCCTGGAACTCACTCGGTAGAGCAGGCTGGCCTCGAACTCAGAAATCCGCCTGCCTCTGACTCCCAAGTGCTGGGATTAAAGGCGTGCGCCACCACCGCCCGGCTATTTTTTTTTTTTTTCCCACAAGACGTGGGAAACGGGACGAGGCGACTGCGGGACTCGAACCCACGCACCAAGAGACGGTGCACTGTCTGCGGGCGGGAGCCTTAAGGGCCGAGCCACCTGCGGTTTGCTGCATCATTAAGAATTAAGAAATCATCTATTTGTGGGGCCATGGTGGCCCACACCTTTAATCTCAGCACTTGGGAGGCAAAGGCAGGTGGATTTCTGAGTTCAAGGCCAGACTGGTCTACAGAGTGAGTTCCAGGACAGCCAAGACTACACAGAGAAACCCTGTCTCAAAAAAAACTAAAAAAGAAAACGAAAAGAAATTGCCTGTATAGCATCACAAGACAGTACATCTTCATTGTTCTCCAGAGATCTGCTCATTAAGTAGGGTTATCCTAGTGATTGTTACATATAGTTAATAACAGGAAACATATCAACAGCAGGAATCTTTCCTAAAAATGAATTTCTGATGGGCCTTGCCTACCCAAGTTCTTTCATAAATTTGAATCCAAAGTGGACCCATCTCAGGAATGTCACCTGCTAGTTTCTCGCTTCTCCCAAGTTGGCTCCTGACAGTTTATTTTAGGGCTTCCTCTCACCCTAAGTCATGAAGTGTGCAGGTCCATGTGTGTTGTGTTCCTTCCATACAGTGGCCCAGCTTTGGCAGACAGTGCCGAGGACTTAGGTCATGCAGTACAGTGCATGTGCACACAGAAGTTAGGACACCCAAAAAGTAAATAAAATCTCTCAGATGACAGTTTCAGATCATCGTGTGGCTGCAGATAACCTGGAACACCAGCAGTCCAGGGAGGCAGGGGGATCAGGAGTTCAGATCATGCAGCTACAGGCCAGCTTGAGGCTAGCCCAGGGATGTGGAAGAGAGAAATGGCTAATATACTGACATCTTTTGGAAGGATCAGTAGGGTTGACTGCTGAGCAAGACTGATGGAAGACATAAGAACCAGGACTGAGATGAGAGTGTCATAGTCCACAGACATCCAACTACATAGGTACATTACAGATTCAAGTGTAGCAAGGGCTGGAGAGACGGCTCAGGGGTAAAAGTCAGTCCTTGCTGCACACCCCAGACAACCTGTGCTGGAGGCCTGGAACCCACGCAAAGGTGGAAGAAGTGACTCTACAGCGTTGTCCTGTGCCTGTATGTGCACAGGCATACACGCACAAACACTATAAGCTCCAGACTATACCCCCAACCCCAGGCTAACTGGTGACTTTAGATCCCACTCCCGTCCCAAGTTTTACCTCATTGCATCCCCAGGAATTATCACCCTAAGAGAGCTGAAATGCCAGGCCAAGTCCAGAGCAACAGGTGAACCCTGCCCATAGTCAAGTGGAGTTCCTTAGAGCTGTAACAGTCAGTCACAGCAGGATGGGCAGACCCAGCCGGCTATAAAACTGAGACAGGACATGCCCTGTGGGAGTCCACTTTCACCCTACCCACCACACTGGGCTCTGTACCCCAGCCAAAGATGGTGAAGCCCCACAGGTACTGCTTCTCTGAGAAACAGGCCATGAAGATGAGGCTGTGCAAGTACAGCCCCTCCACCAGAATCCAGTAGTAGTTGTTTGCCAGGAAGTAGAGGGAAAAGGTCATGGCCACTCGGCAGCCAACCTAAGAGACCAACCAGGGTTAGTTCCAGAAGGTAGAACCTGCATCTTATAGGCAAAGTTTGGTTCTCATTACGGGGAGAAGTTAGTTCTCTCTAGGCTGCTGGGTTGGGAACAATGTAGTCCATATCTGTGACCAGGTAGACTCAAGGAGGGGGCAGAGAGGAGACCCCTGAGATGGGGGATCAGAACTGTGAGGCTGGATGGGAGATGTCTTCTGTCCTCATGGTAAAGGTCTTTTAGAGATGCCGGGGTGCCCTCCCTCTGTAGTTTAAACAGCCTCTGTCCAGGCTATGTCTGAGTCACACACACCCTTCCCCATCCCCTATCCTACTGATCCCATCTAGTTCTATGGATTCTGGTTCTATGCAAGAGCTCTGTGTTTCAGAGAGCTTTTGACCCTTCTAGGCATGGCTTGGCTATCTTTTCTTTAAGGAAGTTGGCCCAGCCCACCCTGTTAGGCACAAGCACCCTCATCAAAACTCCTGGCCTCCCTCTCGCCATCTAAATCCACTAGGACCCTGTGCTGTGCCTGCCATCTGCAAAGGGAAACCCATATTTTTTTAGCAAATTTTCAAATCCCTCTGCCCTCACACACACACACACACACACACACACACACACACACACACACACACACACAGGTGCATGGTCATGTCTGGGTGTGAGGGCTCTGGTGGGCAGACAGCACTTTCCTGGGTCCAGGATGGTAAGGATCACCTGAGCCTGCTGACTTCCCTCTGCCTGATCCGTCTCTTTTAGGCCTTCACTCTGGCTGGGTCTCCCTCTATTTATTGAGCCCACCCTAGGTATCCCTGACTGTCCTGGAAGTCGCTATGTAGACCAGGATGGACTTGAACTCATGAAGACCCCCATACTCGGGAGACCCTTCCTCAAGCCTCCAGAATCGCGACCACCCAAAGATCACAAGAAACCATACCTGGATGCAATCAGCAGAGGTTTATTAGGGAAAGAGCTGGCAGCCAGCGGTCTGACCAGGTACTCGCGCTGGAGTCAAGGTCCGACCCCCTCGGCCAGTCCTTGGAGGGTTTTAAAGGGAAAAACCACAAACCAGGGGAGTGGGATGGGGTTGTTAAAGATACAAAACATGAAAACAGTGGAACAATTCAGAGGTATTCACTCTAAATGATTAGTGTCATGTGGAAATCGCCCTGCATTCTTCTCAAAAATGTGGTTTTTACCATGCCATTGTGCCCTATCCGGCCATTTCAGATTGCTATCTTTACTTTTTCCGGCTATAGGGCTAGGGCCCCACCTAGGTGGTAGCATCTTTATCTGTAATCAGGAATGCCTTCCTGCCTTGGGCGAGGCTTGAGGAATGTAATCCAGCAAGTGTCCTTCACCTGGAATGTGAAGGCCTGAAATCTTATTTTCAGTTCTGTAAGGCAAAAAATCTACACATATTTCATAAAATGGCCTTTATAATTTTTCACTCTACATTCCTCACTTTTTCCGATTTGGCTATGTTTTTAATCATAAAAACTCAATTATTAATAAGTCTATTCTCACCCCACTTTTTCCGATTAGGATCTTTAGAAAAGTTTAAACTCCAGTGTCATCATAATTACCATTTTCTTGACCCAAAGTCTTATATTGGTGGCGCAACACAAAAAGCTGAACAGCATTTATCCTTTCTCTAACAAAAGTTACTAATCTATTTTAAATGTAGGGGCCTATGGTTAAGAGCAAAAGTAAAATCACAAAGGGTCCAGCAAGGGAGGATTGAAGCAACTCTCGAATCAAAGTTGCAGTGCATCTCTATCTTGTCTCTGGTCTAACTTTTTTTTCTGAATTTACTCTCTGGTCACTCTTGAATGGTCTACATAATAGTAACATTTTTTCTTAGAGCAGCACACAGACTTTCTCCTTTAAGAAACAGCAAGTCTAGTAACAACTTAACTTTGTTACTGACTGTTCTAGGGCTCTCAAATCCACATCAGTGGCAGCTCTCAGCTGATGAAAGTAATGAGGTGTCTGTATCAATGTAGTTACACCTGTCTCTATACCTATGGCCACTCCTAGTCACAATGTAACAGCTAGAGTCAAGGAAAATAGGCTGTCTGCAGAATCATCTAGGGTGTATCTCAAACTCAGTTCAAGAGTACCTGCAGGATCTAGCTGGACAAGTACACAATAATCTTTGTTTTCATCAAAGATAGCAGTGGAAACACATGGTGTTAACCCGGAGCTGTAAGTCTACCATTTATCAATTTTAGGCACTAGGTATCTGTTAGCAGGGGTTCTTGGGCTCTATTCTATTGACTAGGGGTTTCAAAACATTTCCTTTTCTTTGTAGCACACTTTCAAAGTTGTCTCCTGACTTTTCCACATTTTGTGGCACATAGCTGTCTACATATACATAAAATCACATATATAATAAAGAGAAATTGCAAAAGGAACAAATCTATATAACTCTAGATTCACATTTCAACTTCAATCTTGTAATCACAAGCTGTCATTTAACCTTGGGTGTACACACACTAAGTCCCACCCTCCAAGGCAGTATTTTCCCTGTGCCTCTGGGGTGGTCTCAGGAGTCAAGGCCTGCTGCTTCTTTAGCCTTGTAGAATAGCAGAAGACCTGGAGCCAAAGAGTAGGGGGTTGTTCAGGCATCTGGATCTTCTCCAGTTGACATCAGTCACAGGTGGTGATGGTGAACTTCAAGGAGGTCGGATGGTCCACAGCACCAGGAACAGTCTTTTAGTAGCCTGAAAAATCATTTCTCACACAAAATGGGCATTCTGGGTATGGAGCAAGAACAAGGGACACTCTAGCCAGCGCCAGTTCCCAAGGGTAGTTTAATTTTAGGGTCCTGTATATTCTCTCTACCTGTCCTGAGCTTCGGAGACAATATAAACAGTGGATCTTCAATTCCTGACTTACCTTAAAACTGCTCTTTGATCTAATTACCTAGGACACTTGAAACCTCGGGAAGGTCCCTATTCTAGGCTGTTTTCTCCTAGGTATTTCTTATCTACTCTAAGTCTTATTATTTCTCTGGCTTAGAACCTAAGGTCCCTTATACGCTTTAAGTCTCTTAGCTGCTTGGTTGCACTCATATCTTAAGAGTCCATCTGTGTATTTAGCCTGGTAAATCCTTTGCTTTCTGGGGAGTATAGTTCTCTCTTCTTGTGTGCGCCATTGTCTATTTTAGGCCCCAAACCTGGGAGGGCTCCTGTATCAAGCCACTTGATCTGTCCGGTTGTTGCCTCAGGCTGGAGTCTCCTCCCTTTTTGGTATCCTGGGCAACAAATATTTACAGCTTCCGGTTTCATCAGGGTTTCCTCTCTTGGCATATAGCCTTGCAGGCATGGACTGTGGCAAAAGCATACCTGTTGTCCATGCAGATGTTGGCTTTCTTGTCAGCCCCAAGTTCCAAGGTTGTTCTCTGCACCGATGATCTCAGGGGTGGGGAGTCAGTCCAGATGGCATGTGTCCACCACAGTAGCGCTGGCTTGTCTCTGACCAGCATGGAGAAAACTGCTCCTGTCTGTAAAGCACGTTACCTCGGCTCCCGGCTGGAGTCAGTAGGAGGAGCCTTTCCTCTACCCGTGAGTTCTTGTCAGTTAGTTGCAGCCTGTCTGGGCCCCAATCCTGGGGAGTAAGTCTCAACCCGACAGAGGGTAGGAACAGTCTAGGATGACCATAAATGAATGGGATACCCAGCCCATCTCTTAGTCCACCATTTTCGGGTAGTCCATGAATACCTTTTGACCCATTGGCCTGGAGGAAGCCCCTGTGTCTATCAAAGGTTGGGTGGCTCCTTTACTTGCAATGCGCACATTGGTCTTTTTCAAAGAGTTTTATCTCTCTTTGATTGGAATCCCTTTTTTCTGCTTTCTGTAAATTCTTTCCTGTCACCTTTCTCTTTCTTCACCTCTCTCTAGTCTCCTCTATTCCTCTGTATTCCTGTGGACTCACAGCAACTGATCTCTATTCTTCTTCTCTACTCTTTTCTTCTAGACTTACACTAAACCTTCTCTATTCCTCTTCTCTATTCCTTTCTTTTAAATCTTCTCTCACTTGCTATTACCATCAATCATTTTAATATGTAGTATACTTCCTAAATCTTTCAATGACTTATCTTGTAGTCTCTGTAGCCTCTGGAGCCTTGTCTACACTGACAGAATGTCTCTATGAGCTAGTCTAGAAAGGCTGTGGGTAACTTATCTGATCTCTGCTTAACCTCATGTGTCCTGATCAAACTTAGTGGGGTCTCATATAATCTTCTCTCTCAAGACCTATCAGCGGAATCTGGCGTGGGCCTCTGGGTGTCCCTTACCTTCTGTCACATGGAGGTCTCAGTCAAATCTGCTCCAAATTGACCTGCTGCTGACCACGGCCTGATCAATTGACGGGGTCCCCAATCTGAAGACCAGAACCTGCAAAGGTCTTGTGAAAGCAAGGCTTTTACCTTATTTAGCATTTCACAGCAAGGATTATTAAGATGTTGAAGGTTCATACAGTTATTAACAATTTTTAAAAGGCAACTTGAGTTACATTTGACACTTATTTGAATTTAACTTTTAACAAAATAGAAACTTTGGTCATAGTTCTATAAAAACCTTTTAAAGAGTTATTTCTGATTACAACAAGAACAATAAAGTAAACATTTTTATGTCTAACGTAAGAGCACAAGTCTTCACCACTTCTTTAATTTTATCTTGTCAGAACTCTCATCTTTGAACCAAATCTTAATGAAAATCTCATACAAATAATGAAATTGTCTCAAACAGTAATGGCTAAAAAAATTTATCAAAACTGAAGAATATATATATATATATATATATATATATATATATATTCCTGACTCATATATATATATATATTTCTGACTCAGGGCAGCCTATAACTTTTAAGCTGTAATTTTAGAAAAAAGCACTCCTTTACTTATAAAACTGGGAAAAATCATTATCAACTTCCTTATTACAGAAGCTAAAAAAACTGCTGCCCCCCTTTTTTTTTGCTTTCTGCTGGTGTCCTTCTCCTAGCCACAGAGCAGGGCGAATTATCAGTTTTTCTTGTGTAAATCAAGACTGCCTCACAAGTAAGTTTTAAACTAAATTAAGTAAGCAGTTTTAACCAGTTCTTGTGAACAATCTTGCTGCGGCTGTTTGTCTAGCTGTCCTGGCTCCACTGCCAGGTTTTTTTTCTTTTTTCTTTTATCACCTGGGTTCTCATCTATCTTCATAGGCGGCAGGTGGAAAACCGCCATTTGTTGCACTAGTGACCTCAAGGTACCCAGTACAGCCAGGAATACCAAACTAGGTAGCTGTTGCACGCTGTTGCTGTGCTGGGGAACCACGAGTTGTAGCCCGCCAAGTGGGGGCTGGGTGAGCGGGCTGGGTGAGGGCACCCTCCATGTGCTGCTACCTGAAGCATACCCTACATGCGGTAGGCGGGCTGTAGGAACACGAACCGCGAGCACGAACCGAGGTAGCTGCCCCTTATTAAAGGACCTGCCCGCCTTTCTGCAGTTGTATTCTTGTACCGGCGGCTTCATTTCTCTCTCTGCCGGCAATCATGTTACCTATTTTTAACTCAAGATGTTTAACACAGTAGATTAACAGCTAACACACAGATGATTTGCCAAGAAAAGACACACACATATAAAAAAACAACACAAATAACTCACCCCTCTCACGTGTAGTACATAAAACACAGATAGCTCACCCCTGCCACGGGTGGCACAAATAACACTTAACTACATTTGGTCACGACCCCAGATGGAGAAGGATTCCACGTCTTCTCCCAAGTAGGAGCGCTCAGTCTCTTGAAACCTGACAGTCAGATCCCCTGACCTTCTGGAAGGCCTCTCACCTTCCCCCTGAAATCCAACGGTCAGATCCCCTGACCTTCTGGAAGTCCTCTCGCCTTCCAAGTAAGACTCCAATAACCAGACAACGCGGTCAGTCTTCACAGATTCAGATTTAACAGATTCAGACAACTTGGTCAGCCTATGCTGGACCAAGTCTAACAGATTTCTAACATACCAGCAATGAACAACCCAAAAATAGACACACTGCCATGAGAGCACAACTACCACGGTGGCCATTTCTGACCTTTTCTCTCTAGTTTTCATTGTTAACACACAAAAAGACTAACAAAAAAAACCCGTCTCAATCGCCAGTGCCAGCCAAGAGGGATTCCACATCCTCTCCGGCACCTAGATGCAAACCTGTGCCAGCCTAGAGGGATTCCACGTCCTCCCCGGCACCTAGATGAACCCCCAAACGTTTCTGGGGGTGCAGCAGCTAGTGACTCTCCAGCACGTCTGCTAATCACTCATTTGTCTCCTCTCGAAACAAAAATGGTTTACTGCCCCTCACGAGACAGAAACAGCTGCCAGTCCAAACCGAAGTGCACTTTTCAGAAACCAAATAATTCAGACAGACGGGCACAAACAACTTAGACTAACAAAAAAACCCGTCTCAATCGCCAGTGCCAGCCAAGAGGGATTCCACGTCCTCTCCGGCACCTAGATGCAAACCAAATAATTCAGACAGACGGGCACAACAACTTAGAAACCAAATAACTTAAACAAACCTAGACAAAACAGCACACGATTTAGGCAACCCTAGCACACGAGAAATCAGATGATTTAGACAAAAGGTCACACAACAACCAGACAGAAAAAAACCGCGGTGTCCCTTTACCTCCCAGCGTGGTTCTTGGATTAAGGTGGTCGCATATCCCGGACGAGCCCCCAAATGAAGACCCCCATACTCGGGAGACCCTTCCTCAAGCCTCCGGAATCGCGACCACCCAAAGATCACAAGAAACCATACCTGGATGCAATCAGCAGAGGTTTATTAGGGAAAGAGCTGGCAGCCAGCGGTCTGACCAGGTACTCGCGCTGGAGTCAAGGTCCGACCCCCTCGGCCAGTCCTTGGAGGGTTTTAAAGGGAAAAACCACAAACCAGGGGAGTGGGATGGGGTTGTTAAAGATACAAAACATGAAAACAGTGGAACAATTCAGAGGTATTCACTCTAAATGATTAGTGTCATGTGGAAATCGCCCTGCATTCTTCTCAAAAATGTGGTTTTTACCATGCCATTGTGCCCTATCCGGCCATTTCAGATTGCTATCTTTACTTTTTCCGGCTATAGGGCTAGGGCCCCACCTAGGTGGTAGCATCTTTATCTGTAATCAGGAATGCCTTCCTGCCTTGGGCGAGGCTTGAGGAATGTAATCCAGCAAGTGTCCTTCACCTGGAATGTGAAGGCCTGAAATCTTATTTTCAGTTCTGTAAGGCAAAAAATCTACACATATTTCATAAAATGGCCTTTATAATTTTTCACTCTACACTCAGAGATCCATCCACCTGTCTTTGTCTCCCAAGTGTTGGGATTAAAGGCATTCACCACCACTGCCATGTGCTGGTCAAACTCTTTCTATACTGTGGCGCTTATTTGGCCCTGGTTGCTGTTTGCAGGATCCTAGGCAGGGAAGGCAGCCTGACTCTGATTATGTTGCAGCTCCAGAAAGGGATGAGCCATCATTCTTGAGTTCATAGGAAAAGGCCATGCAGCCAGGTCTCCAACTCAGCAGGTCTGGAGCCAAGCCAGAGAGTGGACAGCGAGGCTTAAGAGCAACCACTCATCAGGAGAGTTTGAGGTGCCACTGGCTGTGAAGACCCCCATACTCGGAAGACCCTTCCTCAAGCCTCCGGAATCGCGACCACCCAAAAATCACAAGAAACCATACCTGGATGCAATCAGTAGAGGTTTATTAGGGGAGGAGCCGGCGGTCAAAAATGACCAGCTCTTTAGCTCCAAGAGCAGGGTTTTTGGCCACGTGTGGTGGGTTAAAGGGTCTTTTATAGCATGGGGTGGGGGCAGCGAGGCATTTTTGCGCGCTTACACATGATTGGTTGTTTTACAAATTTTGAACATAGCACTGGGAAGACCAAGGGAGGGGTAACCAAGAACAGTGGAACATTTCAGAGAATCTAGCCCAAATGATCTAGAGTCATGTGAGATCACTCTGCACACTCATTCTTCTCAAAAATGTGGTTTTCACCATGCTATTGTGTCCTATTCTGCCATTTCAGATTACTATCTTTACTTTTTCCGGCTATAGGGCTATGGCCCCACCTAGGTGGTAGCATCTTTATCTGTAATTAGGAATGCCTTCCTGCCTTGGGCGAGGCTTGGGGAATGTAATCCAGCAAGTGTCCTTCACCTGGAATGTGAAGGCCTGAAATCTTATTTTCAGTTCCGAGTTCTGTAAGGCGGAAAAATCTACACATATTTCATAAAATGGCCTTTATAATTTTTCACTCTACAGCTGCTGCTGTCTGTAGAGCAGGGAGAGGCTGACCTCAGAGTGAGATGGGATTGAGAGTGGCCAAGGCAGGTTTCTGAGTGTTTGTCTGGTAGTGAGGCTTTAAGAAGAGGTTACCCTGTGTAACCAGACTGAACCCGACCCCATAATTTTCATGATGCCTCAGCCTCTGAAGTGCTGGAATTACAAACTTGCACCACCTCACCCAGCTCAATTTGTTCTTGAAGAATTGGCACAAGTGGATAATGATGGCTAAGTATTCCAAGAAGGCAATCAGGAGAGGAGTGTGGAGGTGAGGCAAAACCAGAGCAATCCACTCCCTCTATTCTCTTCCTCTAAGGTCTGATTCCACTTGCTTTTCTAGAAATTTGGTTCCACTTAAAAATTAACTGCCCCAGGACACATCATGGGAGGAGCACATTCCTTAGTCCAAGGACACCTGCTGGATTACCCTGCTGGATTAACATTCAGAGGAAGCAGGGATTAACATTCTCAGACCACACCTGCAGGTGGGGAAGGCCCTAGGCAGGTAGACACATTCCTCAGGAGGAACCAATCCTCAACATTTACAGACAAGGGTGGTCCTTGCCACCTCATTCCCCAAAGACCAATCAGTTTAAAAGTCACATTGTTCCATGAATCATATTGTGCCTAGTCACTGTTTCTCTAGTCCACCCCTTAAAAAGTATAAAAACTGCTCTTACCTTCAACTTGAGGTTCTTCTTGGCTCTTCTGGCCTGTATGCAGAGAACTCAAGTGCACTGGGTTATTATTATCATCCAACCTCAGGTTATTGCAGCGAATCCCGTCCGTGAGAGTTTCTGGGGGAGCGTGTCCCCTGGTTTTAGACCTTTAAGTCCAACACTTTCTCACTGAGTCTGTGTGAGGCCAGAGCAGAAAAGGAGGGGGGCCTCTGAAAAGATGGCGGCTGTTCCTGCTGGTGTGTGCCGACTTAAAGAAGAGGCATGGATGCGGAAAGAACAGCTGAAGGACCTCCGGGAGAAAGCTGGGTGCAAGGACAGGGGAGATGGGAAGCTACAGCACAAGAGGCTCGGAGAAGAGGAAGAGGAGCCCAGGGAACCCAGGTTTCAGAACTATGTCCCAGAGGATAGAGACCTGAAGAGGTGGCAGGTCCCCCAGGCCAAACCAGTTGCAGTGGAGGAGAAGGTGAAGAAGCAGCTGGAGGATGCCAAGCCAGAGCCTGTCATTGAGGAAGTGGACCTGGCCAACCTAGCACCTGGGAAACTGGATTGGGATCTCAAGAGAGATGTGCCCAACAAGCTGGAGAAGCTGGAGAAGCGGACCCAGAAAGCCATCTCAGAGCTGAGCCACGAAAGGCTGAAAGGCCATTAGGACAGCCTGGCCTCTGCAGTGTATGCCACCATCCAACAAGAGGCCTGTGACTCCGACTGAGATGCTTTCCGTGTTTCATCTCTTCAGCACACACACATCATATGGGAAGGTAGTCTCAGACAGGGATGGGGTTAGGCTGACCAGCACTTCTGGGTCTTGAGAACTGAGCCAGCCCACTGAGTCTCAGCTTCTCTTGGTTGTGACAGTTCATCTCCCAGGGGTTTCCACTACCCCGAGTGGGTCAAAGCTGCAATCTGTACATATGTATGTAAACAGAGCTTTGTAAGTTCTGGAAATAAAGCTGCATTTAGTAGAGGCGTGTCGCTTTCAGGTGTTTTTTTGTTGTTGTTGCTTGGGGGTTGGACTTGGGATGCAGAAGTTTTACTTACTATTCTTACTCCTGGGTAGGACCTCTGTTGTGGCTTTCTGTTTCTGCATTATTGGACCAGGATCCCATTCAACTTTGGGGAGCAAGAGGAGAGAGGGAAGAAATGGAAAAAAGGAAGTAATAGAGGGGTGTGTGAAGGGAAGAATGTCAGTGGTTGAGGCCAGGGATAATAAAGTGAAGAATCACAGAATTCTGGAGCAGAACTGGCACTCACCCTGGTAGGTTTCTTGGTGACTGCCACATATAGGCTCACTGACCTTGAAGTAGGGGAGTATCCATCACATCTGGACATCTCAGGATGAGAATAAATGAAGCTCTCGTGGCCTGGAGGAGGCAGTCTTGGGAACCATGCAGTCCCATAGGGACATCCCTTCCCTGTGGTGGTCGCTATCACTGCTGTTGCTACTGGGCCTGGGGTTGCCTCTAGCCATCTCCCAAACTCTCAGCTACAGGGAGGCTGTGCTCCGTGCTGTGGATGCCTTCAACCAGCAGTCCTTGGACACCAATCTCTACTGTTTCTTAGACCTGGATTCTGAGCCCCAAGGGGTGAGGCAGAGGAAGAGCCAAGTTCTAATCCAAGGCACCTCCTTTCAGTGTAGTCTCTCCTTTCCCCAGGAGACTCCATAAATCTGTGTCTCCTTTCAGATCGCCAGCTTTTGGCCTTGGAATACCTGCTGTGGCACAAGATGCCTGGGACTTCCATTGCAGGGACCAGGGTGGAATCTTGGCCCTGGGAATTAGCCTTTTGTTTTTTCTTTAAGTTTTTCCATATGCAATGAGGGACACTACCTTAAAGTCCCTAAGGTTGTGCCTGATCCTTGATTCCCTCTCTCTTTGCAGAAGGGGAGCTGCCTGAGGGCTGATCTCATTCACTGGGAGAGGGGTGATGGAGGAGGGGGGCTCATTGTTTTCTTCCCTCTATACCTCAGCCCTAGCTCTTGTCTCAGCACCCAGGATGTAGTGCTGGAGGGTCACCCTGTTGGTGCATGTCAGGAGACTGATCCTTCAAGTTTTGAGAATGGGCCTGAGACTAGTCTCAGTACTTTCTTCCCTAACCAGGATGAGGACCCAGATACTCCCAAGTATGTGAGGTTCCTAGTGAAGGAGACTCTGTGTGCCAAGGCAATGCAGCAGATACCTGAGCAATGTGCCTTCAAGGAACAGGGGGTAAGGCAGTGGGGCTGGGGGTGGGAGTCCCTCTTGAGGAACTAGTCAAGGAGTCCCAAGGTAATATTTCCATCCAGTGGACTAGGGTTTAGGGGTTATGGCAAATGAATTCCAGTTTGACCATGGTTTTTCTCTTCTAAGGTGGTGAAGCATTGTATGGGGACAGTCACCCTGAACCCGGCCTCAGATTCTTTTGACATCAGCTGTAATGGGGTGAGTGGGATGCAGGGGATGGTGAGGGGATGGAACATGGGTTATCCTGCAGACCAGTTAGTCCCTATTCCTACCCAGAGCAGAAGAGAGCTCCCCTCCATCCCCTTGGCTCCTCCCTTGAGCCTGAACTTCAAGACTGTCATTCCCTGGAGTAGTGATTCAGTTTGGCTCTTCCTTGGGAGGCAGAGGCAAGAGGATCCCGATGGGTTCTAGGCCAGCCTTACCTACATAATGAGTTCCAGGCCAGACATGGCTACATAGGAACTTGTTCCAGATGCAGATTCTTAGATCTCACTAAGACTGACAGGACTCAAGGGTGAGGACTTTTTCACCTGGGGTTTAATACACTCTACTGGATATTCTGAGTCCTGCTAAATTGAAGTTCAGAGCAGTCTCTTAGGGTACACTTTCTCAGACCCTTGGGAGCCCCTTGCTATTCCTAGGCTCCGGGTTCTCATCTTTTATTGGGGTTAAGGATCCAACTGCATGTCCCAAAGGCTGAATAGGGTCCAGAGGTTCTTGGAGTGTCCCAGAAGTATGGTCTAGGTGGGGAAGAATCTTGGGTGGCCCTGGAACCAGCCCCACAAGGAACCCATTTCTTCCTGGTACACAGCCTGGTATACAGCCCTTTCGGTTCAAGAAAGTTTCACGGCTGGCTGGACTCCTCCGGAAAGGTGGGGAGAAGATTGGTGAAAAGCTTAAGAAAATTGGCCAGAAAATTAAGGATTTTTTTTTTTTTTCAGAAACTTGCACCTGAGACAGAGCAGTAGTCCTGCCTTTGCCTGTTTCTGGATCCCTAAAATAATAAACTTGGTAAAAGAAACTTCTCTCAGTGGCTTTTGTATTCATTGTCTTTACCTGTGGAGGCTTTCTGAGCACATGTGTGTGCTATAATTTTATGTTCTCTATGTGTGTGTGTGAGAAAGAGGAAGGTAACTGTCCATTCAGGAGGTGTATATAAGTCAGCAGGGCAAGAGGTCCACTTTCAAAAGGTTTATAGCCAGGCAGTGGAGTATTCATGTTTAATTCTAGCACTTGGAGGGGCGGGGCAAAGGCAGGTGGATCTCTGAGTTTGAGACCAGCCTGGTCTACAGAGCAAGTTGCAAGATAGCCAAGGGCACACAGAAAAGCCCTGTCTTGAACCCTCCCCTCTCCCTCCAAAAAAAGATTTATTAGCTGGGTAGTGATGGTATATAGCACTCGCAAGTGAGAAGCAGTTGGATCTTTGGGTTCAAGGCCAGCTTGGTCTATAGAGTTAGCTCTAGAACAGCCAGAGCCAACCAGAGAAACTGTCTTTTTATTTATTTATTTATTTATTATTTTGTTTATTTGTTTTTTTGTTTGTCGAGACAGGGTTTCTCTGTATAGCCCGGGCTGTCCTGGAACTCACTCTGTAGACCAGGCTGGCCTTGAACTCAGAAATCCACCTGCCTCTGCCTCCCAAGTGCTGGGATTAAAGTTGTGCACCACCACTGCCTAGAAGGCTAGAAGAGATGTCAGATCTCCTGGAACAAGAGTTACAGGTAGTTGTGAACTGCCAGATGTAGATGCTGGGAACTAAACCCAGGGTCTTCTGCAAGAATAATAAGTGCTCTTAACCACGGATCCGTCTCTCCAGCCCCTAAACATTCATTTATTGCTTACCTACATTTGACCTAATATATGACTGTCAGGTAAAATATTTTTAGGAATGGTGGTGGTGGTGCACATCTTTAGTCCCAGTACTGGAGAGGCAGAGGTAGGCAGATCTCTGAGTTCTTATGGTTTTCAAGTCCCCTTGGCCACTGTAAGACCTGAGTGGTCTCAGGGGTTTCTTTAGGTCTGTGGCTCTAACCACAGCCTCCACACTTCCCTGGGTCTGAAGCTTGGTATTCAGAAAGCTCGTAGAACCCACAGGTGACCAACATTTTGACTCCATCTGGTCACCTTGGGGCAAGTGTCTAGCTCCACCTGTGGTCCTGTTGGCATTCAGCCAAGACTCTTCATATTGACTCTTCATAGTCAGTACCAGGAACCACCAGTTCCTAGAGCTGAACTTCATGCAGACATTCCTCTAGGAAGAGTCACAGAAAACAATGTCCTAGTGAGCTCAGAAAAAGAGGAAGTCAAGACAACCACACCCCAACAGAAAAACTCAACACAAAAGACACAACACAAACCATCACCAATGGCCTGGTACCAACCAAACCACTCCCTATAAGGGAGTTGGGACTTACAGCTTGGTTCTTGAATAAGGGTCTTATCCTCAGAGTGTCTGTCAGAAGCTCTTTCATTGGACACAACTTTGAATCCAATAGTTTTGATGTGTTCCTTGTATCTGGCTGTGTCTATCTGGAACTGCATGTGCCTCCTTTGAGTTGGCCTGATTCCATTTGCATTCTAACCTGCTTTCTTCCTCTGTTTCAGTGTAAATTCATCATTTGAATTTGCTTCTAACTGGACAACCTGATGTGGTCTTATTTTTATGTTGTTTCATCTGGTGGTGGTGTTATTGTTATGCTCATATATTTATTTTGAGGAATATTTTTAAATTGCTTTTTTTAAATCTCAAGTTTTAAGTTACATGTATTTATTTACTTGGGGTTATGCATAACTAATTACGTCTGCAATGACTACTTCCAAATAGACTCACATTCTGAAATATTTGGAATTAGGAATTCAGCTTATAAGCTGGGGTAGGGAGTACAATTTAGGCGACAAGTGTTCTAAAGTTACATCTTTGGGATACTGACCTGTAACAGCATGTATCAACTAGGAATTTGGGCTTGCAACTGTACATGTGTGTTGAAATGGGATGGCCTAGAACAGTGGTTTGACGTTCTATCTAGATCTTAGCTTGAGCAGTGTGCTCAGATCTCATACCTGGGTGTACTGCTTGGTAGATACCTCTAGTTGTGGATGTGCACCTCAGATGTGGACCTCAGGCCTTAGAGCTGAATGTCACTGCAGAGCCTCTATTCCGTGTGTTCAATACTAGCCAGTCCTCTCCCTTGGACACAGCCCTGTGCTGAGGAACATACAGAAACCCACTTATCTTTACCTTCTGAGTGCTGGCATTAAAGGCATGTGCCACCACATCCCAGAATCTTTATCCTCTAACTCAGGCATAAGCAAAAGCTTCCTGAACTGTAATATGGGCCAGCCCTCTGGGCACCTGAAACAAGTTGTGTTGAGCAGCTCAGGATGACCAACCATAATCAATTCACCTGATGAATATAGCTGTGCAAATGACCCTGGGTGAAAGTAACAGAAGCAGTCAGCTGACAGATAACCAGGGATGTTCTTTGGCATTTTAGACCGATGACGTTTGCTGTGATGTTGCAAAGAATTAACTGTTGTGTTGATATAGTGGAGGTATAACTGCCTTTAGTACCTCTGTGGAAATCAGAAATCCTGTCTTATTACCCAGCCTCATTAAAACACACCTTCACTGGGCAGAGGCACAGAGGCACCTTGGAGCAAAGAGGTGCTTCTGCCTAGGACACAGCCCTGTGCTGAGGTCCATAGCATGGTTTGAGTCCACACTGAACTTTCCTAGGACACAGCCCTGTGCTGAGGTCCACAGCATGATTTAAGTCCACACTGAACTTGGTGAGTGATTGTGTTTATGTGCTACATAACCAACTCACTGAGAGAGTCTTACAGGAGTCTCTCTTGAGCACAGATCAGAAACCTGGCTTCAGGGTAGATGCAAGGACTCCCATGAAGGACAGAGAGAAAGCCTGTACAGGAATACTGCCAGCCTGGAGCATTCGGTAGCAAAGAGTTTACTAAGGAAGCCAGGTCAGATGCTGGTTACACAGGCACTGCATTTTCCTGACTAGTCAACAGGCTGCTCTTTCTGGAGGACGGAGGACAGTCCTTTGTAAAAAGAGAAGTCACCATCCTTCCTGAACACCCATGAATACTCCACAGAAGAAGTAGATAGAGGTGGACTGCAGCAGTTGAGCTGTGGGTGGCTAGACCTTCCAGCAGGAGTTGAGGTCCAACAGGGACAGTGCCTTCAGCCCACCTTCTCAGGGACTGATAGGACTTTACTAGGCTGGTTTGGGCCCTCCTGTTTCAGCTGCACAGTGGATGCCTTCCTCTGGACTGTAGTGCACAGGACCACAGCGTAGCTGGGGTTCTTCCTCCTCATACCAGCGCTGTTCACTGAAGTCAGGGAAGAAGGCTGCAATCTCTCTGCTGGCGGAAACCACAGAGTCTATGAGAAGAGGAGAGGCAGAGAAGAACTACTTAGGAGGTTGAGGCAGGAGGACTGCAAGATTGGGACCATGGCTCAGAGAATAAAATAAATAAGAGAAGGGGCCATCACAGGGAATGTAGGGTAAAGATAAGCAAGACTCAGTCACAGTCAGGCTCAGAAATATGAACCACTCAGTCCCGGGATATATAAAGAAAGCTCACAGGCCACATGGCTGACACAGCTACAAAGGGCCAGAAATATATGAGACACAGCTCACTGGAGAGAGCACGGACTGTCAGTCTCCCACGTGGCTTCCTCACCTGTGGCTGTGGATGAGAGGTTTAGACTCACCTGAGCCATGGGTGGTATTTCGGGTGTCAGTGAGGCCCAAACTCCCACGAATTGAATCTGGGGCTATATGGCGTGCTTGAAATACTCTGGTGGGTCCCATCAGTGTCCTCCAAAGTTGGATGGCATCTTTGTGGGCAAGGATGTAGGCTCGGATTGGCCCACTGGGAATAAAAAAAGGGATATGATCACTTAGTCTAGAACATGTTTGTGAGCAGGGCAAGAATAAAAGTGAACAGTACATTCTGAGGGTTCCTTTCCCTTCTAGTGAGCACTGATGCTGGTGTAAGAAAGTGACGGGCAGAGGTGACTACTGATGTGCAAGAAGTGATCAACAGGACTGCTAGGCAGCAACAACAGTGCTCCACCCCAGTGCTCCACCCCGGCCACTGGTCCAGCAACTACAGAACAGGTGCCCACCGGGTTGGTGTAGCACAGCCATGTTTTTTTAGGCTTGACAGTGGTAAGTGAAATCGACAGTTCTATTCACAGGGAAGAGGAGGTATCTCACAGCACGTAAAGATAGCAGGACCAAAATTAGAAGTACCTTGTCATGAATTCCACCAACCGCTGATAGAAAAAACGCCCTGCTAAGAGAGAGTACCTTCATGGAGACCGTGGTGCTCAAGAGAAGGTTCTCACTTCTCACTCCCTATAATGTCACACCGTTTAGTTTATAGAGAAATAACAAGAAGCTTGGAGCCTGACATTTCTGAGTGTGGAAGCAGACTGCCACTCACAATCTGTATGGTTTTGATCAATTCGTTACCTTCTGTAACTTGTCTTCCCACTTCTGTGCCCTGAGGATATAACATCAACTCCCTATGATTTGGGAAAATTTTTTACTTTTCTTTGTGTGTGTTTGTGATATATAGAGAGAAACAGAGAAAGAGTCAGAGGGAGAGTCTCTCTACATAATCCTAGCTGGCATGAAACTCAATATGTACCAAGTTGGCCTTCAACTCACAGAGATCCACCTGCCTCTGCCCCTTGAGTGCTGTACATTTTTTTCTGAAAACAAAAACAAAAACAAAACAAAAACAAAAAAAACCCAAAACCCCCAAAACAAAAAAACACCTCCCCCTCCTAAAAAAAAACAAAGCAAAACTCTTTTCCTGTGTTGTATGTACCTTTAAACTTTAACTTTGTCATTTACGAGGCAGAGCTTCTGTGAGTTTAAAGGTAGCCTGTAGCCTGGTCTACAGAGTGAGTTCCAAGGCTACACAGTGAGATACTGCCTCAAAAAAAAAAAAAAAAAAAAAAAAAAAAAAGTTGGGCAATGATGGCACATGCCTTTAATCCCAACACTTGGCAGGCAGAGGCAGGCGGATTTCTGAGTTCGAGGCCAGCCTGGTCTACAGAGTGAGTTCCAGGACAGCCAGGGCTTTACAGAGAAACCCTGTCTCGAAAAACCAAAAAAAAAAAAAAAAAAAAAAAAAAAAAAAAAAAAAAACAACTGATGAAGGATAAGGTTTACTGAATACACCGCCTGCAAGGAGCAGGGGGCAGTACCTAGAACACCACCTGCCTTTTCTAAGTCTGAGAAGTGAAATGCTAAGTGAAATGCTAAGCATAAGGGAAACACTTGACACAATAAATGTTCACTCAGTGTTAATTACTGATATTTCCAAGACATAATATTACGTTTCTGATTGGAACTCTACAGGAAATCTCTTCTAGGAATAGAAAATCCCGATTATAATGAGAAGTTTGTGCAAAACAAACAAGAAGAGTCAGGGAGATGGCTCAGCCAGGAAAAGGCCTGCATTAAAGGAATGAGGACCAGAGCTGGAGTCCCAGAACACATACACATGCCAGACATGAGGCACACATTGGCAAACAAGAGCTTGAGGCAGGTAGATACTTGGGGCTCAGGGACAAGCCAGCCTTATCTACATGTCAAGTTCTAGGCCAGAGATGGGACCCTGGTTGAGGGAAAAAAGTGGATGATGCCTGTGTCTGACATCTACAGCTGTCCTCTTGCCTGTACATGTGTACATGTGCACTTCATACACATATATGCACACGTGTGCACACACACACCACGAACATGCACATACATGTGCACACACACACCACAAACATACACACACATGTGCATACACACCACGAACATGCACACACACGTGCATACACACCACAAACATGCACACACACATATGCACACACCAGGAACATGCACACACACACGTGCACACACACACCATGAACATACACACACACACACACACACACACACACACACACACACACATCTACACCATAATATCGACTACTGGCCTTACCTTCATGCTCTCAGTAAAACTTCCTGCAGTCCTCAGGCTTCCACTGCAGTTCTCTCATTCGTACAATGAGGAACTTGTTGCTCAGAATCTGCTGATGAACAGCCTAGAGAACCAATCATCCCAGAGAGAAAATCAGTCAGGACTCAAGCTGTCCAGAAGGATTAATTAAGTGTCTATTCCACTGAAGAGTTATGTTGAGTACCCTGCCACCCACGCTCATGTATTAAGGTCAGCTGATGGCACTTTTGCAAGGCCCTGTTAAATCTGAGAAGGTGGCCTTCCTGAAGGTGACATCATCAGGAGAGTGCTCTTGAAGGGGACCCTGGGACCTGAGTCTGTACACACTTCATACCCCAGCCAATGCTGCGAGCACTTCTCAACAGTGTTTATCCTCAACACAGGCTCAGAGACACAGGGCCAAGCAGCTCTGGACTAAAACCCAGGAACCTTTAGGTAATGAATCTTCCCTTCGTTTATGTGTGGCCCAGTGGTAGAAAGCTGATTAACAAATAGAGTGGGTCAGAAGAAGAGGGGCAAAGGTCAAGGTCTGAGTTATATTGCTAGAGCATGAATGTAGGGTACTTGGAGACAGGAAGTAATGTCCCTAGGCCCCATCACCCAGAACAGCTTGCTATTCTTTTGAATGGCCCTTCCCCGTTTTCCTCATTCTTTCTACACCATCACATTTGATTAAAACCTCTGCAGCTTAGTCACATGCTCTGATCAGAAAGTTCTGGGTGGTTTCAACTATGGAACAAAGTATAAAGTATGTGTACCTCAGCCCAGCACTTACCTCTTCTCTCTGGTTCTGGCACCCTGGCCAGCCAGCCCTGCATCAATGTCTCCCTTCTTCTCTCCTGGCATTATCAGTTTGTTCATCCTTTGAAGCCTGAGTCCTACCATTCTGGAGTGATGTATACTGTATTTCCTGCTGTTTCCACACTACAGGGAGCCTGCTGAGTTCTTAACCTTATGATAACTAACCGTCTAGTTCTCGGGAGAAACATTTCCTAATACTAGAATTCACTCATCTCTTGTCACTCTATCTCACGTTGCCTGGACTCTTTTTCTTGTCAATTCCATTCACTCTACCATTTCAGATGGTTGTAGTGCTTTCCATGTACTGACCATCAGCTCAGGTCTTCCACCCTTGTCCTCAGGTCTGAGAGTGTGACAATGTTTGTTATGTAAGGGGATTTTGAAGATACGATTTAGGTTACTAATAAGTTGATTCTGCTTTAGCTAAATCACCTGCTTGGATTAAATAGTCACATAAGGGCCAGCAAGATGGCTCAGTGGCTAAAGGTGCTTGCTGTCAACCCTGATAACCCAAGTTCAGTTCTCAAAATCCACATTGTGGAAGCCAAGAAACAATTTTCCTTAAGCTGTCCTCTGACCTGCACACATACATCATGACACACACACATGGCTGTCATTCTTTCTCTCATACACACATAAAACAAACAGATAAATAAATGTAATAAAAAAATCACACAGCCCTTTGAAAGCAGTTTTCTCTGGCCAGGGTTGAAAGTTAGAGAGGTCTAAAGAATGTGAAGGACTAGCTGCACCACTGCTGTGTCTGACATGTGTGAAGAATGTGGTTATCTCTGGAAGAGCTGGCCCTGCCTGACGGCTGGCAAGTGCAGAGCTTGTGTGAACCACACTCTGTCAGCAGCCCAGCAATCCTGGAGTTGGAAAACCCCTAGACATTTTTTTAATTTTTATATTTTCTGAGACATGGTTTCTCTGTGTAGCCCTGGCTGGCCTGGAACTCATTCTGTAGACCAGGCTGGCCTGGAACTCAGAGATCTGCCTGTCTCTTCCTCCTGAGTGCTGGGCCTAAGGAGTTCACCACCATCACCTAGGTAATCCCTATCTTGTCTTTGGGCTCAGGAGACCCTAAGCAGGAGATACCCCAGGAAAAACTACTGGACCTCTAAACTATGAAATTGTGAGATAATAAACATGTATGATTTTTAAAAATTATTTTTATTATCTTATGAAGTGTTTTGCCCTTAAGTAGTTCTGTGTAGCATGTATGTGCCTAGTGTCTGAGGAAGCCAGAGGAGGGCATTGGATTCCCTGGAATTGGAGGTACAGATACTTCTGAGCCAACATATAGGTTCGGGGAATTAAACCCAGGTCCTCTGGAAGAATAGCCAGTGTTCTTAAGTGCTGAACTATCTCTCTAGCCTGAAATGAGTGTTGTTTTAAGCTGTCAAATCTGGAATATAGCAACTTGTAACTGATATGTATGTATAAACATATATACATATGTATTATATAAAACTAATTAGTTTAATACATATATATATATATTAGTTAAACTAATATTAACACACACATATACAAAGAGAGAGACTGAGACTAGATTTTTTTTTCTTTTAAATTGGGGCTGGGCATGATGGAATTCATCTTTAATCCTGGTACTCATGAGTTCTAGGCCAAACTGGTCTACACAGCAAGTTCCAGGCTGGCTGTAGCTACACAATAGCCTTGTTCCAAAACAAAGAAAAGAGAAAAATTGAGCCAAGAAGATGGTTCAGTGGATGAAGGCATTTGCTGTGCAGGCATGAGGACTTAGTGCTCATATAAAATAAATAAAAATAATGCAAAACCTTCTATTTCTTGTCTTTTAGATATGCTGTAACTCTCTAAAAGTACAGTCTTCTTAGGGTCAGACTCCATGGCCCTTGGCTTTTTTTTTTTCTTATCTTTTTCTGAGATGGGGTTTCTTTGTATAGCTCTGGATATCCTAGAACTTGCTCTGTGGACCAGGTCTGCCTCTGCCTCTTGGGTGCTGGGAAGACTAAAGGCATGCACCATTGCACTCAGTTTGCTTTTCTTCTTAACTCTTCTTGTGGTTGCTGCATCTATGTGTGTGTGTGTGTGTGTGTGCGCGTGCACGCACACACACGCACATGCACACGCAGGTCAGATGACAACTTACAAGAGTTGGTCCTCCCCTTTCACTATCTGGGATCCAGGGTCAGACTCAGGCCTTTATATGCTGGGGAGACAAGCTGATCCCTCTAGGTTTTCAACCTCAGCATCTAACACATGACTCAAGTGTTTGTTGCCACAGGTGGTCCTGTGTCACCTGAAACAGTGCAATGGAGGAGGCTTCAGGTCCATTCTTACCTCCAGGATCAGTGGGTGGGCAACTGCATCAGGCTTGATCAGGGCTAGTGTGAGTTGGAGAGCCTGAGGACTTCGCAAGATGGCGCTCATCTCAGCCCTGGCATCGGAGAGCTGGATTAAGGACCACACAGCATTGAGCTCTCAGTACCTTCTACCCTGGAACCATGTAGCCTTGCAAGCTCAGCAGGGCTTCCACCCAACACTCACAGAGCTACACTCTGTGTTATATTTTGGGGCTGTAGGACACTCATTCACTTGGCTATTTGTAGAGGGGACACTCAGGTTACCCTGTGAGATATACATTCGGTTCACACAAGTATAAGGGCACCAGGGAGCTCTCCGTTGAAGAGAAATTAAGTTGAGACACTGCCACCTGACTTTGTCAATACTTTTCTATCTTCTACACTTTTTTTGTGTTTTAAATAAGGTTTCTGATGTCTACTCTTCAATTGCCTAGCCATAAGACTACAATGACTGTCTCCTGTTTTTTTTGAGACAAGGTTTTTCCCCTATATAATCCTAGCTGTCCTGGAACTCACTCTGTAGACCAGGCTGGCCTCGAACTCAGAAATCTGCCTGCCTCTGCCTCCCCTGAGCACTAGGATTAAAGGCGCCTGCCATCGCTGCTGAGCTTGACTGCCTCTGCTTGTAAGGCCCTACTCTCTAGCTGCCTTCTATCCACTGTAGAATTGGAAGGATAATAAAAATGCCTCATGGCCACACAGCATCTCTTATCTAACACTTTATGTCATTTGTATGTATTTATCATTTGTATTTGTTATGTATTTGTCTATGTATTTGTTAACAAATAGAGAGAAGGTGTACAGGGCCACACACTGGGCACAATAGTCTCATTATTTTTAGCCTGAATACAGCTTAGGAGTCATGGCAGTAGTACCAGGGTAAGACCAAACAAAGAAACTATGCTAAAGTTTCTTCTGCTCACATCTTCTTTACAGCGTACTACTGGATGTTCTATCCTAACTATGTAGCCACGCCCAACCTAACCAGTACAGGAACAGCATACCCCACTTGACCTAATAATATTCTACATGATCAAATGGCACTGTGGCCAACTGCCCAAGGGGATGTCCTTGAGACCTCCAGTTCCTCAGCTCCACACTATTACCAAGTTCTAAGACTCTCACCCATACAAATCTGTAAGGACAAAAAGTCCACACAAGTCTTCTCCTTATAACTACCATTACTCTTGTGGACTTTTTGGCACCCTCCTCATTGGTTCCTAGGCTTTTACTCTTGTCACTCTAACTCTGTTCTCAAGTACATTACAACTATTGGAATAAAAGCTAAGCATATATTCCCTCCTTAACCTTCTATAGGAGTCTCTGATTTTTGAGCTCATTTGGGTACTTCTGTCCCTGGGAACTTCTCTGGGGTCATGTGGAGCACCTTCTCTCTTTTGCTTGTAGGCTTTTTCAGTTCTAGGCCTTTCTTGGCTGACGATCTGTGTGTAAGGAGGTGTTCGTAACCTTGTGTGTTCCACTCCCTGCTTATCCCTTACTTGCCCATTTGAGCTCAGCTCACTTCTGCAGTCAGGCTTTCTTTTTCTTCTTCTTCTTCTTCTTCTTCTTCTTCTTCTTCTTCTTCTTCTTCTTCTTCTTCTTCTTCTTCTTCTTCTTCTTCTTCTCCTTCTTCTTCACCTTCTCCTCCTCCTCCTTCCTCCTTCGTCCTTCCTCCTTCCTCCTTCCTCCTCCTCCTCCTTCTTCTTTTTTTTTGGTTTCTGAGACAGGGTTTCACTGTGTAGCCCTGGCTGTCCTGGAACTCACTCTGTAGACCAGGCTGGCCTCTAACTCAGAAATCCGCCTGCCTCTGCCTCCCAAATGCTGGTATTAAAGGCGTGCACCACCACTGCCCGGCACAGTCAGGCTTTCTTAATGATTTCTTTTGATTCCATATTCCTCATTAAAGGAAAGCTTCATGAAAGCTCATGTCCCTTTAGCTCACCATCTTCACCTTAGTCCCTACGAAGGGTGCCTAGTACGTACCTGGCTTTTCACAGTATTTATCTGGGTGAATCAGTGCAGGAACCTGATCCAGCCATTCCAAGGCCAGGGTGCTAAGGGGTCTCCTGGGAGGACAGGCGACCTGTAGAGAGGGTGTGGTTCCAGTTAGATTAGGGCTGTTTTAGTTATTGGTTTACAAGAAAATGCTGTCAAGTAAAGAAACTGGCTTGACTTAAAGGTCACCCTATCAGACATTTACACATTTTACAAGCTGCCCGGCCAACTGAGGAAGCCACATTTTTAGTGCCCATGATGGTCACGTGGTTGCTGGCTCCTCAACTCCACCACTGCCTCACTTCTGCAGCCATGCCTCCTACTCCCCCCGGCCCCAGTTTTGGCGCCCAACCCTCCTATTGCCCCCACATTCTAGGACACAACCGTACACAACCTGGGTTAACCTACTACGGGCCAAAGTCCACCCCAGACTCAGCTACTCCGGCTCCAATGGGGGCCCTGGTTCTGGGTTCACGTGGTACTCCCGCCAATCTTCCTGTCCACCAGGCACTGAGTTAGATAGTCCGCGGGCCCTTTGGGGTCCTTCAGGCACACATCCGGGCAGCCCTCCGGGTGCCACAGTCTAGTTCCACACTCTTGTTGTGTTAGAGGGTTCAGTTGCAGCGCCTAGAGCTTGTTTACACAAGGTATCTCCCTCAGGAAAGTCTATTTCTTTATTTTTTTTTTTTTAAGACTTAAGGTTTTGTAAAAAAATGTTACGTGTAAGCGTATTCTGCTTGCACGTATGTGTCTCACGTGCAATCCTTGTGCCTATGGAGCCAGGAGCGGGTGCTGGATCCTCTGGAACTAAAGATGGCTGTGAGCCTAGACCTGGGTGTTGGGAATATAACCCAGGTTCTCAGGAGGAGCAGTCAGTGCCGTGCCCTTAACCACTGAGCCATCTCTTTAGTGTGAAAATCCATCTATTTATGATGTTTTGCCTGTTTGTGTATGTCTGTGTGCACCATGTGTGTGCCTGGTGCCAGTAGAGGCCAGAAGGGGCTGTCAGCTGGAACTGAAGTTGCAGATTGTTTTTTAAGCCACCGTGTGGGTTCTGGTATCGAACTCAACTCCTCTGCAAGATCAGTGAGTGCTCTTAAACACCAAACTATCTCTCCAATCTGAAAGTTCATTTTTTTTTTGTCTGTCTGTCTGTCTTGTTGGTAAAAGCAGGAGTCCGTTTCTGCTTTCACCGGATGAGAATAGCTTCTAGTCAAGCACCTTGTTTTAATCTTACTTTCCAGGCAGGCCAAGCCCAATTTTACTTTATATCATACCTCTGGAGTATAAGAGACCTCCCATGAGCTTAGTCTTTCTTCTGCCTTCATGGTATCTGCACGCACATACAACACACACAGTGGAAGACTAGTTGCATAATTTACATTTGTTTCAACCATTCTCAACAATAAGCCAGCATAATCAAAGGACAGATTAGGTAAGGAGGATGCAGGGCTTTATTAGGAACTGGTGTTAAGAAACCAGGCAGTAGTGTTGAAAACCCCCATACTCGGGAGACCCTTCCTCAAGCCTCCGGAATCGCGACCACCCAAAAATCACAAGAAACCATACCTGGATGCAATCAGCAGAGGTTTATTAGGGGAGGAGCCGGCGGTCAAAAACGACAAGCTCTTTAGCTCCAAGAGCAGGGTTTTTGGCCACGTGTGGTGGGATAAAGGGTCTTTTATAGCATGGGGTGGGGGGAGGAAGGCATTTTCACGCGCTTACACATGATTGGTTGTTTTACAAATTTTGAACATAGCACTGGGAAGACCAAGGGAGGGGTAACCAAGAACAGTGGAACATTTCAGAGAATCTAGCCCAAATGATCTAGAGTCATGTGAGATCACTCTGCACACTCATTCTTCTCAAAAATGTGGTTTTCACCATGCTATTGTGTCCTATTCTGCCATTTCAGATTACTATCTTTACTTTTTCCGGCTATAGGGCTATGGCCCCACCTAGGTGATAGCATCTTTATCTGTAGTCAGGAATGCCTTCCTGCCTTGGGCGAGGCTTGGGGAATGTAATCCAGCAAGTGTCCTTCACCTGGAATGTGAAGGCCTGAAATCTTATTTTCAGTTCCCAGTTCTGTAAGGCGGAAAAATGTATACATATTTCATAAAATGGCCTTTATAATTTTTCACTCTACAGTGTCACACACTGTTAATCCCAGCACTCTAGAGGCAGAGGCAGGTGGTGGATCTCTGAGTTTGAGGCCAGCTTGGTCTACAGTGAATTCCAGGACAGCCAGAGTTGCACATTGAGACCCTATCTAAACAACCCCCCCCATTGCAAAAAAACCAAACAAACTAACAAAAAAAAAAAAAAAAAACGACAAAAAGGAGTGGCTGGTAGGTAGAGGTCAAATAGGTCTATCGATAATCTAAGGAGCTACTGCAAACAGTAGCTTAATGTGGCAACCAAATATGCCTGCCTTCTAATTCTGTTACTTCAACACTATATTAGGGTTCTCTAGAGTCACAGAACTTATGGATAGTCTCTGTATATAGTAAGGGAATTTGTTATGATGACTTACAATCCGTAGTCCGACTCCCCAACAGTGGTCAGCTGTGAATAGGAAGTCCAAGGATCTAGTAGTTGCTCAGTCCCACAAGGCTAATAGAGTGTAACAGATATACTGGCAAGTAAATGCAAGGAGAAGAAGAGCAAATCTTCTTTCTTCCAATGTCCTTATGTAGGTCTCCAGAAGAAAGTGTGGCCCAGATTAGCGGTGTGTACCACCAAGCCGGGATCTGTGATTTGTTTTGTCCCAGGCTGACCTTGAACTCAGAGGTCTCCTTGCCTTAGTCTCCTGGGATTCATAGCCACTATGCCACAAGATCTCCATGTCAAGATCTAGGTCAGAAACTTGTGTCTCCCAGCCTCAAGATCTGGATCACAGGTGAGCAGTCCAGTTCTGGATTGTAATACATTCCAGATATAGTCAAGTTGAGAACCAGTACAGTAGCCATTACAAATACTGGTGTATTTGTAATGAACCTCACTTGAAACAACAGCAAGAATAAACATGTGCATCATTACCAAAACATTCAAGACTACTGGGGCATCACCTTACATCCGCTTAGTTAGAAAACAACTCAATGTCTAGATTCTAGTGGTTCTTAGGCAAAAGTTTGTCCTGGTTTTCAGTTCTTAATGTTGCTAAGACTCCAACAGATTTGATGATAATTATGAAATGGTAAAGGGCCTGAGAAGATTTCAGTTCAGTTTCCCTGGGACTTGGAGTTCTATGGTAGTTAGTCTCCATCTTGCAAATCTAAACTCAGTTGGGGAAAATCACTTATTAAGAGGTGAATAGTGGGGGCTGGAGAGATGGCTCTGGAGAGAGCGGTTAAGAGCACTGACATCTCTGACAGAGGTTCTGAGTTCACTTTCCAGCAACCACATGGTGGCTCACAACCATCTGTAATGGGATCTGATGCCCTCTTCAAGTGTGTCTCTGAAGACAGCTGCAGTGTACTCATATAAATAAAAAGTAAATAAATCTTTAAAAAAAAAATGAATAGTGGGTTGGCAAGACGGTTCAGTAGATCAAAACATTTGCCACCAAGCTTGATAACCTGAGTATAATCTGCAGGATCCACATGGGATGAGATTCATCCCTCAGCCACAGGTTGTCTCTGACCTGCACATGAATGTGTGATGCTCATGTGCACACACACAATAATCAATGTAATAAAAAAAATCAGTAGCTGGAGAGATGGCTCAGTGGTTAAGAGCGTTTCCCACTCTTACAGAGGACCGGGGCTCAGTTCCCATTGCCCACAGTTTATATAAAACCTACTAACTGCTCATATGTAAATGTGTAGGGCTGAACACTTGGGATGGAATGAGCTATCAGAGAACTTCCCCCTAGAGAAAACTGATTCTCTCTGCTGGCATTGATTAGCTCTTAATCTTACTGCTGGTGGGGAGCTTAAAAAATGTCTTCCATCTATATCAGCATGTCACGTGATGTCATTATGCAGGTCTTGTTTAGGGAAGCATATTTCATGGGGCACAGTTTCCCTGACCTGCTTCATCCAGTCCAGCTTAAGATTGTTTTGAGTCTTAGATCCCTTAACTGGGAAGTATTTAGAAACACCATTATCACCAGGAATCACTCCAATATTATACTTAAATTTTCTTTCAGCAAAACTGCGAGTTCCAAGTTGGAGACCTGGCTCAGTGGTTAGGAACACGTACTACTCCTGCCGAGGATCCAAGTGATTCCCAGCCTCATGTCAGGTTCTCAAGCTCTGAGGAGACCCACACCTTGGGTTTTTGTAGGCACCTGCACGTACTCACACTTAGACACATATACATGATTTAAAAAATCATCAGGCTGGAGAGATGGCTCAGCGGTTTAGAGCACTGACTGCTCTTGCAGAGGTCCTGAGTTCAATTCCCAGCAACCACATGGTGGCTCATAACTATCTGTAATGGGATCTGATGCCCTCTTCTGGTGTGTCTGAAGACAGCTACAGTGTACTCAAATAAATACATCTTTAAAAACAAATCTTTGGGGCTAGAGAGGTGGCTTAGCAGTTATGAGCACCTCCTATTCTTACAAAGGTTTGATTCCTAGCATCCATATGGTGGCTCACACCATTCGTAACTCCACTCCTGAGAACTTGACACCTTCTGGCTTCTGCAGTATCACAAATGCTTATGGTACACAGATACATAGTACACAGTACCCTTTCTAGTGTAGTTGTTATGAGACATGCTGAGAGCTATACTGCTCACAGGACACATATCAAACTCAGTTATGACCAAAGCCCACAGCTTGTAGACATTGCTGCTACTGAGATATTCATTCCCACATTGTACATTTCATTGGTTATTTGGTCACAATTTATGTGAAAATATAGAGAAATGAGAGCATTGAGTATCTGATATATTGAAAAGGTTCTTGCCAGGCGGTGGTGGTGCACACCTTTAGTCCAAGCACTCAGGAGTCAGGGGCAGTTGGATTTCTCAGTTCAAGTCCAACCTGGTCTACACAGTGAGTTCTAGAATGGCCAGGGCCACACAGAAGCCCCGTCACAAACAAACAAACAAACAAACAAACCCTACCCACTCCCCCAAAAGGAAAAGGTTCTTATTAACTGAGAAAATGTTTACCAGCCAAGTTTATGCTGAGAGTTATTTATTGAAGAAACGAATGAATGAATTTGATGCAAGTATCTTCTACTACCAAGTTGTTCTTCTCAAGGAGCTGCTCTCTTTGAACACTCCCTACAGCTTTGTACACAATAGTGTACCCTACCACTGAACTCCAGACCCTGGCTCCCAAATTGGGAATCTTTGAAGAGTCAGTCATACTCCACACGGCTCTCTGAGAACTCAGTAACTTTTATTAGTGTTCAAACTCATCTGAGGAGTGTTCCTGTAAGAGAAATGTTTGCTTAGAGGAACTGAAGTCAGATTAAGAGAAAAGCCAATGCATTGGTAACCACACATACCCACAATCCAGCAGGAGGGTGCTGAACACTGAACTGGGGCTGACTAGAGACATTCTGATCTCATTGCAGGATAAAAAGAAAGCAGAGTAGATATAGGCAGAGAGGAAAAGCAAAGGACGTGGCTGCCTATGTGATTCTGAGGACTCCACTCCAGCAGAACAGATGGGGAGTCGAAGCATTATATTAGAGGCGTGTGGTACCCTGGGATAGAACAGGGGCTGCATGAGGAACAGAATGGGAAACTGATGTCCATATTCAAAGTTTAGCCCTATTGATTTTCAGCTCAGCATATGAGGTAAGTAAGTCTTTCCAGACCTCTGCTTCTTTGAATATGAGATGTAGCTAAGAGCTATGACTTTAAAGATTCTGTGAGGGATCTGGGAGAGGAGATAACAGTAAAGGGGGTGATAGTAGGCAGGAAACAGGGTTGGGGATAAGTGACAAGGACCAGCCCTCCTCCTGTTATATGATACAGATAGAGAACTTGTGCAAGGCTGTGGGGAGGAATGACAACCCATTTATTCAGTCTCTTGCTTCACACCATGAAACACTGCCATAGGCATGTATGTCACTTTGCAAAGCTGAGAACATTTCTTTGTACTTTTCAAGGTTTGGAAATACTGGTCCATAAGATACATATGTACTCAATTTGTTACACTGTCTAAAACCTGGTTGTTCTCCACAATGACTTTAAGTCCTCCCTGCTCCCAGCCATTGTGAGACTACTGCCCTCTTGTCTCCACCAGCACTGATAATGTCCCAGCCTTTCCCAGTATAGCTGGTAAATTGGAATGTCATTATTGTTTCAGTTTGAATTTGTCCAGTTATTCAAGAGCATTTGACCAGGCTTTGCATGTTAATTAGCTCATGATCAAACCCAAGAGCACATCCTGTCCCTAATTTTTGTTTTAGAAACAAGGTTTTACAGTGGAGGCAAGGCTAGCCTCAAAATTACAATCCTTCTGCTGTAGCTCTCAGGTGCTAGCATGTCAGATGTGACTATTTCTTCTGTAAAACTAGTCTTTGCCTATTTTTCTGTGAGTTTTTCTGAATATTAAGGTACAAGTGCATGGCTTTAGTCCCAGCACTCTGGAGGCAGAGGTCGGTGGTTCTCTGTGAGTTCAAGGTCAACCTGGTCTACATAGAGAGTTCCAGGACAGCCAGGGCTACTTAATGAGACTATCTCAAAAAACAAACAAACAAACAAACAAACAAACAAACACTCCAAGGGGCTGGGGGTGCTTAAAGGAAGAAAGAAGAGATACATATCCTTGTTTTCTGCCTGAGATTTGGGACGTTGGGGTGGGAACATTTCCTTCCAGGTTCTGCCAGCTGTCTACTAACTTACCCGAGGTGTTCTTTATGTACCGGAGATCTGGCATCAGCTGGAGTAATCATAGGAATATAATATTTTCTAATACAGTTTTAGAGAAAACTAACATAATCTTAATGTTTAACTCAAAATTTAGGAGAATGGATTGTTACCCTGTTGAGTTATAAATTTTTATTTCTTGCTTTACTCTTAAAAATGAAAAAGGAAAAGAGACTTTACTCTCACATGGTCCATCATGCACTTTAATTACAGTTCTGTCTTCATATCTGGAAAAAATTATATTATGAAATCATTGTTTGTTTTTTATATGTATGTATGTATGTATGTATGTATGTATGTATTTATCTATTTATTTATTGAGGCAATGTTACTGTGTATAACAGTCTGGCTGTCCTGAAAGTCAGTCTGTAGACCAGGCTGTCCTGGAACTCAGAGATAGCCTGCCTCTGCCTCCTGAGTGCTGGGACCAAAGGTATGCACTACTACTAGTTGGCTTGAAATGATTATTTTTGTTTTGTGGTATGCCATAAACCATGACACACCAGTTCTTTCTTGGTGGGACCAGGACAAACAAAGTTAAGAAAGAAATATTTTGTTAATAACTCTGAACACACACACACACACACACACACACACACATATCTGATGCATTTATTTTATGTGTATGTGTGGTTTGCCTGCATGTATGTCTGTGTACCCATGGAGGTTAGAAGAGGGTGAGTTTGGACAGCTTACAATAGCCTGTGATTCTAGCTCCAGGGGATCCAGTGACCTCTTCTGGCTTCCATAGGCTCCTGTATTTACTAATAATGCTATGCTATTTACAAGTGCTATGTGTCTACACATACACACACACATAAAAAATAAAACAGTTCTTTTTGCTGTTGTTGTTGGTTTTTTTCAAGACAGGGTTTCTCTGTATAGCCCTGGCTGTCCTGCTCCTGCCTCCCAAGTGCTGGGATTAAAGGTATGTGCCACCACGGCATATATATGTTTAATGAGACCCTGTTTCAACTAAAAAGACAAACTGGAATCCATGTGAAGAAACAGCCAGTACTGGGCAGCTCTTATGAAGCTAGAAAACACAATGAAATATATATTGTATTTGTATATCTTTTCCTCCAGATTTAAAAGACAGTAATAATATTTATGCCTGTGTTAACTGGTATACAATGGATAAAGGCATAGATGGTATGGCAGTGACAGCTCAAAAAAAGGATGGAATATCTAATAGTTTCATTTGTAATTGTTGTGAATCCAGATTAGATTGCTTTAATGTAGGGGTTGGTCTTGTGTGCTGTGTATTCAGATGCTGACTTCTGTACCCCAAGGTCAAGTTGCAGTCTGGACATGGGCATTTTATTGTCCAGTGTGCTGTAAAGAATGTTCCCCCAATAATCCCTGATTCAATAATAAAAAGCTAGAACCTGTGATTGGGCAGGGAAGAGAGGAAGGGGGAACTTCAGGTCAAGTGAGGGCATCTCAGACAGGGAGAAGGATAGACCATGAGCATATGACCAAAAGAAGCTTGCTCTGAGGACACACATGGAACAGAGCAAGACTCAGTTGGCAAGTGTGATGGTTTGTATGTGCTTGGCCCAGGAAGTGGCACTATTTGGATGTGTGACTTTGTTGGAGCAGGTGTGTCACTGTGGGCATGGGCTTTAATACCCTCAACCAAGCTGCCTGGAAGCCAGCCTTTAGATGAAGATGTAGAACTCTCAGCTCTCCCTGCACCATGCCTGCCTGGATGCTGCCATGTTCCTGACTTGATGACAATGGACTGAACCTCTGAACCTGTAAGCCAGCCCCAATTAAATGTTGTCCTCAGAAGAGTTGCCTTGCTCATGGTGTCTATTCACAGCAGGAAAACCCTAAGACAGCCAATAATGGTGCATTTATCTGGTTGTTAATAGTTGGGTTAGAATAGCTCAGAACCTGCCTGACATCGAGCCAGCAGCTTGTTAATAAATCATGTCTTTTACTTGGGAGCTAAAAGGGAATGACAGAGTTGGGCAGACTCCCCCCATCCCCAGTAAAATTACTGCTGCACTGTAAAGTTTGTTTGTGACCCAAGGGCAACTTCTAAGAGAATATTTAATTTCCTTAATTAATTTGTTTTAATTTTTCTAGAAAGGGTAGTTTTTTTTCTTTTTTCTTTTCTTTTTTTTTTATTTTTATTTATTTATTTATTTATTTTATTTATTTATTTATTTATTTTTTGTAGCCCCTGTTGTCCTAGAACTCAGTATGTAGACCAGGCTGGCCTGAAATTCAGAGCTCTGCCTACCTCTGCCTCCCAAATGTTGGGATTAAAAGTGTGCACCACCACCACCAGGTAAATATACTTTATTATAATTATTTTTGGTTTTGTTGGCTTGTTTTAGATGGATGTACTGTGCAGCTTTGGCAGGCCTAGACCTTGCTGTGTATACCAGACTGGCCTCCAGTTCACAGTCATCTGCCTGTGTCTGTCTCCTGAGTGCCAGGACCACACATGTATACCATAATTATTTTTGAGTTGTTGGAGATATTGAACACAGGGCCTCACATATAACAAGAAAGAATTCTATCACTGAGCTATCTCTATAGCTCAAGAAAACAGCTTTATGTTTATATATGTATATGTATGTGTGTGTGTGTGTGTGTGTGTGTGTCTGTGTGTGTGTGTGTCTGTGTGATGTATGTGTGTGCTGTCTACTCATCTGTGTGTAGGTACCTGCTTCACTGTGTATGTGTGGACAACCTGCTCTATCTTCATTTACTTTATTTTCTTGAAATAGGGTCTTTCACTGATCCCAGAGCTAACCCTGACAAGCCACAGTGGTCCTCTTGCCTCTGCTCTTCAGAACTGGGGTTACAGGCAAGCAGCCATGGCTGCCTTCCTCAGGTGGAATAGGGGATTTGAACTCTGTTCTTTATACTGCTGTCACAAACATGGTCCCCCTGAATCATTTCCCCAATCTCTAATTTTTTAAATATAGTAAAAGTGAGCTTGTATATAACAGCGCCTCTTTGTCTATTGTGCTATGGGTATGTGTTACAGTTATCTATGCCAGTCAAGGAGGGAGGGATGTTTGACCTAGCCATGTGTGATGTGCAGACTTCTGTGCCTTGGATCAAAGACTTGGGCATTTTGTAGTTGTTTTCAAAAGCTAAATGTCACAGGCCCCAAACTAAACCACTGACAGGATGAACATTAAAAAAAAAAAAAAAAAGGTAATCTATGTGGGGGAATAATCTGCATTTAAAGACCAATAAACCATTAGTTGGGCAAACTTATCACCCAGCTCACTTCTGCTCCCCATCCTCTCCTCCTCATCACACTTCTTTTTCTGCCCATCCCCCCTCCTCGTTAAGACATGTTTTAATTACATATTTTATGTGTGTGCATGAGCATGTGTTTGTGTACGTGTGTGGCATGGTGTATGTGTGGAGGTGAGGACAATTTCTAGAATTTAGGGTTGTCCTTCTACCATGTGAGTCCTTAGGATCAAACACCAAGTCATCAGGCTTGGGATCAAGTGCCTTTACCTGCCGAGCCTTCTCACCAGCCCATCTCTGCTTCATTAGGCTATTCCGTAGCCGGGTGAAACCACTGGGCTATGGTCACATGATCTGAATCCTGTGCCCACTTGCTACTGAGTTCCCTCCATTTGGTCATTGTCCATGCCAGGCACTGCACTCTGACCTCTGTGGCTTTCTGTTTCTGCATTATTGGACCAGGATCCCATTCAACTTTGGGGAGTAAGAGGAGAGAGGGAAGAAATGGAAAAAGCAAGTAATGGAGGGGTGTGTGAAGGGAAGAATGGGAGTGGCTGAGGCCAGGGATAATAAAATGAAGACTCACAGAATTCTGGAGCAGAACTGGCACTCACCCTGGTAGGTTTCTTGGTGACTGCCACATATAGGCTCACTGACCTTGAAGTAGGGGAGTATGCAGCACATCTGTATATTCTTGATTCACAAGGCCTGAAGTGAGACACTTGGGCCCCTCTTCAGCACTTTACCCTCGCCCATGTCTCATGCCTTACTTACTTAGCCCTCATCCCTGACTCTCTTGGGCAGAGCTATGCCTGCAGTGCTTGTCCCTATTCCCTATCTGTCCCTTGGCTGTCCTCCCAGCCGAGGCCTCTGACATGCACCAAACACCATCACCTCCCCAAAGGGCTTGTGCCAGCCTTCATGGACAACACTCACCAGTCAGGTTTCCGAGGTGCCAGGTTGGCCAGGTCCTAGGGAGAGAGGAGACAATGCATCAGGGGCAAGGCCCAGCCTGAGAGGGAGTGCAGAGACTGGGCATAGAGGCAGAAAAAGGCAGGCAGGCAAGGAAGTTAGTAGGGTGGGAACAGAGACAGCTAGAGAAGGATGCAGCACAAGCACGGAGGGGCCTCCCAGGTACTCACCACTTCCTCAATGACAGGCTCTGGCTTGGCAGCCTCCAGCTGCTCCTTCACCTTCTCCTCCACTAGAGGGGGGAAAGAACAACACAGGCCTGGTGGGTGGGAGCTGTTCCTCCAGACTTAACAGCCAAAAGGGCCCCAGGGAAGAGGAGGGACACCACTCAGCAGCAACCCTGGAAGACATCTGGTCTCCTAGGTTGAAGGCAGACCCCAGGGCCCAGAAAGGGACAGAGCAGGCTATAGCTGGAGTGGACAAGGCCCGGGCCTCAGGCTTCCAGATACAAAATGGGAGGAGCCTGTGTCCATGGGAGCTATGGCACTAAAAGGGAAGGTCCTAGGGATGGCCTCTAGGTCTGGCATGGCTGGAGTCTGGGTGCCTTATCTTCCCTTTCATCCCACCTCAGACTCATGACAGGCACCTCCTGCCTCCAGTAAGTCCCTAGGTCTCTCTCTGAGTGTCCCCTTCTGGGGACCCATGCCTGAAACGGAACAATGTGGACAGCCTTCAGACCTGTCACCAGGGATGTGTTTCTCTGACATTCCTTTCTTCTGCCAAACTTAAGTTCTGGTAGCCTCCTGGTAGAGGCCTAGGGCCAGTTTCTCATCACCCTCCCACCCTGTGGGGTGCCCATGCCACCCTCCACTACTCCATGGGGCAGGGAGAGGAGTAGCAATGAACAATAGGGCAACTTCTGAATTTTTGATGAGGTATTTACTCATTCATTACTTGCACAATGGAAAGTTGGTATCAAGAATTAAAAACTAAGATTCTTGGATAAGCATGGTGGCACTTGGGAGGCAGAGGCAGGTAGATGTCTGTGAGCTTAAGGCCAGCCTGGTCTAGAAAGTAAGCTCCACAGTGAGACCCTGTTTCAAAACCAAACGAAGCCAGATCTTTCAGGACAAAGGATAAATCTGCTCCTGTGACTAGGAGGTTCCCTCTTCACCCTACATCTGTCACCCTCAGTCAAAGGAGTGGGGAATCTGGACAAGGCTCTCTCTGGCCTTTGTGTTGCTGCTGGTTGTCCCCTGAGGCTCTATGGTTAGCTTCTCTCTGGGGTCTTTCATTCTGCCCCTCTCCCCAGCAATACAGGACTCACCATATTGTCTTGCTGCCCAAGGATCTCAGGTCACTTCTACTCCTCATGCCCTGAGGACCTGTGGCCCACTCCAGGTTGGAGGTACAAGGGGCCTCCTCCCTGCCCTCCTGACCTTTTTATGTATGTTCCCTGAGAAGGTGTGTGAATGCCCCAGACGGCTCTCTCTGACTTGGTACCTCTTCTCTGAGGGTGACTGGAAGGAGCCTGGGGAAAAAGAGGTCCATGTACCTGCAACTGGTTTGGCCTGGGGGACCCGACACCTCTTCAGGTCTTCACCCTCTGGGACATAGTTCTGAAGCCTGAGTTCCCTGTGAGAGCAGAGCACAAGCACACCTCAGTGCAGGAGTGGGATGGGATGCCTGCTTCCCATGTGCAAGTTCCATGTTTCCTCCTCCTGTCTGGAGGTAGCTAAGTAAAGGGAAGCACAGAACTTAACCATCGCCCTCTCTCTCTCTCTCTCTCTCTCTCTCTCTCTCTCTCTCTCACACACACACACACACACACACACACACACGTTCCCCAGAAACTGGGCCATTGTTACTGAGGACACTAGCATCTACTGGGTTGTCTCCATTTGACAGTAATGGGAACTGAGGGTATGCCATTTTCATGAGGTCACACAGCAGAGATTGTACATCTGAGAACAAGGCTAAGCCAGAGCTCCTGGATTGCATAGTGCCTCAATGACAAAGCCCTCCATACCAGCTCTCCTAACCCAGCCAAACCTCCTCAGAACCTTTAAGTCTTACAGCCAGTGTATGTCACACAGTCCATCACTTTCAGTGGAAAGGGTCTGTGTATACTGGGCCAAGTGATATGAAGATGAGAGAGAGAGAGAGAGAGACAGAGAGAGACAGAGAGAGACAGAGAGAGACAGAGAGAGACAGAGAGATTGAGATACAGAGAGACAGAGAAGAGTGACAGAGAGAGACACTCTCTGTGTTCAAAAGTGTAGGTGGGGGGCTTTATATTACATACAAAGGTTCCAGAAGGTGGCTTCTGGGCCTGAGGCTATAGTTGATTTGACCAACACAAAGGAGACACAAGAGGCTGATCTGTTTGACACCTGATGGGTGTGGCCCACAAAGGCCATGGGGACAAGGCTTAACCATATGTCATGATCTGCTCACATGCTGGTGAGACTTACAAAGCTCAAACCCTGACAGCTCTTTTGAATGCAACTAGAAAATCCTCAAACCTAGGGGTGTGGAATCCCAGAAACCAGAATTCCCCAGCAGGAGCCCAGGTTTTTATCCACTACCTGCAGGCAGTCTCCCAGCTCAGCAGCTCATCAAATCCAAATCAAATAGAGAGAGGACTGTCCCTAGGAAGAGGGGACCTGGCTACCCCACAGGGCAACAAGTTGACAGTTCCTGATGGGTCCCTGGGCTTAATTAAGGTAGGTGTGGACAGTGGACAGACCCTAGGCCAGAGGCACAGAAGAAAGAGCTATTTCCCCACTCTGTCTTGAACTGTGGTCCCTCAGAAAGTCCTAGGTTTTCAGGACAGCCTTCCAACCATGAGAGCTCTGCCTAGGCTAGGCTAAGAGTGCTGCTGGCTTCCCCAGTCCATGAGAGGGTTAAGTCATTCCACAGGTGAGGTGCACGATGCCTGTGGCCACATAACTAACTAGTGGCCATGTCCCCAGCTAACATACCAACATACCACCTCTTCCCTCCTGCCAAGGTCCCTGGGGCTAGGCTAAACACGGGGAGTGCCGGTACCCAAGTGCCCATCCCACACATCTAGGGGTACCCTACAGGCCCTGTTCCCTATGCCTGCTCAGGTCTGGAGTGAGCAACAGGTCACTGGGGTGCACAGTGAGAAGTGGAGCCTATCTGCTGCCATGGCTTTGTTCCCCACAGGGTGGAAAGAAAAGAGGAACAGAAACTGGATGTGGAAAGAAAACAGCAGGGATTAGTGAGGAGAGTAAAAAAAATAATTCCAACCCCACAACCAGATCCAGGGTCCATGAGTAATAAGAGACTACTGCGTAGCTTCACCTGCCACCCCGTGTTCTCAGATGGCCACCAGCATGAAGGGGGCCCAAAGCCTGAATCCCTGTGTCCCTGGCCCACTGACAAAGGGCAGGAGTCTCAGGAAAAGGGGCACTGGGTTGTGCTTTGGGCTTTTCTAAGCAAGTCCAAGATTTAACTCTCTTTCCACAAACAACAAACTGGGGCACAGAGACAGTTTAAACATCCACTGGTCGGCCTTGGAGAACCAAGCCAAGAAGGATTGCAGGGGAGCACGTGGAGCTAAGAAATAACAAGGGCCTCTTTTGAACCCCTGACTCTTGCTAATGGTGTCTGAAAAGCAGGGCTCCCTGCAACCTCACAGGCTGGAGAGAGAAGAAGAATGTAGCAGAGCCCAGGAGGAGAGGGCCCTGGCAAAGCTCTGGGCTACCCACTGTGACCCCATCTTAAGAACGGGGTGAGCCTGCAGCATACCACTTTGCCAGAGATAGAAATAGTCTCTACAATCCCAGGGCAGGTAGATCACCCCTCAGCAGGGAGTGCGATATAACTGGGCACCTCATCAGTCCCACAAGGGAGGATCAGGGAACCCCTAGGCGAGGTGTTGTTGGGAGGGGCACGAAGCTCTCTATGGAGAAAAAAAAAAAAACAAACCAGAATTTCAGATGGGCTCCAACATAAATAACATCCATGGGTCATTGAAATCCATGGATGTACTGGAACGATCAGAAATGGACTTGAGACAGGAGAATTGCAAATTTGAGGGTAGCCTGAACCTCACAGTAAGACTGTCTCCCCAAAACATAAAAGAATTAATTTTCCACTCTGTTTTCTATTTCTGCAGGGTTTGGTTGTTGTTGTCTGTCTGTCTCTGTCTTTGTCTCTGTCTGTCTGTCTGTATGTATATATGTATGTATGTATGTATGTATGTCTACAGTGTGTGTGGGTGTGTGCACATGCACCACAGAGGTCAGAGGACAACTTGTAGGAGTGAGTCCTCTCCAACATGGGTACCAGGACTGAACTCAGGTTTGTCTGTGGGGAACAGGATGAGACTTATACTAGAAGAAAAATAAATAGTATTTATTATCCACAGACTCAATGAAATTGTAATCAAAATGCCAGCTTGTTTCCCTGTCTTTAGTTGACATCAGCAAGCTGGTTGTTAGAGGGAGTGAGAGCAGAGGAGAGTCTGGAGACAGTCTCAAACTGTAGCTCAGGGGAGTCTCAAACTTGTAACAATCGTCCTGCCTCAGCCTTGCTAGTGCTGGGATGCCGGGTGAGCCACTACATCCAGCATGACTGTAAAGTTTATAAGGAAAGAAAGGATTAGAACAGCAGAAGTGATTCTGGAAAACCTCTTATGGACGATGGGATGGCCACCCTGGCCAGGCCATGAGACCAACTTGGCTGGGGAAGCAGGGGCAGGACCCTAGGGTGCTGGTCCCATGGCTCCTCAGCTGCATACCCTGGCCTTACAATGTTTCTGGTTAGACAGCTCAATCTGTGAAATGTGGCCACTCGGCTTCCTCCCAGCACTATCTACTCTGTCAAGTGAACATGGCTCTGTCTGTGCTGTCTCCTGCTCCTCCCCCTCGTGGTCACATGTGCTCACCTCTATGCCATGCACCCACCTTGCTGTTTCCCCAGCTATTGTCCTAGCTGTAAAGTTAGCACAGTGTGTTCTCTAAGAACTAGTTAGGTAGGTTCAAGCTCTGCCTGTCTGTAACCATCTCAGGAGGGACCATTGTAGCCTCCCTCGGCCACAAGTCAACTGGGTTCACCTGAAAGGGGGGCTGGGAATGAAAGGGGCTGGAGGGCGAGAAGAGATGAAGCCAAGACAAAGTTCTCTGATCAAGGCCCAAAGCTTTAATGTGCGGCTCTCAATTTAAAGGGGAAGACCCAACCCACAACCCCTCCTGGTTCCAGATGGGTTGGATAATCCATAGTTGTTCCAGGTCACAGTCAGAGATGTCTCAAGGCAAGCCCAGGGGCAGTTCTGCTTCTGTGTTCAGGGCAGCCAAGGTGGGTAACTCCACCTAGATCCCGTCACTTGACCTTGTTGTGGTAACCAAGGTCTCTTCAGGCTTGCTCATGGTTGGGGGGAAGGTACACTGTTCCACAGCTTCTCTTTCCTGTCGCTGTTTCTTCCAAAGCTTGGCCATCGCCAGAAGCTTGAGGTTAGGCTGGTTGGCAGCATCCTCTGGAAAGATGTAGTCATAGACTTCTACCCATCTGGCATCAGACCCATCGTCGGCCTGGACCTTTCTTCTCTTCTTGACCTTTTCTGGCATGAGTTTGTCTACTCTCTCCTTGTCTGATGCTGTTCCAAATTTATCTTCAAACTTTAGCCAGGATTCCAGCAACATAAGCCTCTCTTCTTTTTCCTCACAGTTTCTCATGGTCTTGTTAGCTTCTTCATAAATCTGTCTGCATTTAGCCACACTTCCTTCTTCTTTCCCAGAAGATAACTCAAACTGAGCAAAACTAATCCATACCTTGACGTGCTGCGTTCGCTGAAGCAACTGTCGGTAAAGGTTTCTTGTTCTCTCAGTTTCTTCCTGCTCAATCTCAAAATCAATATATGATTTCCAAAGTACCTCTGGCATATCCAAGCGTGGCTGGCTGATGGCTAATTCATATATTGCCCGAGCTCTCTCAATATCACCAAGGATTGTCTCTAATTCTGCAAACTTAATCCATGACGTACAATTTTCAGGTCCAAATTCCAAAAACTTTTCATAAAGCTTTCTGCATCTGTCAAATTCTCGAAGCTGTAGTTCCAGTTCTATGTAACCTTTGAATAACTTGTTCTTTGGACATTTGCCTATGGAAGTTCCCAGAGCTCTTCTGGCAAATGGCAGATTTTTCTGTCTTATTTCAAACTGTGCGTAATATAACCACATTTTGGCAAACGTGAACTTTTTGTGAGGAATTAGTTCCAAAGACGCTTGATATACCTGTCTTGCCCTCTCAGGATCCTTGGCCTCCAGCTCTTCATAGAGTGCATAGTTAATCCAGAGGTAGATGTAGCGCTTCCAGTGCCTCTTCTCCTGGATGGGTGGCACATTGGCAATGGCTCTCTCATAGACTTCCCGCACAGTGTCAGCTTCTGCATCACTTTCCACCAAGCGTAAATAATCAAACCATGCATCATAATTGTGTGGATCAGCCTTCACTTCTTCTTCATACTGGAATCTCCGCTTGCTCACGAGGATATCTTCTATACCCCTCCGGTCACCAAACTTCTTCTCAAAGAGGGTATAGTTTTTAAAGAGTTCTTGGGCTTCTTGTTTTGGAATCCTATCCAGGGCATATCTGTAGATAACTCGTACCCTTTCAAATTCTTTCTGGTTTTCCTCAAATTTAGCAAAGGCCACATACAGGTGTTCGTCCATATGCTCATCCCCAAAAAACTCAACCGCTCTCTCGTAGACTCTCCGAGCTTGAGCAAAATAAGCATGCTTCTCTTCAAACCGAGCATACTTGATCCAGTTCTTCACAGCAGGGTGCACGAGCACAAAGCGTTCATAAATGGTGCGGGCCTTCTCCACCTCTTTGTATCTCAGCTCAAAGTTGATATAGGAGTGCCAGGCCTGCTCCTCAGGCTGCCATTCCATCCAGCGTTCAAACACCTGCCGAGCACCAGGAGGATTGTTCAACATCTCCTCCATGTGTGTGTACTTGTACCAGAACTGGTCGACTCGTGGCAGAGTTGTTACGGCACGGTCCCAGATATTTCGGGCATGGTTGACCTGGCGGTTCTTCATTTCCATTTCTGCATATTTCAGCCAGAGTGGAATAGTCCGGTTGTTGACATCTAAAGCACGCTCGTATATGGATCGAGCCCTTTGAATCTCCTTTAGACTTTCCTCCCATTGTGCATATTTTATCCAGTTGCTAATCGCAGTTCCATTTTTTCTTATGTTATCTTCAAAAGTCTCCCTTTTCCGTAGTTTGTAATCCTCTAATTCTTCTTTGTCTGTGATCTTCTGCTGAGGTGGAGGCGGGAGGAGCTCGAGTTCTCTTTCTTTAGATTCTCTTAGAAGCTGCTCAGCAGTTATCTGTACCTCTGCAGGCGCTTTGTTTTTCACCTTGGCCACTTTAGGAATCCGCTGTTTCCCGGCTGCTGTGGAGGCCGCCATGATTGCAGAGGTGGAAAACAAGCGACCCTGGCCCACACCCGGACTTCAGAAACCGACTTCAAGAAACAGCCCGCGCTGCAGAGCCAGCCCACAACAAACTAGATTCCGGAACCTGTTGGGGACCGCACTAGCCCGAGGTTGGGTCAGCCAAAATAATGTTGCAGCCCAGGCAAAATGTTGAGGCCCGGGCCGACCCACGTTTGGGCGGCCACTGTATCCCGGCCCAAGCTGCTGCTCTGGTCTGTGGGTCAAGGTTCCAGCAAGAGCGAGGGTGACAGCAGATTCTACCTAATGTCAGAGATTTGTCTCTGATGATCCCTCTATATTCTCTGATCTCTGGTTCTGTCTTCTATAGTCTCCCTAATGTCTTCTATCGTCTCAATTCTGATCTGTTCTGTCTCTGCCTTTTATATGTCTCACTTCTAAGCCACGCCTCTAAGTTACACCTTTAATCATGCCCTTAGGGCTTGTCTCTAACTCTGATTTCTATAATCTCACACACCTTTAATCTCAAGGTATCTAAACCAAGATTATCAGAGTGTTCTCAGCTGTTGTAGGCGATTGTAATTCAAATCTCATGTCAGGGTATATGGCTCAAGATGGCTGCAAAGCTGATAGCCACTTTTTGCTAAAAGTCAGCACCCAATAGGTCCCCCTTTTTAAATGTTTTATTAAAAGGGAAGGCTGGGAAAACTTACGGAAACCGTGCCTGTCCTAGGTTGGAGCAAAGGACCCCAGCCTCCCTTTCCCGTCCTTGGATACTCAACAGCCATTGGTTGAGCTCCTGTCTTAGGATGGTGAGGCCTCCCTTCTTTTAGGGGCAAGGGTCTCGGTATGCTCTCTTACCCGTCACTGACTATCCAGTTTAGTGCGTAAGTTAGGGGATATACCTCATTAGTCTTGATGACAGAGGTTTTACAATCCCTTGCTTCCAGCCTGTAATAATGGACCTGTGTGGGTTTCATTTGAATAGCATCTCATAAAAAGCCATCAGTTTGTTGAACCGCGTGGACCCAAAAGACAAGAGACTTAACAACGCCTGAATAGTTCGTATGACAGCAACAGTCTTTTTAAAGGGCAACATATAACTCCCTCTATCAGAGGAGTAAAAAGTGTAAGCCTCTTCTATTCTGTTTATAAATGTCTTATATCAGAATCTAAACCTATATAAATACAAAACTAATCATAGCTTTGATCTAAAGAAAACTAAGGAAATCCCTGTTCCTGCTCTAGTCAATCTCAAACCCAAAAAACAACTATAGTAACTGTGGTAGTGTGTTTTCTCCTGGGTCTAAACAATCTAAATTCCCACTAAATCTAAAACAATCTAGTTCCCCACTAAATCATAAGTCAGGGAATCAAGAGTCCAATAGAGCTACCCTGGAGATATGGGTGGTGATGTCTTCTTCAGCACTGATAACTTCCCAAGTCAGGTTTACTCGTTGATCTGTTCCAGTTTGAAGGCAATTGTGAAGCATCTTCATGTTTCCTGTGAAGAAAAAATACGCTTCTCAGGGGGTTTCTCCTCCCTGGATTTGTTATTGTTGTCTATTTGTTTAATCAGTCTCTCTGGCAGCCAACGTGCAGCATCTGCAGTTTGGGAATATATGCAAACAGAACCTCTTCCCCAGATAAGCACTGGGTCTGGCCCATTCCAGGTTCCAGTTAATGGATCTTTCCAGAGGACTGTTGCATTTTTTTTTTTTTTTTGTATCAGGATGCCAGAATCTATCTGCAGCAGATTTTCCTTCAGAATCCAAATTTAAAAAATTTAAAATGAAGAGTGCATGATGAAGGATATTTCTGGGGGATCCCTTGGTAGGGTACCATTCCCCCTTTTTAATTTTTTCAAATTGACATTTAATGGTTTGATGTGCCCTTTCTACTATACCTTGGCCCTGTGGATTATATGGAATACCCGTTTTATGTAGTATTCCCAATCTTTCACAAAATTGGTGGAAACTGGAGCTTGTATAACCTGGGCCATTGTCAGTTTTTATCTGTTTAGGCACACCCATTACAGCGATTGTAGCAAGCATATGAGCAATCACATGCTTGCTTGCTTCTCCAGTTTGTAATGTTGCATAGATGAAACCACTGTATGTGTCTACACGTACATGTATATATTTTTGCTTGCCAAATTCATTATAATGAGTAACATCCATTTGCCAGATACTGTTTGGTATCAGTCCCTTTGGATTTACACCCAAATGAGGAACTGGTAAAAGCTTAGCACATGATTGACATTGTTTAACAATTTGTCTAGCTTGTTCTCTAGTAATTTTAAACATACCTTTTAAAGTTTTGGAATTAAGGTGATGTAACTCATGAGCCTTTATGGCCTGATCCAAATTAGATGGCAGATCTGATAAAGTCACTGCAGCTATATGAGTAGCTAGTTCTGCCTTGGTATTTCCTTCAGAGAGAGGACCTGGTAGCCCTGGCTAACCTGGAATTCACTCTGTAGACCAGGCTGGCCTTGAATTTAGAAATCCACCAGCCTCTGCCTCCTGAGCGCTGGGATTAAAGGCGTGTGCCACCACCACCTGGCAGATCCAAGTTAGATAATCTCTTCTTCACTTTTTACTAATCCTTTCCCTGGGCGAAAATCCAGGGTTTATCATTTGAGCTGTGATTATTTCATTAGGGCTGCACATAATCAATCCCAACTGGGATAACAGATCTCTGCCCCAGAGATTAATGGGAAGGCCTGAGATCCCATTTCTGGGATTAGTACTGTGTGGGTGGCAGAACTGAGGTCCAGTCCTGCGCTTCCTGATGTTGCTCGACTGAGTTCAGAAAGGGATTGGTGTTTGTTGGTAAGAAACTGACTGCTCCATAAGCCTGTTTTGGCTTGCATCGGTTCAGGGCCTGGAGCTGGCCCCTGTTCCGTTTCCCTGATTATGGGAAAGGGTATTACCTTGTGCGTCTTGTTTAGACCTACAATCACTAGCCCAATGCCTTCCAAGTTTGCAAATTGGGCAGAGCCCAGGCTGTTTTCTGGGCGGTCTCTGGCTTAACTCATTTTCTACTTTGCGATCTCTTGCAAAGTGTCCAGGCTTACCACATTTAAAACATGCCTTTCTTTCTTTACTTGCCAAAAAATCTCTTACTGATCTGACCGTTGGATTTCAGGGGGAAGGCGAGAGGCCTTCCAGAAGGTCAGGGGATCTGACTGTCAGGTTTCAAGAGACTGAGCGCTCCTACTTGGGAGGAGACGTGGAATCCTTCTCCATCTGGGGTTGTGACCAAATGTAGTTAAGAGTTATTTGTCCAGCCGTGGCAGGGGTAAGCTATCTGTGTTTTATGTACCACCCGTGAGAGGGGTGAGCTATTTGTGTTGTTTTTTTATATGTGTGTGTCTTTTCTTGGCAAATCATTTGTGTGTTAGCTGTTAATCTACTGTGTTAAACATCTTGAGTTAAAAACAGGTAACATGATTGCCGGCAGAGAGAGATCCTTGGGCAGCAAGGCAAGATGGTGAGTCCTGTATTGCTGGGGAGAGGGGCAGAATGAAAGACCCCAGAGAGAAGCTAACCATAGAGCCTCAGGGGACAACCAGCAGCAACACAAAGGCCAGAGAGAGCCTTGTCCAGATTCCCCACTCCTTTGACTGAGGGTGACAGATGTAGGGTGAAGAGGGAACCTCCTAGTCACAGGAGCAGATTTATCCTTGGTCCTGAAGGATCTGGCTTCCTTTGGTTTTGAGACAGGGTCTCACTGTGGAGCTTACTTTCTAGACCAGGCTGGCCTTAAGCTCACAGACATCTACCTCTGCCTCCCAAGTGCCACCATGCTTATCCAAGAATCTTAGTTTTTCTTGATACCAACTTTCCATTGTGCAAGTAATGAATGAGTAAATACCTCATCAAAAATTCAGAAGTTGCCCTATTGTTCATTGCTACTCCTCTCCCTGCCCCATGGAGTAGTGGAGGGTGGCACGGGCACCCCACAGGGTGGGAGGGTGATGAGAAACTGGCCCTAGGCCTCTACCAGGAGGCTACCAGAACTTAAGTTTGGCAGAAGAAAGGAATGTCAGAGAAACACATCCCTGGTGACAGGTCTGAAGGCTGTCCACATTGTTCCGTTTCAGGCATGGGTCCCCAGAAGGGGACACTCAGAGAGAGACCTAGGGACTTACTGGAGGCAGGAGGTGCCTGTCATGAGTCTGAGGTGGGATGAAAGGGAAGATAAGGCACCCAGACTCCAGCCATGCCAGACCTAGAGGCCATCCCTAGGACCTTCCCTTTTAGTGCCATAGCTCCCATGGACACAGGCTCCTCCCATTTTGTATCTGGAAGCCTGAGGCCCGGGCCTTGTCCACTCCAGCTATAGCCTGCTCTGTCCCTTTCTGGGCCCTGGGGTCTGCCTTCAACCTAGGAGACCAGATGTCTTCCAGGGTTGCTGCTGAGTGGTGTCCCTCCTCTTCCCTGGGGCCCTTTTGGCTGTTAAGTCTGGAGGAACAGCTCCCACCCACCAGGCCTGTGTTGTTCTTTCCCCCCTCTAGTGGAGGAGAAGGTGAAGGAGCAGCTGGAGGCTGCCAAGCCAGAGCCTGTCATTGAGGAAGTGGTGAGTACCTGGGAGGCCCCTCCGTGCTTGTGCTGCATCCTTCTCTAGCTGTCTCTGTTCCCACCCTACTAACTTCCTTGCCTGCCTGCCTTTTTCTGCCTCTATGCCCAGTCTCTGCACTCCCTCTCAGGCTGGGCCTTGCCCCTGATGCATTGTCTCCTCTCTCCCTAGGACCTGGCCAACCTGGCACCTCGGAAACCTGACTGGTGAGTGTTGTCCATGAAGGCTGGCACAAGCCCTTTGGGGAGGTGATGGTGTTTGGTGCATGTCAGAGGCCTCGGCTGGGAGGACAGCCAAGGGACAGATAGGGAATAGGGACAAGCACTGCAGGCATAGCTCTGCCCAAGAGAGTCAGGGATGAGGGCTAAGTAAGTAAGTCATGAGACATGGGCGAGGGTAAAGTGCTGAAGAGGGGCCCGAGGGATGAAAGAGCAGGCATCCTTTCGAGCCTCTTCTGTAGGGGGGAAAACTCACCTACTCTGGGGGCTCCGACTTAGCAGTGCACCCCTGTGTGCTCAGGATACCACAGTGAAGAGACGGATGGGCAAGCAGATAGGGCTTAGGCCTCTGTTGTAACTGTGAAGTAGGGAACCCAATCTCTTCAAGCCTGGAAGCCCCTCTGAGTGAGCTGAGAATATGGGTGAGGGAAGGTGCTGTAGGCACGTCTCTTGGTGCCTGTAGATCTGTGGGGTGGGTGACAGCACCTACCACAGTGCTTTAATTTGATGAAAAAGCCATGAGGTGTATGCTGAAGGAACTCCTGAACTAGAGAACTCAGGGTGATTTTAGGAGTTCTGGAAGCCCCAAGAGTGGGGGTGGGAGGCCGTGGCCAGAGGGGGAATAGGGCTGACAGTTGGCCACCACAAGTTCCTCTCTGATGCTGACTTAGGGGACATAGAAGGTGGATCCCAAGGAGCCAGCCACCATTCTGTTTCAGTCTTCTACCTTGACTGAGTGTGTGGTAGGCGTCCCCTTCTCTCAGTTACCTTGGTGGAGTTAGGAAGGCTGATGGATGATAGAATCCAGAAGAGCAGAGAAGGTAGCATCATGCTCTCCCCAGAGCAGCATCTCAGGCAGGATAAATATCAAAGCCCTGCAGGAAGATCCCAGGGCCACACCATGCTAACCCTTAGCTTCTGTTTCCCCTCTCTCCTGATGTAGAGATCTCAAGAGAGATGTGGCCAAGAAGCTGGAGAAGCTGGAGAAGCGGACCCAGAGAGCCATTGCAGAGCTGATCCGTAAGTGCACTCTGGCCAGTGGAGGCCTGCCCTTGGAGCAGTGACTTCAGCACAGGCCTTTTTTACTTGTCTGCTCTCTCTCCATCCAGGTGAACGGCTGAAAGGCCAGGAGGAAAGCCTGGCCTCTGCAGTGGCTGCCAATATTGAACAAGAGGCCTGTGACTCCGACTGACATGTTTTCCTGGTTTAATTTCTTCAGCACACACATCTCCTGTCATGTAAATGGTGCTTTTTAACTTCTGTAAATAAACTTTTATTTAGTAGAGGCATGTCGCTTCTAGTTTTCTAAAGACTGGCAGAGTTCTTGCAGTTTTGACATCAGAGAAGACCTAATAGGGGCTGGAGAGATGACTCAGGGTTGAGAGCACTGACTGCTCTTCCAGAGGTCCTGAGTTCAGTTCCCAGCAGCAACCACATGGTGGCTCACAGCCATCTGTAATGGGATCCAATGCCCTCTTCTGGTATTTCTTAAGACAGTGAATGTGTACTCAGATACATTAAATAAATTTAAAGAGGAGAGAGAGAGAGAAATAGTGTGTGTGTGTGTGTGTGTGTGTGTGTGTGTGAGAGAGAGAGAGAGAGAGAGAGAGACAGAGACAGAGACAGAGAGACAGAGAGAGAGAGAGAGAGAAAGAGAGAACCTAATAGTAGTTTCAGTATAGAAGAGTTTCCACTGACATTATTTTAGGAATTCTTCCAGGATCATCATTAAGAATTAAGAAATCATCTATTTGTGGGGCCGTGGTGGCCCACGCCTTTAATCCCAGCACTTGGGAGGCAAAGGCAGATGGATTTCTGAGTTCAAGGCCAGACTGGTCTACAGAGTGAGTTCCAGGATGGCCAGGACTACACAGAGAAACCCTGTCTCAAAAAAACTAAAAAAGAAAACAAAAAGAAATTGTCTATATAGCATCACAAGACAGTACATCTTCATTGTTCTCCAGAGATCTGCTCATTAAGTAGGGTTAATACCTAGTGATTGTTACATATATTTAATAACAGGAAACATCAACAGCAGGAATCTTTCCTAAACATGAATTTCTGATGGGCCTTGCCTACCCTAGTTCTGTCATAAATTAGAATCCAAAGTGGACCCATCTCAGGAATGTCACCTGCTAGTTTTTAGCTTCTCCTAAGTTGGCTCCTGACAGTTCATTTTAGGGCTTCCTCTCCCCCTAACTCATTCAGTGTGCTGGTCCCTGTATGTTGTGTTCCTTTCATACAGTGGCCCACCTTTGGAAGACAGTGCCGAGGACTTAGCTCATGCAGTAAAGTGTGTGTGCACACAGAAGTTAGGACACCCAAAAAGTAAATAAAATCTCTCAGATGACAGTTTCAGATCTTCGTGTGGCTGTAGATAACCTGTAACACCAGCAGTCCAGGGAGGCAGGGGGATCAGGAGTTCAGATCATCCAGCTACAGGCCAGCTTGAGGTTCACCCAAGGATGTGGGAGAGAGAAATGGCTAATATACTGACATCTTTTGGAAAGATCAGTAGGGTTGACTGCTGAGCAAGACTGATGGAAGACATAAGAACCAGGACTGAGATGAGAGTGTCATAGTCCACAGACATCCAACTACATAGGTACATTACAGATTCAAGTGTAGCAAGGGCTGGAGAGATGGCTCAGGGGTAAAAGTCAGTCCTTGCTGTGCACCCCAGACAACCTGTGCTGGAGTCCTGGAACCCACGCAAAGGTGGAAGAAGTGACTCTACAGCGTTGTCCTGTGCCTGTATGTGCACAGGCATACACGCACAAACACTATAAGCTCCAGACTATACCCCCAACCCCAGGCTAACTGGTGACTTTAGATCCCACTCCAGTCCCAAGTTTTACCTCATTGCATCCCCAGGAATGATCACCCTAAGAAAGCTGAAATGCCAGGCCAAGTCCAGAGCACCAGGTGAACCCTGCCCATAGTCAAGTGGAGTTCCTTAGAGCTGGAACAGAGTCAGTCACAGCAGGATGGGCAGACACAGCCGGCTATAAAACTGAGACAGGACATGCCCTGTGGAAGTCCACTTTCACCCTACCCACCACACTGGGTTCCCCACCCCAGCCAAAGATGGTGAAGCCCCACAGGTACTTCTTCTCTGAGAAAAAGGCCATGAAGATGAGGCTGTTCAAGTACAGCCCCTCCAACAGAATCCAGTAGTAGTTGGTGGCCAGGAAGTAGAGGAAAAAGGTCATGGTCACTCAGCAGCCAGCCTAAGAGACCAACCAGGGTTAGTTCCAGAAGGTAGAACCTGCATCTTATAGGCAAGGTTTGGTTCTCATTACTGGGAGAAGTTAGTTCTCTCTAGGCTGCTGGGTTGGGACCAATGTAGTCCATATCTGTGTTCAGGTAGACTCAAGGAGGGGGCAGAGAGGAGACCCCTGAGATGGGGGATCAGAACTGTGAGGCTGGATGGGAGATGTCTTCTGTCCTCATGGTAAAGGTCCCTTAGAGATGCCGGGGTGGTCTCCCTCTGTAGTTCAAACACCCTCTGTCCAGGCTATGTATGAGTCACACACACCCTTCCCCATCCCCTATCCTACTGATCCCATCTAGTTCTATGGATTCTGGTTCTATGCAAGAGCTTCGTGTTTCAGAGAGCTTTTGACCCTTCTAGGCATGGCTTGGCTATCTTTTCTTTAAGGAAGTTGGCCCAGCCCACCCTGTTAGGCACAAGCACCCTCATCAAAACTCCTGGCTTGCCTCACACCATCTAAATCCACTAGGACCCTGTGCTGTGCCTGCCATCTGCAAAGAGAAACCCATATTTATTTTTAGCAAATTTTCCAATCCCTCTGCCCTCCTTACACACACACACACACACACACACAGACACACACACACAGGTGCATGGTCTTGTCTGGGTGTGAGGGCTCTGGTGGGCAGACAGCACTTTCCTGGGTCCAGGATGGTAAGGATCACCTGAGCCTGCTGACTTTCCCCTGCCTGATCCATCTCTTTTAGGCCTTCACTCTGGCTGGGTCTCCCTCTATTTATTGAGCCCACTCTAGGTAGCCCTGACTGTCCTGCAAGTCGCTATGTAGACCAGGCTGGACTCAAACTCAGAGATCCATCCACCTGCCTCTGTCTCCCAAGTGTTGGGATTAAAGGCATTCACCACCACTGCCCTGTGCTGGTCAAACTCTTTCTATACTGTGGCGCTTATTTGGCCCTGGTTGCCGTTTGCAGGATCCTAGGCAGGGAAGGCAGCCTGACTCTGATTATGTTGCAGCTCCAGAAAGGGATGAGTGATCATTCTTGAGTTCATAGGAAAAGGCCATGCAGCCAGGTCTCCAACTCAGCAGGTCTGGAGCCGAGCCAGAGAGTGGACAGCGAGGCTTAAGAGCAACCACTCATCAGGAGAGTTTGAGGTGCCACTGGCTGCTGCTGTCTGTAGAGCAGGGAGAGGCTGACCCCAGAGTGAGATGGGATTGAGAGTGGCCAAGGCAGGTTTCTGAGTGTTTGTCTGGTAGTGGGGCTTTAAGAAGAGGTTATCCTATGTAACCAGACTGAACCCGACCCCATAATTTTGATGCCTCAGCCTCTGAAGTGCTGGAATTACAAACATGCACCATCTCACCCGGCTCAGGGAATGTTTCTCAAGGCATTTGCTCTTGAAGAATTGGCACAAGTGGATAAGGATGGCTAAGTATTCCAAGAAGGCAATCAGGAGAGGAGTGTGGAGGTGAGGCAAAACCAGAGCAATGCACTCCCTGTATTCTCTTCCTCTAAGGTCTGATTGCTCTTGCTTTTCTAGGAATTTGGTTCCACTTAAAAATTAACTGCCCCAGGACACATCCTGGGAGGAGCATATTCCTTAGTCCAAGGATACCTGCTGGATTACCCTGCTGGATTAACATTCAGAGGAAACAGGGATTAACATTCTCAGACCACACCTGCAGGTGGGGAAGGCCCTAGGCAGGTAGACACATTCCTCAGGAGGAATCAATCCTCAACATTTACAGACAAGGGAGGTCCTTGCCACCTCATTCCCCAAAGACCAATCAGTTTAAAAGTCACATTGTTCCACCAATCATATTGTGCCTAGTCACTGTTTAGTCCACTCTGTAAACAGTATAAAAACTGCTCTTAACTTCAACTTGAGGTTCTTCTTGGTTCTTCTGGCCTGTATGCAGAGAACTCCAGTGCACTGGGTTATTATTATCATCCAACCTCAGGTTATTGCAGCGAATCCGGACCGTGAGAGTTTCTGGGGGAGCGTGTCCCCTGGTTTTAGATCTTTAAGTCCAACACTTGCTGACTGAGTCTGCATGAGGCCAGAGCAGAAAAGAAGGGGGGCCTCTGCAAAGATGGCGGCTGCTCCTGCTGGTGTGTGCCAACTTGAAGAAGAGGCGCTGATGCGGAAAGAACGGCTGAAGGCCCTCCAGGAGAAAGCTGGGTGCAAGGACAGGGGAGATGGGAAGCCACAGCGCAAGAGGCTCAGAGATGTGGAAGAGGAGTACAGGGAACCCAGGTTTCAGAACTATGTCCCAGAGGATAGAGACCTGAAGAGGTGGCAGGTCCCCCAGGCCAAACCAGTTGCAGTGGAGGAGAAGGTGAAGAAGCAGCTGGAGGCTGCCAAGCCAGAGCCTGTCATTGAGGAAGTGGACCTGGCCAACCTAGCACCTAGGAAACCGGATTGGGATCTCAAGAGAGATGTGGCCAAGAAGCTGGAGAAGCTGGAGAAGCAGACCCAGAGAGCCATCGCAGAGCTGATCCACGAACGGCTGAAAGGCCATTAGGACAGCCTGGCTTCTGCAGTGCACACCACCATCGAACAAGAGGCCTGTGACTCTGACTGAGATGCTTTCCGTGTTTCATCTCTTCAGCACACACACATCCTGTGGGAAGGTAGTCTCAGACAGGGATGGGGTTAGGCTGACCAGCACTTCTGGGTCTTGAGAACTGAGCCAGCCCACTGAGTCTCAGCTTCTCTTGGTTGTGACAGTTCATCTCCCAGGGCATTCCACTACCCCGAGTGGGTCAAAGCTGCGATCTGTACATATGTATGTAAACAGAGCTTTGTAAGTTCTGGAAATAAAGCTGCATTTAGTAGAGGTGTGTCGCTTTCAGTTTTTTTTTTTTTTTTTGGTGCTCGGGGGGTTGGACTTGGGATGCAGAAGTTTTACTTACTGTTCTTACTCCTGGGTAGGGCCAGCCTAGGTGAGCCTGGAGGGGTGGGCAGTGCCAAGGTTGACCTTCTGCTCCTAGTCTCTAGTCAGACTCAGCAGTGGTCGCCTCGGAACCCTTAGATCACAGATATAGAGACTGGGATTGTCCTCTTAAGACCCCTCATAAGGCCTTGCAGTAGTTTGTGCCAAGGAAGGAGAGAGTCCCACATGGTCCTCTGGACCCCTGCCAGTATGAGAGTGAGGAGGCTGCACTCTGAAGAACTTCACAGAGAACATGGAAGGTTAGAGGCTATCACACTGCTCTCCCTGATCCTGCACTACTACCAGCCATGCATCTCTTTCCTCTCCCAGTCAGAGCTATGGGTCAGTTCTACTAGAGATCAGGCTGTGGTATGCTAGGGTTTAGCTGTGATCTTGGAGCCTGGAGTAAGCTGTGAGCCTCTGTGTTGATTCTCTAGTTGACAGCCTGGAAGCATGAAGCTGATGTAGGTATAGCCATCTGGAGCTCCTCTCTGGGAAGATTACACCTGCAGTTTGCAGGGCCAGCCCCTGCGGACTTCTTTCCTGTTCTGGTTCTTCTTGAAGCAGCAGAGTGAGAGGAACTTCGAAGGGGGTGAGACTTGGTCTTAGGAGATATTTAGGGTTGTTGTGTAATAATTGAAGGCCCCCATACTCAGGAGACCCTTCCTCAAGTCTCAGGGAATCACGACCACCCAAAGATCACAAGAAACCATACCTGGATGCAATCAGCAGAGGTTTATTAGGGAAGAAACCTGGCAGCCAGCAGTGTCACCACGCACTCTCGAAGGAGTGGGGTTCCACCCCAACATCCAGTCTGTGGAGGGTTTTAAAGTGAAAAACCAAAACCAGGGGAGTGGGGAGGGGGTTTGAGGGGTTGCCAAGGATACAGAACATAAGAATAGCAAAACATTCCAGAGAAACCCACCCTGAAAGGTTAATAGCCATGTCACTGTGTCCCACCTTCTCATTTACCAACTACTTCAGATTAACTGTCTTCACTTCTTCCTGCTATGGCCCCACCTAGGTGGCTAGCATCTTTTTTCTGTGGGCAGGAATGCCTTCCTGCCTTGGGCCTCTCCCACCCACAGCTGGGCCTACTGCCTGAGGCTTGATTCAGGTAATAGTGTCCTCCACCTGGAATGTGTCCTGGGGTAGTCAAAATCTTACATTTAGTTCAGCATTCTGAGACCTGCATTTTTCTGCCCAGGTCTAAGGGCTATAAAGAAATCTACACATATTTCATAAAATGGCCTTTATAATTTTTCACTCTACATAATAATAAAGCATTTACCTATCTAACTCTAAGTCACTTTGCTACTGTAGCTGACCTACCTTGGAGGCCAGAAACTGCAGTCTCTGGCATTCAACACCTCAATGTAAAACAGCAGGCTATTAAGTAAAGGATTAATTGTTAGAGCTTTTTCCCTTTTGTGGGGAGCCTGCAGATATCATCCTTGCAGCCATCTTTAGCCATCTACCCCGACAAGGGACTGGATTACAATAGCCTACATTGCTGAGCACATTCTGATAACATCTGGTTTTAGATACCCAGGATCTTCCCTTGGGTGTGTGAGACTTAAAGGTATGTTACTTAAGGGTGTGACTTAGAGGTCAGTTTTAGAGATAAGGCTTAAGGGCATGACCACAAGGCTGTGTGCAGAACAGGTACCTAGAGGAGCACCTAGTTTCTCTATTGATTCCATATTGGTTAGAATGAATGGCATATGACTTTAGGGAAGAAGAATTGTAAAGAACAGGGAAGACTGTTACTAGTGGTCAGCACTGGCTGATTGCAACCAATAGCAAAAGCAGTGAGAGGCCGCCAGGGGACAGCTACCTCCCACTCCGCAAATGGATTCATAGACCCCAATCTAGAAATAACCATTTCCTGCTGGGAGCCCGTGAACAATGAAGTTCTAACAGTGTGGTGTTCTCTACAGAGCAGTGGCTTTGTCAGGGAGAGTACCTGCTGACACTGCAAAGCAGAGTCACTGGAGCACATCAGCAGGAGTGATGACAACTGAGGCCCCACCCCTCAGTCCCTTCACAAGAGATAAAGGGAGCAGAAATCTTATTGACAGTGTGAGGACAAGAATGGTGGAATAGAGACAGTGATCCCTGTGCAATGTCACATAGAGTAAGGAGAGCATGGCTGCAGCAGACTCCAGGGAAGTAAAATTAAAAGCCTTTTTTTGTTGTTGTTGAATTTCTATGGAACGTATTTCTGAGGAAAAGTCTTAGTGTTCTCAAGCCCCTTTGTAGCAGAGAAGAAGAGGCAGACAACAATTGTCTTCAGGCCCCACATACTGTTAAGTGAGTAGGTCACAGCCAGCCCAAAGGGAAAGAACAGGAGACAGTGGCCTCACAGCTAAGGCCCAGCTATCAGGAGCTAATGACAAGGACACAGACACAGCTCATGATCTTTCAGACCCATTGCTTCTGCCTAAATAAAAAAGTTTCCAATGTGCCCAGCTATGACCTTTTTATAGATTATTAAAGCTATATATGTCTCATTTTTTAACAACAAAAGAAAGAAAATTATTTTTAAAGCAAAATTAATAAAGATACCAGAAAGGGTTAGTAATATTTGTGAAATGAAGGAATAAGTGCCCAGAGTTTTTCAATAACTGTTTTAAAGTTGCAGTCACTTCTGGGGGAGGACCTGAAAGTCAACAGATAGTAAGAAGCAGAAAGGGACAGAACCCCAAACACACACTCTTAAGCTTTGGTAACGTATCGCTTTTGGTTAATAGTAACTGATGAAATTCCCAAAATGAAAGCCAGAGCATTGGTAGCAAGAGGACTGAAAAGCAGGTCTGAAACAGCTAGGGTGCAGGTGCAGTCTATTCTCATGTTCTGGAAAATGATCTTTCCTGGTAAGTTCAGCCCATGACCTTCCCTGAATAAAAATAAAAATAAATAAAATAAAACACTCTTTTATTCTCAGAAAATTCAATTCCCAGCACCACATGGTGGCTCATAACCATCTGTAATGGGACCTGATGCCTTCTTCTGGTGTATGTGAAGAGAGTGACAGTGTACTCACATACATAAAATAAATAAATAAATAAATAAATCTTTAAAAAAAAAAACTTAGCCAAATATTTAGGTTATACACTAACCAAAAAATCAAGAAAACTGCAGGGCAGTGGTGGCACACACCTTTACTCCCAGCACTTGGGAGGTAGAGGCAGGTGGGTCTCTGAGTTTAAGGCCCACCTGGTCTACAGAGAGAGTTCCAGGACAGCCATGGCTGTCCACAAAGAAACCCTGACTCAAACAAACAATTAAGAAAAAGAATCAGGAAAGTCAGACGTGATACTGCTTTGGTGTTATCCAATCCAATTCCTTCATTTGATATGTGAAGAAAAAGAGACTCTGATCATAGTGGCATCTAATCTACTATCACTTTCATCTGGGAGAGTCCACAAGGACTCACAGCAAAGAATCTAAATTGGTGTCTTAGTAACAGAACACTAAGTTCTGTTAGTTTTTGACTCCGTGGTGGTGGTTTAAATGAGAATGTCTCCACAGGGGCAGTTGTTTGAACTTGGTCCCCAGTTAGTGGAGCTTTTTGTGTAGCCTTGAAGCTGTGGACAGATGAAGTATCTCATGGAGGACTCAGAGCCACATATGCCTTCCAGTCCTTTATTTCCTCTGGCTCCTGCTTACAGCTCAGGAGCCAGTCTGCTTTGTGCCCAGCTTCCATGTTTGCTGTTCCCTTCATGACAGTCTCTTAGCCCTCTGGAATCCTAAGTCCAAATGAACCCTTTCTCCTATGCTTTGGTCACGGTGTTTTATCACAGCAATAGAAAAGGAACTAAGCCAACCACATTGTCACAGCCCTTCTGTGTCTGACAGTCTCAATCATATTCTTAGCTATTTTAGGGGCTGCATGGTGTAAGAAAGTTAGTGGTGACTGACAACTTGATAGGATCTGGCATTTCCTATGGGACAAGCCTCCAGGCACACTTGTGAGGGACTGTCTCGATTAGGTCAAAGACATGGGATGACCCCTTCTTTTTTGTTCTTGTTTTGTTTTTTGAGACATGTTTTCTCTGTGTAGCCTTACCTATCCCGGAATTCACTCTGTAGACCAGGTCTTGACTTTAGGATGCACCTGTTTCTGTCTCTTCTGTGTTAGGATTAAAGGCATTTAATGCAGGGCTAAACACTTCTTTAAATTTCTTGCATCAGAGTATTTGATCATAGTGATGGAAAAAGCAACTAAGATAAATGATACCTCGTGTTGTAACTTTCATTGTTTCAATGCCCATTTTTACTGATGGTCTTTAAACACTTTAATCTCCCTTCTAGCCCAGCACCCACCAGAGGCAGTGGAGAAGAAAGGATAGAGGGGAAGTGGGCCTGTTTAGAGATGGTCCTTTGGAGCAAATCCCATGTACATTGTCAGGAAATCAGCAGTTTAGTTCACAGGTCATAGCTCGATCCACTCGTAAACACTTCACGGATATCCTAGCAGTCCAGTTCGGTAGTGTCAGGATATGCCCAGCAGGGGTGGCATGGCCTAGGAGGAACAGCCAGGCCTCAGTCAAACCAGCAGGAGTGAGCAGGAGGGACCAGGGCCAACAGCAAAGCCAGGATAAGTTCATGGCTGTGCCTCTCTCAATGAAGGGAAGATCAACAAAGGTGTGAGACCAACAAGTATTTAGCTATGCAAGCAAGCCAAGCTCAGCCTTGGTCACTGTCCATCAAGTCCTATTTAAACTCCCTCCAAACATCATGTGTCCTCCATGGTTCTTGCCTCAGCACCAGAGTCTGTCTCAGCAGACATTATTCTTCCAATTGGCTGGAAAACATACCTTCACATCAGTTTTAGCACAACACCATCCAACACAACTGACTTTCCAAAGAACCCTTAAGTTTCCACTTCATCGTGTGTTTTTACTCACGTATTATTTTTACTCGTGTATATGTGTATAGGGGGTATGTTCAGATGAATGCAAGTGCCCACAAAGACAAGAAGACCATTGGAACTCCAGGAATTGGAGCTATGGGCAGTGGTGAGTTGCATGGTGTGGGTCCTACTAGGAACCCAACTCCCTTATCCAATGGTGGAAGTGTTAAGTATTCTTTTTTCATGTTCCCCAACCCCCCGTGTTAAGTATTTTTAATTTAGGTATTTTCCTTTTTATATTTTTCTTCTTAAGTTAAACCTTTTTGTAATAATTACAGATTCTCATGCAATTTTCACAATTAGAAGAAATAGAAAAAACAATACACATAACCCCATATCTACTTTACTGTGTTTCCCCCATGGGAGCAACCTGGAAACAAGTGTAACATTACAAGAAATTCAAATGCATATATTTAAGGTGTTTTACAGGTCATCAAATGTCCCACCCCCATTCCTGGCTTTTTTTTTTTTTTTTTTTTTTTTTTTTTTTTTTTTTTTTTTTGCAATAGGTTTCATCATATAACTCTGGCTAGTCTGGAATTCCATCATATAAGATCAGGCTAGCTTTGAATTCACTTGCCTCTGCCTCCCGAGTGATGAGATAAAAGGTTTGTGCCACCCAGCATACCTCCTCACTCACTGTTCAGTGACTTCACAGTGATTGTCTTTGTGTGTGTCTGTGTGTGTGTATGTGTCTGTGTGTTATGATGAACAGCTAAACTCTGTGTTACAACTTTGGGATGTTTGATCTCTCCTTTTAGAACTGGATTATCATATCAACTGCAGCAGGAACAACAGAATTAATTATTGCAAACAATGTCAAAAGTAACTAAGGGAGAAACTGTCCATCTATTTTCTGTGCCCTCCCCCCAGGCCTAAGCAGGCCTGCAAAGTCATTTACCACAATAGACCAAGCAACTGTAGGACCTAGGAGATGCATTGCATTACCAGCCTTGGCACCTTGGAGCCTGCTACCTGAGCTAAGAAGAATGGACTGCTTGCTGAGCTAGCCTTGACACCTTCTGGACTGCTATCTCCTTGCCCAGCCCCGGGCTGAACTGAGAAGAGACTCTGGGGGGTGGGGCTTTCCCTTTATATGTGAAAGCAAATTATTAAACTTCGAGCCTTGATCAGAGAACTTTGTCTTGGCTTCATCTCTTCCAGCCCGTTTCCCTATTCTCAGCCTCTCTTACAGGTGAACCAGGTTCAGCTGTTGCTGCTGACGGCAACAGTTTTCTAGAACTGGGAAGCAAATATCCTCAGAGAGCATCTCTTCCATTTTCTGGATAGAATTATGGTTTCCCCAAGGAATAACTTTTCCTGACAGTGTGATTCCTTGTATTTTCTTACAGATCTCAGATACTCAGGCTTTTGAGATAGAACATGAATTAGAAACACAAACAGCAGTGGTGTGTCACGAGGCTGAGCTGGTTCTGTGGTGTAGGTGCCAGCAAACACACCAACACCTGTGTCCCTCTGAGCCCTAATGAAGCTTACAAGGAAAAAAGACAAGGCAGTAGATGGGACTTGTTGGGTGCCGACTTTTAGCAGAAAGCGGCTATCAGCTTTGCAGCCATCTTGAGCCATATACCCTGACATGAGATTTGAATTACAATCACCTACAACAGCTGAGAACACTCTGATAATCTTGGTTTAGATACCTTGAGATTAAAGGTGTGTGAGATTATAGAGATCAGAGTTAGAGACAAGCCCTAAGGGCATGATTAAAGGTGTAACTTAGAGGCGTGGCTTAGAAGTGAGACATATAAAAGGCAGAGACAGAACAGATCAGAATTGAGACGATAGAAGACATTAGTCAGACTATAGAAGACAGAACCAGAGATCAGAGAATATAGACGGAGATCAGAGAATACAAGGGATCATCAGAGACGAATCTCAGACATTTTAGGTAAAATCTGGCCTCACCCTCAATCTTGCTGAAACCCGACCTGCAGAACGGAGCAGCAGCTTGGGTCGGGATACAGTGGCTGCCCAAACGTGGGTCAGCCCGGGCCTCAACATTTTGCCTGGGCTGCAACATTTATTTTGGCTGCCCCAACTTGGGGCTAGTGCGGTCCCCAACAGGGACTCACTTGGAAGAGGAAGGAGACTAAGGGGCATGTGAGGAGGACAGCAGGGAGGAGGGTGGCCAGGATTGGAGCACAGGATGTGCTTGTATGAAAAGGTCATCATGAACTCATCCCTATGTATAACTAGTATGTCCCAATAAAACATTCTTTAAAGTTTGTGCATATAAAGTACATTCAGTTTGGACCTTTAGCTTTTAAAAATTACTTTATTTACTTTACATCCTGATTGCAGCCTCCCCTCTCTCCCTCCCATCCCCCATAATAAAATATTTTTAATAGTATGTAATGGAATTGACAAGAAGCCATTTCAATAGCCACTAATAATATTTATAAAATGTTTGTATTGTGTTTTAAATTTTTATTTTATGTGCGTTGGAGTTTTGCCTGCATGTTTGGAGATGTTGGATTCCCTAGGACTGGAGTTGCAGACAGTTGCAAGTTACCATGTGGGTACTGGGAGTTGAACCTGGGACCTCTGGAAGAACAGCCAGTGCTCTTAACTGCTGAGCCATCTCCTCAGCTGCCACTAATAATATTTTTGAAGTTAAAAGGAGAAGAATTTACATTTTAATTATGCCTTCTGGCACACATTTGTCTTCAGCAGGTCACCAGACAGCTCCCTGTATTCTGTAGTATCTACCTTACACATTGTTTTCAGTCTGGAAGGTCAAAGTTGAGATTTGCCACAGCAAGAAGTGATGCTAGGTAGTTGTAGAGGGTCAGTGTGAGTGACTCTTCTAGGAAAATGGTCATTGCTTTTGCTCTTCCCTTCTGATCAGGTGGGAAAGAACATATTCTTCCAATGGGTAACTGCTCAGAAGCTGCCAAGCTGCCCCTGAAGGCAAACCCAGGTGCACAGAGACCTGGGAATAGCCACAAGTCAGGTTTTGCTGGCTGACTTTCCCCTGCCATGACCCATGTTTCTTTAATAGTAGTTAGACATAAGATGCAATGGATCTAATGGACCGCCTCTTTCTTCAAAGGCTACACTTTTGCCAGAATGAAGCATGCCTTCTTCATAATGCATTGATCCTTCAAGGCAATCCTTGGCCTACTCACCATGAAGGATTTTACTTCATGAGTCATTTACCAGAGTCTGTCTCTGCCATAACTTTTTTTTTTGTTTTGTTTTTTGTTTTTCGAGACAGGGTTTCTCTGTGTAGCCCTGGCTGTCCTGGAACTCACTCTGTAGACCAGGCTGGCCTCGAACTCAGAAATCCGCCCGCCTCTGCCTCCCAAGTGCTGGGATTAAAGGCGTGCGCCACCACCGCCCGGCTCTGCCATAACTTTATATCACAGACCAGAAAAATGACACTGGAGTGAATTCAAAAAACCACTATTCTACACGAGGTAGACATGGCCATTTACCCTTAGGTTTCAGTGTTTCCCGTGTTATTGTGAGAGTTATAAGTTACTTTTTTTTTTTTTAATCACCAGGCCATCAGAGGGAACTCATCCAACTGCAATAGACCTAGGATTATTCCTTTCCCCTTAAGTCCCACTAGCCAAACAGTAGGTGATACATGTTTTTTATACATGCAAAGGTTCATTCACAAGAACATCCAAGTCCTGTTTGAATAATGGGTTCTGTGTGTAAGACTTGATCCATACTAAAAATGTGTAGGGGATCATGATTTTCTGCCTGGTGGCTGACATGAGTTTTCTGCACTCTGTGGCTTCTGGCTGTAGATCATGAATGCCATTGTCATTGGCACCTGTAGAGACCCACTCCTAGGAACAGCAAGGCATGCTTGCCACTGACATAAAAAATCTTATAGTTCAAGACCCCTGGGTTGCAAAGCCAGCCTTGTTTCTGGTTTCAGCAAGTTCAACTCTCTTGCTTCTGACCATAAATGTCACCTCTGGGGTCCTGTTAGATGGATACCCAGGGAACCTAGATTCTTAGTTACTCTTTTGCCTTCACCTGAAAATACTTTAGAGTAGAGAACGCTCTCAAGGATGCTCCACTCACATTTAGAGTGCATTCTAATGGCCTGTGGAAGTGCACACTCAGGAGGCAGAGGCAGGCTTGGACTACAGAGCGAGTTCCACGATAAACCAGGCTACAGAGAGAAACCTTTTCTTGAAGATTAAAAATGAATGAATGTATGAATGAATAAATAAATAAATGTATGTAAAACTCAACAGATGAGTGAACGCTACAAGAGGATATGGAAAGAGAAGCCTGGTTTTCTTCCACATTACAGCGACATCCATTCCCTCTGTATCTAGGTAGCATCACATTGAGTGCCACCACCCATGGGCTGACACTCACACAGAGTCCTGTATGTTTGCCTCCAGCACTGAGGCATTTATGGAGTAACTATATCTCCATTATTGTTTTCCACCCCACGGTTGTGAGCGCTGGGCACACAGTAGGCTTCTGGGTCAGTGGGAGACAGATGCACTATGTTGGTTCACTGGAGAACTTAGTAGTTACTTCTGATCAGGAATAGCACTCCTCCCCCATCCTGTGGACATAGAAAATAGCAACTGAAGATAACAGATCTCAGTTTCTAAGTGATTATTATTGAATAATAAGGTCCACATGGCCCTCGTGTGGAGAGGTCAGCAAGAGGAACATCAAATTTTTTCTTACAGGTTCTAGTAAGTATACCTTAGATATGATATAAAAACTTGCTTTTATTCAGTGAGTTTGTAGTTATTTTTATAATCCAGCCAGCATGTATGTATGTGTGTGTGTGTATGTGTGTGTGTGTACGTGTGTGTGTGTGTGTGTGTGTGTGCATGTGTGTGTGCATGTGCACGTGTGTATGTTCATATGCAGTTGTGTGTCAAGGATACATGGGGAAACCAGAGGTCAATAGTGATTATCTTCTTTAGTCATTCCCTGCCTTATCTTTTGACAGAAGATCTCACTGAAGTTGGAGCTAAGCAGTCTGATTCAGTGAGTCTAACCAAACTGGCCAGGGATCTTCCTCCTCCTCTACCTCCTCAGTGCTAGAACAAAGATGGTTTTCCCCTTAGTTTGTCTTCTGAGGTTAGTTCCCCTTGTTTGTCTTCTGAGACAGAGTCCTAGGATGTAGAAATTAGCCTCAAATTTATCCTTCCACTTCAGTCCTTCAAGTGCTGGAATTATTGGCAGGGACCTCCATGTATGTGTGTGTGTGTATGTGTGTGTGTGTGTGTGTATGTATGTATATACATACATACATACATACATACACAGTTTTATTTCTCTGTTGTATGTGTGGGAGTGCACACAGCACAGCCTTGGTATAAAGATCAAAGGATAAGTGGGGGAGTCCTTACCTCCTTCTCCCATGTTGCTCTTGGAGACTGAATCAGTTCCTCACTTTGGCAGTAAGTCCTTTACATGCTGAACCATCTTCTCAGCTCCCAGCTTAAAACAAGACATTTTCTCCACCCAGAAACCTTTACAAAGGTAAATCAGAAAAAAAAGAGCTTTAATAAGCCTTCAGTCAGAATGTAACACACATCACAGGTAACACACTGGGAGACTGCAAAGACACACTCACCCTCTTGTGTTGCTATGTGAGCACAACCTATTACACAGATGTTCACAAGAGTCAGGGTAATTAGTCCTCAATTAGTTCTCCCAGGGAGAGAATTTGACAGCACCATTCATTTATCCTAAATCCAGCTGATATTGGGTCACCACCTGCATCAGTTCATTGGTTTTATACAATAGAAAAACAGGCTTTCTTTATGAAAGAGGTAGTTTCCCAAACTGGAGCCAAGCTTTCCCTGAAGCCCGGCTCCTCATCCACAGACACTGGGAGACGGGGACCTAGTACAGTTAATCACATTACAGATCTCTGTACATAAGTAATGAAACATTTTATAGTGTAATGACATATTTATATTACAAAGACATTTAATAGAAGGCAATAAATTCATATGTAAGTATGTAATCGGTTTATACATGCTGTGTAATAAGATGTCAAAAATCATAAGATTTCAAAAGTCAATCTGAATGACGTCATCAGACAACTACCTAGGCAACTAAATTTGAGTAGACTATTTAAAGAAATACACACACATTTTGAGACAGAAATAACGTAACTTTTTTTCCTGAAGGAAAATGCTTAAAGTAACAGAGGGAAATCTTTCCCTTGTCCTTCGGAGGGAGAGCTGAGCTCCATACCTGATCTGTTTTCAGGCTGACCTTGAGCAGAGCCACTCTGGGTCAGCCACAGTCATTCGTAACCACGGGAATGAGCTCGCTTATATTCTCGTTGGTTTAGGATTGGTTAATCCAGTCCCTTATCCTTCAGGTCATAATTAAATCTCATGCACCAGAGAGAAGTCTAGACTGTGTGGATTCAGCAGTGAGTCAGAGGCAGACTCTCTTCACTAGGGAAATTATACGGCACAAAAGGAAACAGAACAAACAGATGAATAAGTATACTTAATAGTTTATTTCCAGTCTGCCCACAGGGCTGTGGAGTGCAAGGAGAAGAATGAAGCAGCCTGAGGGCCTGAGCTGGGCGGATACTGTGCACAGGAGGGCTGTGCAGTCTGAACTGTGAAGGAGTTCACTGCAGATGAAACCAGTCAGTGTCTCAGCAAAGGAAACAGATGTGTGGTTGGAGGAAGGGAACAGTTGCCAGGGGTGTTCCACTGGGAGTAGGAACATAGAAAAGTGGTCAGTGGGGCCAGATAGAATCCTGCTTTAAAACATGGGAAGTTTGAGGTTTCTCTTTTTAAATATTTGTTTAGTTATTACTATTTTTATTTAAATAGTATGTCTGTGTGTGCGTGTGCATATGTGCACGAGCATGCAAGGCCAATGAAGCCAGAAAAGGATGTTGGAGCCATTGGAGTTTCAGTTATAGGCAGTTGTGAGCTGCTGGGAACTGACCTTGGTCCCCTGGTACAGTGTTGGGTACTCCTAATTACAGATCCATCCCTGCAGCTCCAGAGATGCCTCCAAAAAAACCCAAAACAACAATCCATTCTTGTATGGTTGTAACAAGTGTTTCACAGGTATGTTTGTCTGTTTTGCTTGCATGTATGTCTGGGTACCTCCTGAGTGCCTCAGAAGAGGGCATCAGATCCCCCGGAACTGGAGCTGTGAGCTGCCATGTGGGTGTTGACACATGCAAGAACAACTGCTTTTAGGCACTGATTTACCTCTTAACAACAAAATACAGGGCTAGCCTGGGACTCCATCTCCAGGTCATCCAACACCCTGTTCCATCTCCCGTGGATACCCACTCACATCTAACATATGCACACATGTAGACACACACAAATAAATAAACCAATAAAAATTTAATTAAAAAAGTAACATTCAGGGCTGGAGAGATGGCCCGATGGTTAAGAGTACTGGCTGTAGACCAGGCTGGCCTCAAACTCAGAGAGATCCACCTGCCTCTGCCTCCTGAGTGATGAAATTTAATGGTGTGCCTGGTTACCTGCCTATTTTTTCTTTTCTTTCTTTCTTTCTTTCTTTCTTCCTTTCTTCCTTTCTTTCTTTTTCTCTTTCCTTTTACTTTTTATTTTTTTTAGACAGGTTTCTCTGTGTAGCCCTGGCTGTCCTGGAAGTGACTCTGTAGACCAGGCTGGCCTCGAACTCAGACATCCACCTGCCTCTGCCTCCCAAGTGCTGGGGCTAAAGGCATGTGCCACCACTGCCCAGCATCCCTGCCTGTTTTTGACTATATAAATACTTAGGTTTAATGAAATTGTTGTTGCAAAGATTACCATTTGCCTTATAGAATGGCCCACAATGGGCTGGTCCTCCCACATTAATCACTAATTAAGGAAATTCCCTACAGGCTTGCCTACCGCCTGATCATTTGAAGGCATTTTCTCCCTTAAGGTTCCCTCCCCTCAGATGACTTTAGATTGTGTCAAATTGACATACAACTAGCCAGGACCAGGTCTAATGTGGTTGCAGTCAGATGGTGTTTCCAGTCCCAGTCATCCTCAGAACCTTCTATATTCTGTCCACTGCCTGGGCTGCAGGATCTGAGCTTCTCCTTCGTCCCTCTTCCTCCATTTCTCTGGAAGGGTGTTTTGAGCCTTAGCTGTCCCTTTACAGAACCTCAGGGTAGCCAAATGTCTTACTGGAAGTTGAAGACTGTGATGACAAGTATCCCAAACCAACTGGATAACACACTAAAGCCTGTTATTAAGAGCTATAGACATCTTGCCGTACCCAGGAAGGTCCCAGCTATTTGCAGCATGCACTGGTTAAGAACCTGTGTGCACTCTTGCTCAGTCCCTCGTTAATGTTGTTAAATTAAGGTGGTATTACAGGATTTCCAAACGCTGTGAATGTGCAAATATGTCTTTATTCAATAACTGCAGTGGCCAGTCATGGTGGGCCCTTCTAAAAGATACATCTATGTCCCAATCCCTGGAACCTGTATTGCCTTAATAGACACAGGTGTGAATGTCATTTAATATGATAAAATACATGACTGGGTAGGACTGGGGACATGGGTCATCAATTAAAAGAAGCATAAACCACTTCTACAGAAGACTCAGGTTCTATTCCCACAACCTCCTGGGGCAGCCCACAACTTCCTGCAACTCTAGCACCAGGGAGATCTGACACCTCTAACTTTGTGGGCACCTGTGATCAAGTTCACAAACACCCATGCTCATTCACATAATTTTAAAAAATCAAAGATGTGACTGGGTTACCAATCTCAAATGAGGAACCTATCTTATTTACCCAGATGTGCTCTGAATACATTTACAGGTGACCTAAAAAGAAAGACATCCTAGCTGGATGATGGTGGCAGTGGTGTTTGCCTTTAATCCCAACACTTGGGAGACAGAAGCAAGCAGATCTCTGAGTTTGAGGTCAGCCTGGCTGACGGAGTGAGTATCAGGACAGCCACAGCTACAAAGAGAAACTGTGTCTCAAAAAAAAAACCAAAAAACAAACAAACAAACAAACAAACAAAAATAAAAGGCATCTCAGCTTGAAGATATGCACCTTTAATCCCAGCACTCAGTCCACTCAGCAGCAGGCAGAGGCAGGTGGATCCCTGTGAGTTCAAGTCCAGCCTTGTCTACAGAGTGAGCCTAGGCCACCAGAGCCACAAAATGAGATACAACAAAGCGGAGAAGAATGTGGACCAGTATGAGAACATTGACTGGTGGCAGAGACAGTGAACCACCGTTTCTCAGGTCCAGGGATGCTGTTGGGAGCCGACTTTAGCAGAAAGTGGCTAGATCAACTTTGCAGCCATCTGGAACCATATACCCTGACGAAAGATTTGGTTTTCAATAGCCTACAACAGCTGAAGCACACTCTGATATCCCACATATTTTGTGTTGCTGTTTACTGCCCCCAGCTGCAAGGTGCACGTGGTAGTCACGCCTGCAAGGTATTGCAGTTCACGTGCTGTCCACGTGCTATCTATGCCATACATGCCTGTAAGGCACACGTGCTATCCACGCCTGCAAGGCATTGTGGTGCACGTGCTGTCCACGCTATAGACGCCTGTAAGGCTTACGTCATATCAACACCTGCAAGGCACGTGGTATCCACTCGCCTACAAGGCACGTGGCAAAAGCCTATAAATAGCTCAGAATTCCCTTCAATAAACGAGACTTGATCAGAATCTCTGTCTTGTCTCCATTCTTCGCGTCTCTTCCCCTTTATCCCCATTCTCTCTCTCGCTAGACCCTGACCCTCGGACCGGAACGGGCAGTACGGGCTGCAACAGTTTGGTGTCCAACATCAGGCTCCAGTAAGCGCAACAGTTTGGTGCCCAAGCGTGGGGGGTTCGAGACAGTTTGGCGCCCAACGTGGGGCAGCAGGAACAAGAGACCCAGTGAGGGACTTTACGGAAGAAGAATCTGTTGGTTGCCGCAGGAATCTGCCGCATTGAGAAAGGTAAGGAAAATGGGACAAGAAATTAGTCAACCTGAATCCAAAATTAGTCAGCTTGAATTCAACTCTCTGTTTCGGTTTTGTTTGCTGCTCACATGTGTTAATTTTCTGCTTTTGTTCTTGAATGCTGTCATTTTGGTTCAAAATAAAAAGAAGCGTAAGTTAGAATCCAAAATACAACCAAAGGTTGATGACAATTTGTCAGAGCCAGATTGTGCTGACCGAGAGGAAGAGGAAGTCAAATTTTATGACGCTGAAATGCCCTTTCCCTATGTGCCTCTACCTCCAAGTGCTCCCCCAATGGAGACAATGGTTGTAGATCCTAAAAAGGAGTTACAGGACAAAATTACTACCCTTAAACAACTGATAGAGTTAGAAAAAGAGTATCAGGGCTTAAGTAACCAGTTACAGAAATTAAGGACAGGGAAGAGGTCTCAAGAGACTAACTGCGAAAATCCCCCGGATTTTCATGTTCCTCAACCTGGAGTCCAAAGGCAGTCCCTATCCTCTAGCTTTAGTTCAGCTACAGATCAGCCAGAGGAGGGAGACGCTAAGGCTTTCCCTGTATCAGAGACCAGAGACGCTCAAGGGGTTGCTTGGAGACATCACACAGGGTTTAATTTTCAAATTATTAAAGAATTAAAAAATGCAGTATCTCAATATGGTGCCACTGCTCCCTTTACTCTTGCAATTTTAGAATCTGTTGCAGAGGAGTGGCTAACTCCTAGTGATTGGAATATGTTAGTGAGGGCAGTTCTTAGTGGTGGAGACTATCTTATTTGGAAATCAGAGTATCATGAGAATTGTAAAGAGACAGCTAGGAGAAACATTCAGGCAGGCAATGGTTGGTCCTTTGATGCCTTAGTAGGAGAAGGGCAATTTGCTTCTAGTGATAACCAGATGCAATATGACCCAGGTTTATATGCTCAAATTCAAAATGCAGCCATGAAGGCTTGGCGTAAACTTCCGGTAAAGGGAGACCCTGGTGCATCTTTAACAGCAGTCAGGCAAGGGCCTGATGAACAATTTTCTGACTTTGTTCATCGATTAATGACAACAGCAGGGAGGATTTTTGGCAATGCAGAGGCAGGTGTAGATTATGTGAAACAACTTGCATATGAAAATGCTAATCCTGCCTGCCAAGCGGCCATTAGACCTTATAGGAAAAAGACAGACCTTACGGGATATATCAGACTCTGTTCTGACATAGGTCCCTCTTATCAACAGGGCTTAGCTATGGCAGCTGCTATGCAAGGAAAATCTGTAAGAGATTTTTTGACAAATAAAGACAGAAAGGCATGTTTTAAATGTGGTAAGCCTGGACACTTTGCAAGAGATTGCAAAGTAGAAAATGAGTTAAGCCAGAGACAGCCCAGAAAACAGCCTGGGCTCTGCCCACGTTGCAAACGTGGAAGGCATTGGGCTAGTCATTGTATGTCTAAAAGAGACGCACAAGGTAACACCCTTTTCTATGATCAGGGAAACGGGAACAGGGGCCAGCTCCAGGCCCCGAACCAACACAAGCCAAAACAGGCTTATGGAGCAGTCAGTGTCCTACCAGCAAACACCAATCCCTTTCTGAACTTAGTCGAGCAACACCAGGAAGCGCAGGACTGGACCTCAGTTCTGCCACCCACACAGTATTAACCCCAGAAATGGGACCTCAGGCTTTACCCACTGGAGTGTTTGGACCACTCTATCCAAATGTGTTTGGCCTGATAGTGGGAAGAAGCAGTACTACTATGCAGGGATTACAAATTTTTCCTGGAGTTATAGATAATGATTATCAGGGTGAGATTAAGGTAATGGCGCAGGCAATTCAGAACATAGTCACCATTCCTACATGAAAGAGGATAGCTCAACTATTGTTACTTCCATTGTACCCTACTAATCACAAATATAAGAATCCTAAAAGAGGGGATCAAGGTTTTGGTTCCTCTGATGCATACTGGGTACAGCCTATAGTTAAACAAAAACCTATGATGACAATCTGGCTAGATGGAAAGGCATTCCAAGGCTTGGTTGACACAGGAGCTGATGTGACTATCCTAAAACAAAGTGATTGGCCTGCTACCTGGCCTCTGACCCCAACCTTAACCAATTTAAGGGGTATTGGCCAAAGTCAAAATCCACTACAAAGCTCTAAGGTGCTAACCTGGAAAGATAAAGAAGGAAATACAGGAAATATACAACCCTATGTCATCTCAGGCCTTCCCATTAATCTCTGGGGCAGAGATCTGTTATCCCAGTTGGGATTGATTATGTGCAGCCCTAATGAAGTAATCATGGCTCAAATGGTAAACTCTGAGCTTTCCCCAGACAAAGGATTAGGAAAAGGTGAAGATGAAATTATTCATCCTACTGAAGTTTATGGTAACAATGAAAGAAGAGGCTTGGGGTATTTTTGATGGGGGCTACTGATTCAGCTGCACCCCTAGGACGTTGTGCGGATCCCATCACCTGGAAAGGGGACTCGCCCGTCTGGGTGGATCAGTGGTCCCTAACCACCGAAAAATTACAAGCTGCCCAGTTGCTAGTGCAGGAGCAATTACAGGCAGGGCATTTGGAAGAGAGTAACTCTCCCTGGAACACCCCAATATTTGTCATTAAGAAAAAATCAGGAAAGTGGAGATTGTTGCAAGACTTGAGGGCTGTTAATGCAACCATGATTAAAATGGGAGCCTTACAACCTGGGCTGCCCACACTGGTGGCCATACCTTTAGGTTATTTTAAAATAGTTATAGATTTAAAAGACTGTTTTTTTACTATCCCCTTACATCCTAATGATAGAAAACGTTTTGCTTTCAGTATTCCCTCTATAAACTTTAGAGAACCTATGAAAAGATATCAATGGAAGGTATTGCCTCAGGGTATGGCTAACAGTCCTACCTTGTGCCAAAAGTTTGTGGCTTCTGCCATAGAGGGTGTTAGAACTATGTGGAAGCAAATTTACATGATTCATTTCATGGATGATATTTTGCTAGCTGGAAAAGATGGAAAACAGGTACTCCAGTGCTTTGATGATCTTAGAACAGCTTTACAGACTGCAGGGTTACAAATAGCACCAGAAAAGGTGCAATTACAAGATCCATATACTTATTTAGGATTTCAGATTAATGGTCCATGTATTATTAATAGTAAAGCCACACTGAGGACTGATTCCCTTAAGACACTTAATGATTTTCAAAAACTACTGGGAGACATTAATTGGCTAAGACCATATTTGAAACTTACAACAGGAGAATTGAAGCCTCTGTTTGATATTCTCAAGGGAGATCCTGACCCTAAATCTGGCAGGGCTCTAACAGAGGAGGGTAGAAAAGCCTTACAGAAGGTAGAGAGTGCTATTTCATCCCAATTTGTAACTCATATTAATTATTCTAAGCCTTTATATTTTCTTATTTTTAACACTAAACTGACTCCTACTGCAGTTTTTTGGCAAACTGCACCCATATTATGGGTTCATCTTCCCTCATCCCCCAAGAAGGTTCTTAATCCATACTATGCAGCTGTAGCAGATATGATTATGTTAGGCAGAGATAACAGTCAAAAATATTTTGGAAAAGATCCTGATGTCATAGTACAACCTTATACAAGGCATCAGGTTGATTGGCTTATGCAGAATTCTGAAGTCTGGCCTATTGCATGTGCCTCATTTGCTGGTCAGATAGATAATCATTATCCACCAGATAAATTGGTTCAGTTTTGTAATCATCATGAATTTGTTTTTCCATCTCGTACTGCACATGAACCTATCAAGGAAGCATTGCTAGTTTTCACTGATGGTTCCTCATCAGGAACAGCTGCTTATGCCTTTAAAGATCAAGTAATCTCCTTTGCTACATCATCTGTGTCAGCTCAATTGGTTGAATTACATGCTGTTATTGCTGTGTTTCAAGCATTTCCAAATCAACCCATTAACATTTATACAGATAGCTCATACATAGCTCAGTCTATCCCTCTGATAGAAACTGCTGCACAAATAAAGCATTCCTCAGAAGCAGCTGATTTGTTTTTACAGTGCCAACAATTAATTTTGAGGAGAAAGTGTAAATTCTTTATAGGACACCTGAGAGCCCACACTGGGCTACCAGGTCCTCTCTCTGAAGGAAATACCAAGGCAGACCTAGCTACTCGAATAGCTGCAGTGACTTTACCAGATCAAAAATCTAATTTGGATCAGGCCATAAAGGCTCATGAGTTACATCACCTTAATTCTAAAACCTTAAGAGTTATGTTTAAAATTACCAGAGAACAAGCTAGACAAATTGTCAAACAATGTCAATCATGTGTTAAACTTTTACCAGTTCCTCATTTGGGTGTAAATCCAAAGGGACTGATACCAAACAGTATCTGGCAAATGGATGTTACTCATTATAATGAATTTGGCAAGCAAAAATATATACATGTATGTGTAGACACATACAGTGGTTTCATCTATGCAACATTACAAACTGGAGAAGCAAGCAAGCATGTGATTGCTCATATGCTTGCTACAATCGCTGTAATGGGTGTGCCTAAACAGATAAAAACTGACAATGGCCCAGGTTATACAAGCTCCAGTTTCCACCAATTTTGTGAAAGATTGGGAATACTACATAAAACGGGTATTCCATATAATCCACAGGGCCAAGGTATAGTAGAAAGGGCACATCAAACCATTAAATGTCAATTTGAAAAAATTAAAAAGGGGGAATGGTACCCTACCAAGGGATCCCCCAGAAATATCCTTCATCATGCACTCTTCATTTTAAATTTTTTAAATTTGGATTCTGAAGGAAAATCTGCTGCAGATAGATTCTGGCATCCTGATACAAAAAAAAAAAAAAAATGCAACAGTCCTCTGGAAAGATCCATTAACTGGAACCTGGAATGGGCCAGACCCAGTGCTTATCTGGGGAAGAGGTTCTGTTTGCATATATTCCCAAACTGCAGATGCTGCACGTTGGCTGCCAGAGAGACTGATTAAACAAATAGACAACAATAACAAATCCAGGGAGGAGAAACCCCCTGAGAAGCGTATTTTTTCTTCACAGGAAACATAAAGATGCTTCACAATTGCCTTCAAATTGGAACAGATCAACGAGTAAACCTGACTTGGGAAGTTATCAGTGCTGAAGAAGACATCACCACCCATATCTCCAGGGTGGCTCTATTGGAGTCTTGATTCCCTGACTTATGATTTAGTGGGGAACTAGATTGTTTTAGATTTAGTGGGAATTTAGATTAGGAGAAAACCCACTACCACAGTTACTATAGTTGTTTTTTGGGTTTGAGATTGACTAGAGCAGGAACAGGGATTTCCTTAGTTTTCTTTAGATCAAAGCTATGATCAGTTTTGTATTTATATAGATTTAGATTCTGATATAAGACATTTATAAACAGAATAGAAGAGGCTTACACTTTTTACTCCTCTGATAGAGGGAGTTATGTGTTACCCTTAAAAAAGAGTGTTGCTTTTATACTGACTGTTCAGGCATTGCTAAGTCTCTTGTCTCTTGGGTTAATAAGGTTCAACAAACTGATGGCTTTTGTACGAGATACTATACAAATGAATCCCATACAGGTCCACTATTACAGGCTGGAAGTAGGGGACTCTGAAACCTCTGTCATCAAGACTGATGAGGATTAACCCCTAACTTACGCGCTAAGCCGGATAGTCAGTGACGGGTAAGAGAGCATACCGAGACCCTTGCCCCTAAAAGAAGGGAGGCCTCACCATCCTAAGACAGGAGCTCAACCAATGGCTGTTGAGTATCCAAGGACGGGAAAGGGAGGCTGGGGTCCTTTGTTCCAACCTAGGACAGGCACGGTTTCCGTAAGTTTTCCCAGCCTTCCCTTTTGAAAAAATTTAAAAAGGGGGACCTGTTGGGAGCCGACTTTAGCAGAAAGCGGCTAGATCAACTTTGCAGCCATCTGGAACCATATACCCTGACGAAAGATTTGGTTTTCAATAGCCTACAACAGCTGAAGCACACTCTGATATCCCACATATTTTGTGTTGCTGTTTACTGCCCCCAGCTGCAAGGTGCACGTGGTAGTCACGCCTGCAAGGTATTGCAGTTCACGTGCTGTCCACGTGCTATCTATGCCATACATGCCTGTAAGGCACACGTGCTATCCACGCCTGCAAGGCATTGTGGTGCACGTGCTGTCCACGCTATAGACGCCTGTAAGGCTTACGTCATATCAACACCTGCAAGGCACGTGGCAAAAGCCTATAAATAGCTCAGAATTCCCTTCAATAAACGAGACTTGATCAGAATCTCTGTCTTGTCTCCATTCTTCCCGTCTCTTCCCCTTTATCCCCATTCTCTCTCTCACTAGACCCTGACCCTCGGACCGGAACGGGCAGTACGAGCTGCAACAGTTTGGCGTCCAACATCAGGCTCCAGTAAGCGCAACAGTTTGGTGCCCAAGCGTGGGGGGTTCGCGACAGGATGCCAGGGTAGCTTCTGGGACCTGGCAGAGACAAGGGGTGGATAGTCTCCTAGTGTTCCTGCAGAGAACAGGGCCCTACCACTGTCAGATAAGCAATGTCTAAACCTGGGAGACAGTGTATTTTCCCACACACCCCATCTCTTTGACACTCACTTCTTAATGGCCCAGGAAGCTACTGCAACAACCATGATCTACTCACCTTGTGTGGTGAATGTCAGAGCCCCAGAAAATGTTTTCCAGCTCATTTCTCTACTGGTCCCTTGATGATCCCTTTGCCAGATGGCCATTATTGAAATACAGGTTTAAATACAGCGAGAAGAAGTATCTGTTTAGGGGCAGGAGAGATCGCTCAGTGGTTAGGAGTACTGGCTTCTTTTCCAGAGGACCTGGGTTTGATTTTTAGTAACCACATGGTGTCAGTACCACTCGCAACTGTCTGTAACCTCAGTACCAGGAGGTCAAATGCCCTTTTCTGGCTTCAGCAGGCAAGAGATCTCATGTTTGAGGCCAACCTAAACTTCACAGTGAATTCTAGGCCATCCTGGACCATGGATGGCCTAGAATGTCCTAGAGGATGATGTCCTCTTTCATTCATTCATTCAGTCTCTTTCTCTCTCTCTCTCTCTCTCTCTCTCTCTCTCTCTCTCTCTCTCTCACACACACACACACACACACACACACATCCCTTAAACAATTATACATTATAAAATAATCAGATCTCCTTCATGGATGGAAAGTATCCATTGTTAAGGTGTCTGTGGTAGCAATGCCTCATGACTATTATAAGGAGTTATAACAGCTGTGCATGTGAACATCTAAATCAGTCACTCAGAGAAAGAAGCCAGGGCCATCCTCTGGCTCAGCAAACATGCAAACAGAAAGTCCAATGCCAAGCACTGTGGCACACATCTTTCATGCCAGCCCTTGGGAGGCAGAGTCAGGCTGATCTGTAAGTTTGAGGCCTGGACTATATATATCAAGATCGAGGCTAGTCAGTCAGGGCTGGAGAGAGACCCTGTCTCAAAATATAACAAAGAAAAGAGAAAAAGGAACAATGAACAAAAGAAAGAAAAAAAAAGAAAGAAGGAAAGAAAGAAAGAAAGAAAGAAAGAAAGAAAGAAAGAAAGAAAGAAAGAAAATTGAGAAGAGTATAGCACAAGGAGGCCTGTGGCTCCTTTTGGAGCCTGCACTGTGGCCTGTTGTCCTCTCTTCAGGCTGCTTTGCTTTTGCTGGGTGCTTCACATTCAACCCTCCAACTCTGTAGTAGTAAAGTCAGGGATGGGGTCTGCAGTCCTCAAAACTATTGTCAGTCTGATTCAGTAGAGAGCATAGTTTAATAAATGTGTCTCTCTGTATATATACATATATCCATTTTGTGTGTGTGTCTTTGTGTGTATACATATGTCCATTTTGTCTGTGTGTGTGTCTGTATGTATATACATATGTTCATTGTGTGTGTGTGTCTCTGTGTGTATATACATATGTCCATTTTGTATATGTGTGTCTGTGTGTATATAAACATGTCCATTTTGTATGTTTGTGTGTCTCTGTGTGTATATACATATATCCGTACACTCTGTCATAGCACTGGTTCCTTGAGTTATTGTCTGTATTATTTTGTCTTTTTTTTTTTTTTTCAGAGCTGCGGACTGAACACAGGGCCTTGTGCTTGCTAGACAAGTGCTCTACCACTCAGCTAAATCCCCAACCCTGAGTTATTGTTTTAAATGACAAAGGAGCACAGTTACCAAGGGTCCAGGACTTAAGCTCCACCCTGTGGCCGCACAGGAGAAGGTAATGTTAGATGAAAACACATTCCGATTTCTGGTTACTAACATAACAAGCATGAACAAAATCAGCATGACTCTTACTTTTCTATTTCTGACACAAAGTCTCAGTCTTTAGCCTGTTGAAAATTAGTGTATTACTCTGTATTTTCTAGAAAGTTCTTACAAGTACATCATCAATGGGGGCTACCCCAGCTCATGTACTTTTTTGGTCTCCACAGTGCCAGGCAGGGGTTGTTGAGCTCATCTATGAGATGAATAACACTGTGGAGTGAATTTAGGTGTGAACACTCTTAGCTGAGTGTATCTGGCTCCGGTGAGTGTGTGTGTGTGTGTTTGTGTGTGTGTGTGTGTGTGTGTGTGTGTGTGTGTGTGTGTGCATTGATGTGAGGCTGAGAGTCTACACACCTGCAGCTTGCTGCAATCAAAGCCCGAGGAGTTGCAGGTGGCAGCTCTGTTAAATATTTGGCCAAGCCTTTAAAATTGGAGCAAGCTGGGGAGGAGAAATGTGGACTTAGGCCCAGTAAGATGGAGTTTGATTTTCCTTATGTGGAGCTGCTAAGAATCCTCTCCTATCTGGTTGGCATCAGTTTGCTACAGGCTGCCCAAGTGAACAAGGTAAAAAAAGCTCCTAAGCTGAACTCTCCTTCTGGTGCATCATAAGGCCCCTTTGAACTTGTCTCAGATATCCCAGCATTGTACTCACACAACCTTCCTTCCCTTCCTTCCCTTCCTTCCCTTCCTTCTTGTGCTTCTCTTCCCTCCTTAAACTTACCTCATTCTGACCTGTCTACTCAGCTCTGACACATTAATGTCTCAGGAACTCAGCTGCTTCTCTTGACCAACAGGAGAGCCAACCTACAGAAAAGCAAACAGATATATATTCTCATGGGTTAGCATTATCCACTCTGAAGACCTCAACTACAGTTCAATGAGGCAGGAGTGGTGGCACATGCCTGTAATGGAAGCACTTGGGAGGTGAAAGCAAGATGGCAGGAGTTTGGGTCATACTCAATTACATGAATTTAGAACCAGCCCAGGCTACTTAGACACCCTATCTCAGAGCAGCAACAGTGACAACAACATTCTGCTAAATGAAAAGAACAAGCTGCCTTGAGGGGAAGTGCTGCTGATATGTGGCATCCTTGAGAGTCCCTGTCAGACCTGTGGAGACTGGCCCTCCTTCCTCTGAGCCCTCCCAAGGTGATTTGTGTTTGCTGGGGTAGGTCTCTCCAGGCTGGCTGGGCCTGGGGAGCTAGGACTGTGCTTGATTAACCTGTGTAGGCCCAGCACAGACCAAATTGAGAGCAAGGGGAAGGGGGCTGTTGTTGATTTAAGGATTCTTTTCTCTCCCATAGGACTGGAATGCAATTGCAAGCAGTGACATCCTGTGGAAGTAAGGAGAGGGGCGGGGTGAGAGGGGAAGAAGGGATGAGATGGGGCAGGAAGGGAAGAGGAGGCCTTCTGAGTCTGGACCAGGACCTCTGCTGTGTGAGGATGGTTAGTGAATAAAAGTTGTGCTCACTGTAACTGTGGCTCTAAGGTGAGGTGACTGGGGTCAGCCTGATGAGATTGCAACTGTGCATTGCAGGAAACTCTGTGTGAAGAGATGGCACTTCTGTGAGGATGTCACCCCACAGCTCCTGGGCACAGAGACATGGAAGCAGTTCTTTGTTTACCGAATATGGCAAGAACACTCCAAGTCCCGGGCAAAGCTAAAAGATTTCACTTACAAAAAAATTCACACGAAGACATCAGGTTTGCTAGAAGAGACACCCACTTGGTTTTTCCCATTCTCTGCAGTCCTACATTCTCACTCATTAAGAGGAAGGGACTTGTAGTTTAATGGGATGTGGCTGCCGTGCTAACCTAGCCATAGAACCAATCTGTGATCTGCTGAGTGGTTGCTCAAAATCTTAATCCAGGTCTATACATATCACTCTGTTGCCCTGAAGGCTTCATACCTTCCCTAGAGTACAGAGAGAATTTAGTGGGGAAATCATTAGATAGGCTTTAGTAGTTATCTTTTTCTTTAAACACTTCCTTAGAACAGCTTTCTGATGGAGAGATACTTTTAAATTTCTTTCACTTATTTTTAGTGTGTATATGTGATGTGTGTACATGGCACTGTGTGTGTGTATCTGTGTGTAGAGAACTTTGTGGAATCAGTTCTCCTGATGGGAAAAATCTTACCTTTTCTGTTTGTTTTGAAACTAAATCTCTGTGGCTAGCCTGGAACTTGATCTGTAGACTACGCTAGCCTCTAACTCAAGATCTGCAGCTTGCCTTCACTGGGACTGGGACATCTTTATATCTGGCTGTTTTATTTCTTTTGTTTCTTTGTTTCTTTGTTTCTTTTTTCCTTTGTGTTCTCTCTCTCTCTCTCTCTCTCTCTCTCTCTCTCTCTCTCTCTCTCTCTCTCTCTCTCTCTTTCTCCCAAGACAGGATCTCATGTATTACAGGCTGACCTCAAATTCTTCATGTAGAAAACACCAATCACCTTGATCCTTCTGCCTCCAAATGAGAACTGGGTTACGGTTTATAGGCCTCTAGGAACAGAACTGAGCACTCTGCCCACTGAGTTCCAGCCCCAGCCCCCAATACCCATTTTGTATCTATAGAAGCACATTAAAGAGTAACTGTATCTGAACCAATGACCATCCTGCAGTGTGCTTGACTGCCTCTGCTTCATCCTTCCCACAACTTTTATACAAGCCTTCTACAAGGTAGAGGAAAAAGAAAGATACCTTCTTTGGTTTGAGTTGCCCCTCAACTGTCTGGTGTCCAAATATTGTTGGGGTTTTCTTGCAGGATTTTGGGAATATGTATGTTATCTCTCCGAGCTTGGCTTAATAAGAAACCGACAAGACAGATCAGTTGTCTGTATCATAAATTCCGAGGCCGAGATTTCCACCTGGGATATTTACAAGGTGAGTCTGGCCAATGAGTAGCAAAAGTTACCTGGATGTGAATTGTAATTTCATCTTTTTGTTGTTGGTGATGATGAGAGAGGATCTCCCTGTATAGACCTGACTGTCCTAGAAGTCCCCATGTAGATCCACCTACCTTGGCCCCCCATGTGTCAAAGGTTTACACGACACACCTGCTTTGTCCTCCCTTTTTTAGATTTAATTATTTTATGAGTGTTTTCTGTGCATATATGTATGTGTGATGCAAGTGTGTCTGCTGCCTGTGGAGGTCACAAGAGGGTGTCAAGTCCCTTAAAACTGTAGTTACACATGGCTGTAAGCTGTGGGCACTGGAGCTGTGGGCTGGACTCGGATCCTCGGCTAAGCTATCTCTCAGTGCCTGTCAGTGTTTCAATTTTTTTTTTGTGTTTTTTTTTTTGAGACAGGGTTTCTCTGTGTATTTCTGGCTGTCATGGAACTCACTCTGTAGACCAGGCTGGCCTCGAACTCAGAAATCCACCTGCCTCTGCCTCCCAAGTGCTGGAATTAAAGGCATGCAACACCACTGCCAGGCCTGTTTCAAAGTTTTTATCATAGAGATTGTTCACATACTAGGTTGTGTTTCTCCAGGTATTCCTTTTTAAGATATGTTTTTTTTTTTTTATTTTATATATGTATGTGCCTTGTTATTTTATGGTTGGTGCCAGATATATTTTTTATTTTATATGTGTGTGTGCCTGTGTTAGTTTGTGGTTGGTGCCTGCTGGCCGAGGCCAGAGACTGAGATGTTGTGTAGGCTTTGGGAACCCACCTAGGGTCCTCTGCAAGAGCATCACTTGCTCTGAGCTGCTGACCCATCACTCTGGCCTCTTACTCCAGGGTTTGTTTGTTGTATTTTTGGTTTGGAACAGGGTTTCACTGTGTGAGAGCCTTGGGGGACACTTGCTCTGTAGACTAGGCTGGCCTCAAACTCTGAGATCTGCCAACCTCTGCCTGCTGGGATCAAAAGCGTGTACCACATCCACCAGGCTGTTTCAGAGTAGAGTTTCAAGGCTGCTGTGGATGGGATGGCTTCCCTGATCCTCTCTCACTGTGTCTATTGCTGTATAGGAAGGGCACTATTTTTTTTCCATGTTAAGTTCATAGCCTATCAATCTGCTGGAAGTTTATCAGTTCTAAGAGTGTTCCTGTGGAGTCTCGGGGTCTCTAAGTACAGGCTCATAGTGTCTGCCAATGAGGAAACTCTGGCTTCTCTTTCCTATTGACATCCCTTTTCTTTGTTTCCCTTGTTTGATTATTCTAGCTAAAACAATACCATTTTGAGGGAGAGTAGAGAGTGTGGATATACTTGTCTTGTTCCTGATTTTGCTGGAAATGCTTTGAGGTTTTTTTTTTTTTTGCTATTTGAGGGGATTCAGTAAAGAAACTGCTGACATGACTCTCCATGATAATGATTAAGGTTGTTTACTGTAGATATAAGAGAGCTGCCAGAGGCATCTAGAAGAGTCCAGAGCAGACAGAGGAAGAAGTAGATTATGTTGTGTTTTTAAAAAAAGATCAGGATATGTTTTGTAGAGCAAAGTCTGGTGAGGTGGGAGGGTGCCTTGGTGGGCCGACCTTGAGGCATCCCTTCCCCCTGAGGTACCAAACATATGATGGGTATAGTATAGAATAGAGGTTATTTAAGGCATTGAGAAGGGAGGAGAGAAAAAGAGGGGAGGGGAGAATGAAAAGGGAAATGGGGGTTAAGGAGAGAAAAGAGCCAGACAGAAGGGGCAGAGAGAGCAAGGAGGGGACAAACAGCCTTTTTTATGGCAAGCCAGGCCTACTTGGCTGTTTCCTAGGCTGGAGCCTAGAAGGCATGCTGACATTCCTCCATTTTGGTTTAATTATTAAAAGGAGAAACTAGAAAGAGGTGGTGGTGAACCAGGGATAGGGTCATCGTGATCTTTAGCTATTTTCTGCTGACTTTGAGGTGTTGTGTCCCTGGGAAACCTAAGTGTTGGTGCCCGCTCTGTTCCGCAGGTCGGGGTCTAGAGAGAGAGAGAGAGAGAGAGAGAGAGAGAGAGAGAGAGAGAGAGAGAGGAGGTAAAGGGGAAGAGATGAGAAGAATGGAGACAAGACAGGGGTTCTGATCAAGTCTCCAGTCTCGTTTATTGAAGGGAAATCTGGGGTATTTATACGCTTTTGCCAAGTGCCTTGTAGGTGAGTGGATACCACCTGCCTTGCAGGTGTTGATACGATGTAAGTCTTACAAGCATGGATAGCACGTGCACCTTACAGGCATGTATGGCATGGATAGCACGTGGACAGCACGTGAACTGCATGCCTTGCAGGCGTGGCTACCACGTGCTCCTTACAGCTGGGGGCACTAAACAGCAAAACAAAATATGTGGGATATCAGAGTATGCTTCAGCTATTGTAGCCTGTTGAAAAACAAGCCTCATGTCAGGGTATATGGCTCAAGATGGCTGCAAAGCTGATAGCCGCTTTCTGCTAAAAGTCGGCTCCCAACACTTAAGAAAATGGAGGTGGGGATGTTGGTCCAGTCTTAGGAGAATTGGCTGTTTCCTTGCTATCCAGGATCTGTGGGACCATCTGTGGATAGAAAGAAGCAGGTCCAGTAGAAGCATCTGTGTCTGTGAGAGCAGGTGTTGGCGCATCTGTGGGTTGCTTCTCTGGAGCTGTCCTGGATGCAGATTTTGAGTAGATGCCTGGACATAGCAAGATGCTGAAATATGTATATATATTAGAGGTAGAGAATAAAGTTTAGTACTTTGGGGAGAATAATCTTCTTAGGTGTACATTTGAAACCCTTAGGTCTTGGTGGTTGGGGTGAGAGAAGTCCCAATCCCAGGGAACAGGAGAGAAATCCCATCCTCTGGAATAGGTAACAGGTAGAAACTTAGGCTATTGATTGGCAGGTGTACTTATCTAGATGGAGTGTGTTTGGTCTATGATACATGGATCTGAGTGGGTTTCCTGGAGCTTATAAGTTTACAAAAGAGATAAATCTGTTAACCACATGAACACTATTTGAGATGCATTTAGGGAAGACAAAAACCTTTTGTGGAGCAGAAAAGGCAAGAAGGGCTTTCTCCTTCCATCTGGGAGATTGAATCTATATAAATTTAGCATGATGATAAACATTTAAGTTTACATTTAAAAGACAATTAAAGGAAACTTGAAAATTTGACCTTGTGAATATGATAGTTGATTATATAGATTAGTATGAGAAACACCTTAAGTCTATAGTTAAGAGTGATAGAGAAAAGGTATGGGGCCTTGGCAACAGCAGAGTCAGGGCAGCTGGTGAAAGGTGAAGTAAGATGACTTGACAGGGTCACTGGAGAAGCTGTAAGTGGCAATTGTGAGTTTGTTCAGGGGGTACACATAGCCAGCAATCTTTAAAGTGCCCAGGTTGCATGACATTAAGGAGTTGGTAGGCCGAGGTTGGGGTCTGAAGCAAAAGGGGAAATGCCAGGTTAGTGTTATTTATGAGGGGGGATGTCAAGGAAGTAAGGACCTTGGAGGAGTGTAAGAGTGTCCTGTAATGGGTGAAACAGCTCAAACTACTTTGTCAGCTCGGTTGTTTCCTTTGAAGACAATAGTTATCAGTCTTGTGATACCTGCAGTGGATAATTCCATTGTGACTCGGGCAGAGGTAGTTTGACCATTAGACCCAGAAGATGAGAAGCTTGTGAGACTGAGTCATGTGCTCCATGGAAACAAGGACTTCACCAGGTTGCCTTTCAAAGGAGGCAAGATTGACTCAAAGGGGAGATTATGTTTAGAGGGAAGAAGAGGTAATTAATAATTTTCATGCAAATGGAGCTAGGGCTTAGAAATGGCTATATTGATTGCTGCCTCTAATATTTTACTAAATTTAATTATGCTTTTCGCTTTTTGTTACTTACACTGCTGCTGGTGGTGTGTATGTGTGTGTAGGTATGTGTGTGTGTGAGAGAGAGAGAGAGTGTGTGTGTGTGTGTGTGTGTCTATGAGTGTTTGTATGAATGTGTGAGTATGTGTGTGAGTGTGTGAGAAATTGTGTGAGAGAGTGTGAGAGTGTGTGTGAGAGAGTGTGTGATTTTTTTAAAAAGAAAAACTTCTTTCTTTATTTTATTTGCTGTATCTGCATGTATACCTGCATGCCCAAAGATGGCATCAGATCCCATTACAGATGGTTGTGAGTCACCACGTGGTTGCTGGGAATGGAATTCAGGACCTCTGGAGGAATACTTGGTTCTCTTAACCACTGAGCCATCTCACTAGGCCCTTGATTTTTTTTTTTCTTTAAGCTAAAGAAAAGCCTGGAAATGAACCTGCTTTTCTCATTTGCAGTGTATAAGAATTGATGATACAATAACCAGTTTTGGAATTGATTCATTGTAGATAGGTTTGTTTCAGAGTCAAAACTGAGGTGAGGAGAACTTTTGTACACAAAACTGAACACAAGAAGAACTTAGAAGTAAATACATACCATTGAGAGCAATGGTATTAAGAGTAAAAACATCACTGTGACATCAGAGCAGGAGGAGAGAGTAGGACAAGAATGCAGACTGGAATAACTTATAAACTATAAGGCAACTTAAAAAACTAAGAGAGCAATATGCAGCATGCTAAGGGAAGAAGGAAAACAGAGGAAGCTGCAGAGAGAAGAGAAGGAGCAGGCAGGCTTCTCCTGTCCATGGGACAGAGCAAGCCTTTTCTTAATAGCAAGGCAGGCTTAGTCTTATTAAAGAGAAGAAAACTTTCTTCTCTTACAGATTTGGGTTTAATTCAGTTAGCAATAAAAGGGCAGAAGCTTTTTCTTTCTCTATGCAAGAAAGATTGGAGCTCATTTTTCATCCAGAATGAGTGAGTTCTTTCTGCACTGGTGCTTGGTCTTTTGCTCCAAATGCATGTTAGTATGGGTATGTGTGTCCAACTGTAACTGTGAGAACATATACAAGCTGGACCTCACTGGTTTGAATAAAAATGTATAAGTGTGCATGCATGAATCTGTCTATGAATTTATATGAGCTTACTCCATATTTGCTTATGTAAAAGTTTTTCCTCCTGCTAGCTTGACTCTCTTCCCCTGGTTCAATAGGAGTTTACTTCTCCACCCTTCCCCCTAGCCTGACCAGGGAGAAGCATCTGGACAAAGGGGGAATGGCTCTAACAATTAATCCTTTACTTAATAGCCTGCTGTTTTACATTGAGGTTGAACCCAAGAGACTGCAGTTTCTGGCCTCAAGGTAGGACAGCTACAGTAGCAAAGTGACTTAGACTTAGGTAAATGTTTCATTATTATAAAATAATCCTAAATATCTCCTAAGACCAAGTCTCACCTTCTTCACAGCTCCTCTCACTCTGCTGCCTCAAGAAGAACCAGGATAAGAAAGAAGTCTGCTGGGGCTGGCCCTGCAAACTGTAGGTGAAATCTTCCTGGAGGGGAGCTCCAGATGGCTGTACCTACATCAGTCTTCATGATGACAAGCGAGATGATGTCATCTAGAGAACCAACCAAGAAGCTCACAGCTTAGCCCAGGCTCCAAGATCACAGCTAAACCCTAGCATACCACAGCCTGATCTCTAGTAGAACTGACCCATAGCTCTGACTGGGAGAGGAAAGAGATGCATTGCTGGTAGCAGTGCAGGATCAGGGAGAGCAGTGTGATAGCCTCACTGTCTTAAGAAATACCAGAAGAGGGCATTGGATCCCATTACAGATGGCTGTGAGCCACCATGTGGTTGCTGCTGGGAACTGAACTCAGGACCTCTGGAAGAGCAGTCAGTCAACCCTGAGTCATCTCTCCAGCCCCTATTAGGTCTTCTCTGATGTCAAAACTGCAAGAACTCTGCCAGTCTTTAGAAAACTAGAAGCCACATGACTCTACTAAATAAAGCTTTATTTACAGAAGTTGAAAAGCACCATTTACATTAGAGGAGATGTCTGTGATGAAGAGATGAAATAGGGAAAACATGTCAGTGGGAGTCACAGGCCTCTTGTTAAATGTTGGCAGCCACTGCAGAGGTCAGGCTGTCCTCCTGGCTTTTCAGCCGTTCACCTGGATGGAGAGAGAGCAAACAAGTGGAAAAGGCCTGTGCTGAAGTCTCTGCTCCAAGGGCAGGCCCCCACTGGCCAGAGTGCACTTACGGATCATCTCTGCAATGGCTCTCTGGGTCCCTTCTCCAGCTTCTTGGCCACATCTCTCTTGAGATCCCTACATCAGGAGATAGGTGAAACACAGAAGTTAAGGGCTAGCATGGTGTGGCCCTGGGATCTTTCTGCAGTGCTCTGATATTTATCTTGCCTGAGATGCTGCTCTGGGGAGAGCATGATGCTACCTTCTCTGCTCTTCTGGACCCTACCATCCATCATCCTTCCTAACTCCACCGAGCTAACTGAGAGAAGGGGACGCCTACCACACACTCAGTCAAGGTAGAAGACTGAAACAGAATGGTGGCTGGCTCCTTGGGATCCCCCTTCTATGTCCCCTAAGTCAGCATCAGAGAGAAACTTGTGGTGGCCAACTGTCAGCCCTATTCCCCCTCTGGCCACAGCCTCCCACCCCCACTCCTGGGGCTTCCAGAATTCCTAAAATCAGCCTGAGTTCTCTAGTTCTGCAGTTCCTTCAGCACATACCTCATGGCTGTTTCATCAAATTAAAGCACTGTGGTAGGTGCTGTCACCCACCCCACAGATCTACAGGCACCTAGAGACGTGCCTACAGCACCTTCCCTCACCCATATTCTCAGCTCACTCAGAGGGGCTTCCAGGCTTGAAGGGATTGGGTTCCCTACTTCACAGTTACAACAGAGGCCTAAGCCCTATCTGCTTGCCCATCCATCTCTATCCCTTAACTTCTGCGTTTCACCTATCTCCTGATGTAGGGATCTCAAGAGAGATGTGGCTAAGAAGCTGGAGAAGCTGGAGAAGCGGACCCAGAGAGCCACTGCAGAGCTTATGTGTAAGTGCACTCTGGCCAGTGGGGGCCTGCCCTTGGAGCAGTGACTTCAGCACAGGCCTTTTCCACTTGTCTGCTCTCTCTCCATCCAGGTGAATGGCTGAAAAGCCAGGAGGACAGCCTGGCCTCTGCAGTGGCTGCCAACATTGAACAAGAGGCCTGTGACTCCCACTGACATGTTTTCCTGGTTTAATTTCTTCAGCACACACATCTCCTGTCATGTAAATGGTGCTTTTTAACTTCTGTAAATAAACTTTTATTTAGTAGAGGCATGTGGCTTCTAGTTTTCTAAAGACTGGCAGAGTTCTTGCAGTTTTGACATCAGAGAAGACCTAATAGGGGCTGGAGAGATGACTCAGGGTTGACTGACTGCTCTTCCAGAGGTCCTGAGTTCAGTTCCCAGCAGCAACCACATGGTGGCTCACAGCCATCTGTAATGGGATCCAATGCCCTCTTCTGGTATTTCTTAAGACAGTGAATGTGTACTCTGATACATTAAATAAATTTAAAGAGGAGAGAGAGAGTGAGAGAAACAGAGAGAGAGAGAAAGAGAGAGAGAGAGAGAGAGAGAGAGAGAGAGAGAGAGAGAACCTAATAGTAGTTTCAGTATAGAAGAGTTTAGTAACCACTGACATTATTTTAGGAATTCTTCCAGGATCATCATTAAGAATTAACAAATCATCTATTTGTGGGGCGGTGGTGGCCCACGCCTTTAATCCCAGCACTTGGGAGGCAAAGGCAGGTGGATTTCTGAGTTCAAGGCCAGACTGGTCTACAGAGTGAGTTCCAGGATGGCCAGGACTACACAGAGAAACCCTGTCTCAAAAAAAACTAAAAAAGAAAACAAATAGAAATTGTCTATATAGCATCACAAGACAGTACATCTTCATTGTTCTCCAGAGATCTGCTCATTAAGTAGGGTTAATACCTAGTGATTGTCACATATATTTAATAACAGGAAACATCAACAGCAGGAATCTTTCCTAAAAATGAATTTCTGATGGACCTTACTTACCCTAGTTCTGTCATAAATTAGAATCCAAAGTGGACCCATCTCAGGAATGTCACCTGCTAGTTTTTAGCTTCTCCCAAGTTGGCTCCTGACAGTTTATTTTAGGGCTTCCTCTCATGCTAACTCATGAAGTGTGCTGGTCCATGTGTGTTGTGTTCCTTCCATACAGTGGCCCAGCTTTGGCAGACAGTGCCAAGGTCTTAGGTCATGCAGTACAGTGCATGTGCACACAGAAGTTAGGACACCCAAACAAAGTAAATATAATCATTCAGATGACAGTTTCGAATCCCCATGTGGCTGCAGATAACCTGGAATACCAGCAGTTGAAGGAGGCAGGGGGATCAGGAATTCAGATCATCCAGCTACAGGCCAGCTTGAGGGTAGCCTGGGCCATAGAACCTTGTCTCAGGAAGTAGAAAGAAGGTGGTTGTTGGGGTGGGGGCAAGCAAGAGAAGGGAGAAGAGAGAGGAGATGTAGGGAAGGCAAGGTTTAGAGGCAGCTGTCAGAGAAGGTCTGCTTAGCTCAGAGCAAGGCCTGAAGTAGTGAATGCCCCACAAGGCACTGAGTAGTCACACAGGCTGGGGCTCTAATTCCCTCAAAAGACAGATCAACTTTGAGCTCTCAGCAGTGCAGCTTGGAATGAAAAGATTCCATGCTATCTGGGTTCTCAGTGGCAGTAGGAAGCTGATCTCTGGCATGGAGTCAGACTCCTGGTGACTGGGAACCCCTGCAGACCTGGCTCTGGGACTAGACTGCTGTTGAGAATGCTAACAAAGGTAACACATCTCAATCTGTGGTCTTTGGGGACTTAACTCTGTAATAAAGAAGGAGAAAAACAAACTGTGCCATGCCAGTATAACTTCTGACAAGCCAGGCAGCGGTGGTGCAGGCCTTTAATCCCAGCACTTGGAGGCAGAGGCAGGTAGATTTCTGAGTTCGAGGCCAGCCTGGTCTACAGAGTGAGTTCCAGGAAAGCCAGGGGAAACAGGAAGTGGCACTATTTGGAAGTGTGACTTTGTTGGAGCAGGTGTGTCACTGTGGGCATGGGCTTTAATACCCTCAACCAAGCTGCCTGGAAGCCAGCCTTTAGATGAAGATGTAGAACTCTCAGCTCTCCCTGCACCATGCCTGCCTGGATGCTGCCATGTTCCTGACTTGATGATAATGGACTGAACCTCTGAACCTGTAAGCCAGCCCCAATTAAATGTTGTCCTCAGAAGAGTTGCCTTGCTCATGGTGTCTATTCACAGCAGGAAAACCCTAAGACAGCCAATAATGGTGCATTTATCTGGTTGTTAATAGTTGGCTTAGAATAGCTCAGAACCTGCCTGACATCGAGCCAGCAGCTTGTTAATAAATCATGTCTTTTACTTGGGATCTAAAAGGGAATGACAGAGTTGGGCAGACTCCCCCCATCCCCAGTCAAATTACTGCTGCACTGTAAAGTTTGTTTGTGACCCAAGGGCAACTTCTAAGACAATATTTAATTTCCTTAAATAATTTATTTTTATTTTTCTAGACAGGGTTTTTTTGTGTGTAGCCCTGGTTGTCCTAGAACTCAGTATGTAGACCAGGCTGGCTTCAAATTCAGAGGTCTGCCTACCTCTGCCTCCCAAATGTTGGGATTAAAATGTGCACCACCATCACCAGGTGAATATACTTTATTATACTTATTTTTGGTTTTGTTGCCTTGTTTTAGATGGATGTACTGTGCAGCTTTGGCAGGCCTAGACCTTGCTATGTATACCAGACTGGCCTCCAGCTCACAGCCATCTGCCTGTGTCTGTCTCCTGAGTGCCAGGACCACACATGGACACCATAATTATTTTTGAGTTGTTGGAGATATTGAACACAGGGCCTCACATATAACAAGAAAGAATTCTACCACTGAGCTATCTCTACAGCTTAAGAAAACAGCTTTATGTTTATTTAGTATATATATGTGTGTCTGTGTGATGTATGTGTGTGCTGTCTACTCATCTGTGTGTAGGTACCTGCTTCACTGTGTATGTGTGGATAACCTGCTCTATCTTCATTTACTTTATTTTCTTGAAATAGGGTCTTTCACTGATCCCAGAGCTAACCCTGACATGCCACAGTGGTCCTCTTGCCTCTGCCCTTCAGCACTGGGGTGACAGGCAAGCAGCCATGGCTGCCTTCCTCAGGTGGAATAGGGGATTTGAACTCTGTTCTTTATAATGATGTCACAAACATGGTCGCCCTGAATCATTTCCCCAATCTCTAATTTTTAAAATATAGTAAAAGTGAGCTTGTATATAACAGCGCCTCTTTGTCTATTGTGCTATGGGTATTTGTTGCAGTTATCTATGCCAGTCATTGAGGCTGATAGAAAAATTTCACCTCACAGCTGAACATGGTAGTATACTCCTTTAAACCGAGCACTCAGGAGGCAGAGGCAGGTGGATCTCTATGAGTTCAAGGCCAGCCTAGTCTACAAAGTGAGTCCAAGACAACCAAGGCTGATTACATTGAAAAATCTTGTCTCAAAAAACAAAACAAAATCACCTCACAACTTTTATGGGCTCTAGTGTAAGTTTTAGTATTTGTACAACCAAGTACACAAAACAAAGTTCATTCTTTCTTGGCCAAACATCTCTCATATGGATCAAGAAGATTATTCTTTTTCTTAAAAAGGATGATGACAAGGAGGGAGGGATGTTTGACCTAGCCATGTGTGATGTGCAGACTTCTGTGCCTTGGATCAAAGACTTGGGCATTTTGTAGTTGTTTTCAAAAGCTAAATGTCACAGGCCCCAAACTAAACCACTGACAGGATGAACGTTAAAAAAAAAAAAAAAAAGTAAGCTATGTGGGGGAATAATCTGCATTTAAAGACCAATAAACCATTAGTTGGGCAAACTTATCACCCAGCTCACTCCTGCTCCTCATCTTCTCCTCCTTGACACACCTCCTTTTCTGCCCATCCCCCTCCTCCTCATTAAGACATGTTTTAATTACATATTTTATGTGTGTGCATGAGCATGTGTTTGTGTACGTGTGTGGCATGGTGTATTGTGGAGGTGAGGACAACTTCTAGAATTTAGGGTTGTCCTTCTACCATATGAGTCCCTAGGATCAAACACCAAGTCATCAGGCTTGGTATCAAGTGCCTTTACCTGCCGAGCCATCTCACCAGCCCATCTCTGCTTCATTAGGCTGTTCTGTAGCCAGGTGACCCCACTGGGCTATGGTCACATGATCTGAATCTTGTGCCCACTTGCTACTGAGTTCCCTCCATTTGGTCATTGTCCATGCCAGGCACTGCACTCTCACCTCTGTGGCTTTCTGTTTCTGCATTATTGGACCAGGATCCCATTCAACTTTGGGGAGTAAGAGGAGAGAGGGAAGAAATGGAAAAAGCAAGTAATGGAGGGGTGTGTGAAGGGAAGAATGGGAGTGGCTGAGGCCAGGGATAATAAAATGAAGACTCACAGAATTCTGGAGCAGAACTGGCACTCACCCTGGTAGGTTTCTTGGTGACTGCCACATATAGGCTCACTGACCTTGAAGTAGGGGAGTATCCAGCACATCTGTATATTCTTGATGCACAAGGCCTGAAGTGAGACACAGAACACTGCTTCCTTCATCTCCCTCCAGGCCCTTTGACCATTGTTAGTGGTAGCAGGAATGGCGGATGGAGTAAGGAACACTAGACCAGGAGTTCAGAAGACAGGCTTCAGATCCTCCACATCTATCCTGGTCCTCACCATTGTTCCCTATATAACTATAGTAAATGTTCTGTGCATTTCCTAGCCACCCTCCTCTTCCTTATTAGAAAGAAAATCTCTGTTCTACAAATCACAAAGTGTTATTGTGATAGTATAGAAAGTAAAAGCTGGGAAACTTCTTCCCAAACAGGCATTTCTGGAGCTGGAGAGATGGCTCAGCACCTGTTGCTCTTCCAGAGGAATGGAGTTGGGTTCCCAGCTCCTGTGCCAGATGGCTCACAACTGCCTATAACTCCAGCTCCAGGGGATCTTCTGGCTTCCATGGGGACCAGTGTACATGTGGTGCGCACTCATACAGATGCACATACATTAAAATAGTTATTAATAAGAAAGAAAAGGAATTTCTAAAAAAAATGGAGGAAATTTCTTCTTTTATTTTTCTTTTTATTGTTTCCTTTTCTACTTTTTTTCTCTGTGTAGCCCTGGCTGTCCTGGACCTCTGTAGACCAGGCTGGCCTCAAACTCAGAGATCCACCTGCCTCTTTGCCTCTCTCCTTTGATATTTCTACTTTTTTGTTGATTGATTGATTGATTGATTGATTGATTTGAGTCAGAGTCTCTTTATGTAGCTCTACCTATCCTGTAACTTACTATGTAGACTAGACTGGTCTTAGACTCACATAGAACTTTCTACCTGTGTCTCCACAGTACTAGAATTAACATGAGACATCATATCTGGCAAAAATTGGGATTTATTATAAGCATTGGTGAGTGACTTACAATCCATACTGTCTTAAATAGCAATACACTCCAACTTACCACATCACAATTAAGAGGAAGGGTTGACAGAATGCATCTTGGGGTTTGGGTGTGAGAGTGATGTATAAATATCCTGGTTATCATTGTGGAGATAATGTTCACACCAGTATAAAACCAACCTGAATTTTAGCCATGACCTCCTCATGCATTTAATGGATCTCACAGGTAGCTTGCAGACTGGAGCAATGTGTGGAAGAGCTCCAAGGGGCAACCAAATGAGTCTCTCTCTCTCTCTCTCTCTCTCTCTCTCTCTCTCTCTCTCTCTCTCTCTCTCTCTCTCTCTGTTTCCCTTTCTCTTTCTCTCTCTCCCCCTGTTCTTGGAGCCTAGAAAGCATAGCTCACCTTTGTCTTTTGTAGAAGTTCCTCGGTCATGTGAGATCCCATAGGAAGGAAGAAATCTGGAGGATAGCAGCACACACACAAGAGTTACTGCCCTGTCTATGACCCCAGGGAAAAGGGTAGGTGCAGGGGCCCTGCTCATGCAGGAGCATCCCATCCCATCATTAGAGCCCAGGGTTTCCTTCTTAGCACAAGCTGGTCTCTACAAACAGTCAGGAGTGAAACAGAGATCTGCTGCATCTACTTCATGGGGAAATAACTTAGAAAATTCATAGGTTTAACTTTTTTTCTTCTTAAAATTCTTTTTTTAAAATTGGTATATGTAATTTTATGTGGTATTGGGTTTCATACAGATATTTTTATGTAAGTATGAACTATTTTTTGAAGCTGCAGAGGTGGCTCAGCAGTTAAGAGCACTTATTGCTCTTGTAGAAGACCCATGTTCAGTTCCCAGCACCCAAACAATGGCTCACAACCACCCATAACTCCAGGGCCCTTTTCTTGCCTCTGAAAGCAGTGAACAAACAGTGCCAGTTCACCAGCATGGTCCACATATGTGAACACCAGCAAAACACATGTGCACATAAGATAAGCCTTAAAGGAAAGTGCTTTGGCAATATTCCTCCATGTACCCTCCACATCTCCCTTTTCTTCTCTCACCTGACAACTAGTCCTCTTTATTCTGCTAGACACCTGACCCTACCACCCATCTTTCTTTAGGGTCTGTGTAGACTAGGCTGGCTTTGGGATTTCTATATAAGTCCAGGATGACCTTGTACTTCTGAGCCTGCTGCCTCTACCTCCTGCTGCCTCCTACTAATGTGCTAGTATTACAGATGTGTGTCCCTCTGTCCAGTTACGTGGCACTAGGGATGGAGCCAAGGGCTTTGTGCATGCTAGGCAAGTACTCTAGTGAGCCACCCTCAACCATCCCTGCCACTTGTATTTGTATTAGTTGGTTAAGAAAATCTATATTAAGTTATAAATTATCTGTGATAATGCTGAGACATCTTAAAGGATGTTGAGTTTCACTAGTCTACATGTAAGTAATTATAGAAGAATCATACAGAATTATACTTGAGTCATATAACTTCAAATCATTGAACAACAGGGTCTCTCTACATAGCTCTGGCTGTCCTGGAACTCACTCTGTAGACCAGGCTGGTCTCAAGCTTAAAGTCACAGATGCCCTGCCTCTGCCTCCCAAGTATTGGCATTAAAGGTGTGGACCACCATGCCTGACATCTATGAGTCCTTTATGAAAATATTTATTAATACTTGGCATACGTCATGCTGTCACTGTATCTTCCACCACTGGTGTGTCCTACTGTGAATCTGGGGACATTACTGCCATGCACGCATCTAGCCCAGTTTGCAGCACACACTATATATTTCTTGGATATGTAATAGGCTAGTGCTGGGCCCTGGGAAAACCAGCATGGTGTTAAAGATATTGGGAGCAATATGGATGATGTCTTACAGTAATTTAAGCTGTTACTAAGCAAACGTTCTCTCAGGCTTGAGGAAAATAATTGCTATTGATAACCAATGTTCCATTTTAGACACATATCCGGCAAATGGGCCACACAGACCGCTGCCACTGATGTGCAAATGCTGAGGAAAAAAACTCTAAATGGGAAAGAATGTACATTTAAATTTCAATGTAAATTTAAATTATAGCCAAAAGAGGGACAGCTCTTTAGGAATGGAAAAAACCTTTAATAGTGAATAAATCATCATTTAATTTAACCATTGTAGGCCTAAAAGCAGCCACCAATAAAGAAAGCGTTCAAGCTCAACATTAAAAACAACTAATCTGACTATTCGTAATAAATTCCCATATTATAAATTGGGTACATTACTGCCTACAAGCTATCTCTGGGCCCCCAGAGCCTCCCACAGTTAACTGTGGAGGCTGCATTTGTTAAACGCTGTCAATCATCAGCCAGAAGAAAAGAGTCTCCTTCTACAGAGCCTACTGATGTTCTTTTGGGGCTTGAGATATGTACAGATATGAATGCTGTGGTAACGAGTGCTTCCTAGGTGAGTGTCCTCTTTAGTTCTAGTATTTGGAAAACCAGTGGCCCTGGATTTGAAAGGCTGGGGTCCAACTCCCAGTTGTGAGACAAGTGACACTGTAGGAATCTTTCTCTGGATTTCTGCTTCGTTTGTAAAATGAGGTATTAAGGATCAAATAAATCTAAATGGTGAGACTGGGAATATAGCTAAACGGTACGATGCTTAGCCAGTATGCACAAGGTACTCAATCTCCAGCACCATGAATGAATGAATGAATGAATGATGAGTGAATGAATCTAATGGTATTTACACTTCTAATATCCCCATAGATTAGATATATTGCAGAAAAAAAAAAGTGACTAGAGCAAGAAGTTTAACTCACCAACTGCAAAGGAAGTCCACACTGAGCTGGCTAGAACAAGGATGAGAACTGAGGAGGTCACTCTCATGGTGACAGATCTGTGGAAGGAAGCATTTCTTTGCCCTCTGGCTTTACTTACTTTCAGCTGTGGAAGACACTCCTGACTGAAGGAGACTCAGCTCAGTGTTAACGAAGTCAATGAACGTCATCAGCCTTCTGTGGGTGGAAAGCAGCTTCTCTGTCTCCCCTGGCCTGAGAGTGTAGAGAAAAGTAGCCTTTCCTGTCCTCCCTCATGCCTCCATTCTCCAGGGGAGAAATTCCTTCTGTGATAACCATCTGCAGAATCAGTGTTTCTGCAACAGATATGAGATGAACGTTGTTCTCTTCAGTAATTTTTCTAACCCCTAGATAAGAGCAAACCACAGTAATCCCAGCACTTGGGAGGCAGAGGCAGGCGGATTTCTGAGTTCAAGGCCAGCCTGGTCTACAGAGTGAGTTCTAGGACAGCCAGGGCTACACAGAGAAACCCTGTCTCAAAAAAAAAAAAAAAAAAAAACAAAAAACAAAAAAAAAAAAAAAAACAAAAAACAAAACAAAAAAAACAAATCAAACAAACAAAAAAAGAGCAAACCACAGAAGCTAAGGTTAGTACATTTAGACATTTAGACATTTTCCAAGAAGTCTGGATTGGCAGGTGGTACTGTTTGCGTGCTGAGTTTTACAGCCTGAATGGTACTGCCATCATGGACTCAGTTGTGCTAATGTCTCAGGGCCTACTAAGTCTGGGGTCCTCTTACAGTGGTTTGAATAGGAATGGCCCCCATAGGCTCATATATTTGAATGGTCATCATCAGTGAGCAGCATACTTGAGAAAGATGAAGAGGTGTGACCTTGTTGGAGCAAGGGAAAGTGTTTTGGGTTTCAAAAGCTACTTCTCCAGCACTGTGTCTTCCTGCACACTGCCATGCTTCCCACCATGATGAAATGAACTGACCTGAAAGCAAGCCCAACTAAATGTTTTCCCTTCTAAGAGTTGCCTTGGTCATCCTGTCTTTTCACAGCCACAGAGCAGCAGCGAGCAGGCCAGGACTCTTGGGAATACTTTGACAGGACAGCATAACTAGCATTCAGTAGCTCACTCCAGTGTATGGCTACTGAATGTCACTTTAGCCTGATTTTGCCATTCTTCCTGGTCATCACCCCTATTTATGGGCCCCAAGTCATACCCAAGCCACTACTGCAGCTTCTGTTCATTTGTGTGCTTTGAGACAGGGTCTCACTCTAGCCTAGGCTAACCTTGACCTCACTTTGTAGTTCAGACTGGCAGTCCTGCTTCAGTGTGGGATTATAGGCATGCATCCAAATTACAGATCTTCCTCCTATATCTCCTCAGCCATATATCTGATCAAATTCTCTAAGCCCAGCTCTGTGTGTGAGCACAGGCCTATGTTTTGTGCTCTCTGTGGCTTTAGACATGCTCTCTATAGTCATCTGTAAAAGCAACAACACACCAAACAGCTTTGTGTTTTTCCATTCTCATGGTGCTTTAAAAGGCTGTGTGCAGCACAGGTACCTAGAGGAGCACCTAGTTTCTCTATTGATGCCATGTTGGTTAGAATGAATGGCATATGACTTTAGGGAAGAGGAATTCTAAAGAACGGGGAAAACTGTTACTAGTGGTCAGCATTGGCTGATTGTAACCAGTAGCAAAAGCACTGAGAGGCCACCAGGGGACAGCTACCTCCTCCTACCCAAAAGGATTCATAGACCCCACTCTAGAAATAACCATTTCCTGCTGGGAGCCTGTGAACAATGAAGTTCTAACAGTGTGGTGTTCTCTACAGAGCAGTGGCTTTGTCAGGGAGAGTGCCTGCTGACACTGCAAAGCAGAGTCACTGGGGCACATCAGCAGGAGTGATGACAACTGAGGCCCCACCCCTCAGTCCCTTCACAAGGGATAAAGGGGCAGAAATCTTATTGATAGTGAAAATAAGAATGGTGGAGTAGAGACAGTGATCCCTGTGCAATGTCACATGGAGTAAGGAGAGCATGGCTGCAGCAGACTCCATGGAAGCCAAATTAAAAGCTTTGTTGTTGTTGTTGTTGAATATTTATGGAACTTATTTCTAAGGAAAATTCTTAGTGTTCTGACGCCCTTTTGTAACAGAGAAGAGGCTGACAACTGTCTTCAGTCCACACATACTGTTAAATGAGTAGGTCACAGCCAGCCCAGAGAGAAAGAACTGGAGACAGTGGCCTCACAGCTAAGGCCCAGCTATCAGGAGCTGATGACAAGGACACAGCAACAACTCCTGATCTTTCAGACCCATTGCTTCTGGCTAAATAAAAAAGGTTCCAATGTGCCCCACTATGACCTTTTTATAGATTATTAAAGCTATATATGTCTCATTGTTTAACAACTAAAGAAAGAAAATTATTTTTAAAGCAAAATTAATAAAGATACCAGAAAAGGTTAATAATATTTGAGAAATGAAGGAATAAGTGCCCAGAGTTTTTCAATAACTGTTTTAAAGTTGCAGTCACTTCTGGGGCGGGACCTGAAAGTCAACAGATAGTAAGAAGCAGAAAGGGACAGAACCCCAGACACACACTGCCACACTCTTAAGCTTTGGTAAGTATCGCTTTTGTGTTAACAGAAACCGATGAAATTCCCAAAATGAAAGCCGAAGAGTTGGTGGCAAGAGCTCACTGCAGAACTGAAACAGCTGAGGTACAGTCTGTTCTCATGTTCTGGAAAATGATCTGTCTGGGCAAGTTCAGCCCATGACCTTCCCTGAATAAAAATAAATAATAAAACACTCTTTCATTCTCAGAAAATTATAAATTGGTTATGCCCATTACCTGCTGTGACTCCCACAGTTGCTCTGAGAAACTGGCTGTCTGGAAGTCTTAAGCCAGTGAAGAAATAGGAAGACTGACAGGAGGCGGTGCTGGCTGTCTCAGGACAGTGCCTGGCCCTGGAAGCAGTGAGCTTTGAAGGTCAAAAGAATAAATAGAAGCCAGGACTGTGGTGGTGCGTGCCTCTGGTCTCAGTAGTCAAGGAAGAGGCAGGTAGATCTTTGGGAGTTGAGGGCAGCCAGCCTGGTCTACATAGCAAGTTCCAAGGCTACATATTCCATACTGAGACTTCATCTCAAAAAAAAAAAAAAAAAAAAAAAGAAAGAAAGAAAGAAAGAAATACAGTTCAAATTATGAATCCCATGCTTTCTTCTTTGGTGAGTTCGCATTCCAGCTTTCTGGGGATGGAATACATTGTCACGGCCACTTGGAAATCTAACTCCTCTTGTCAAATTTGTTATCCTGTGCTATTGGCTATCAAATGGGTCATGCTTAATTTGTTTGTTTGTTAAAGCAGGGTTTCCTGTGGCTGGGTTAGATGCTGAGGCTATCCTGCAATGATCCTCCTGCCTCTACTTTCTAAGTACACAGCCCTGTGGCAGTGATTTAATGATTGAGTTTTTTTGTTTGAGTTTTTTTTTTTTTTTAAGCAGGTGGATTTATGTGAGTTTGAGACCAGCCTGATCTACAGAACTAGTTCTAAGGCAGCCAGGGCTACACAGAGAAACCCTCTCTCAAAAAAAAACCAAAACAATAACAACAAGAATTAATTTTACTTTATGTGTTTATATGACTCATGTTTATGGGTATCCATGGAGGCCAAAAGAAGGCACCTGGAGCTGTAGTCACAGGGGCTCCTGAGCTAGGAACTGGGGCAAGGAACTGAACTTGTGTCCTCTGGAAGAGCAGGAAGCTCCCCATCTCATGAGCCATCTTTCTGGTTTTAGGTTTTTTTTTTTTTTTTTACCCTTCGGGACAGGGTTTCTATGTGTAGTCCTGGCTGTCCTGGAATTCACTTTGTAGACCAGACTGGCCTGGAACTCAGAAATCTGCCTGCTTCTGCCTCCCAAGTGCTGGGATTAAAGGGGTGTGCCACCTCTACCTGGCTCAGCAACTATTCTTGATCACTGAGATACCCATCCCTTCACCCACCTCATCCTATCCCCATCATGGTTTTTGAGATATTGTCTTTCTTCACTGGCCTGGAACTGCCAAGTAGAATAGGCTGGCTAGCCATCCAGAGCCAGAAGTCTGCCTTCCAGTGCCAGGATTGCAAATTCACACTCACTACACCTGTGACCCCTGTAGTTCTGTATCCTCCATCAGTAAGCACTTTACTGACTGAAGTAACCCCTCAGCTCCCTTTTTTATTGGTTTGTTTTTTGAGAGAGGGACTCATCTGGTCCAAGCTGGTCTCTGTTAAGCTGAGGATGACCTTGAATTTCTGATTTTACTGCCTGCACTTCACAGGTGTTAGAACAGGGTGGTTCAGTTTTTTGTTTTTTTTTTGTTTTGTTTTGTTTTGTTTTGTTTTGTTTTTCTGACAGAGATTTCTCTGTGTAGCCCTGGCTGTCCTAGACTTGCTTTGTAGACCACACTGGCCTCAAACTCACAGAGATCCACCTGTCTCTGCCTCCCAAGTGCTGGGCTGAGGATGTTTCAGGGTTTGTTGTTTTTGATTTAAGACAGGGTTTCTCTGTGGAGCCCTGGCTGTCCTGGAAAACACACACACACACACACACACACACACACACACACATGCACCCACCCACACCTGCACACACATACACACACTCACACTCCCTCCTATTTCCTTTTCTCCCCCCTTTCCTCACTCTCCCCCCTTTCTTTTACCCCTACCCCCCCACCTGCTTCATTCCTCCCTTCTCTGTAGGCCAGGCTGGCCTTGAACTCACAGAGACCTGCCTGCCTCTGTCTTTCAGGTGCTGGGGTCAAAGGCATATACCATCATGGCCCTGTTGAGATTCAGGTTATAAGATCTCTCATTGCTCTTGTAGAGAACCTGGCTTCAGTTCCCAGTACCCACATGTGCTCACAGCCCTGCTAACTCTAGCTCCAGGAGATCCTATGCCCTCCTCTGGCCTCTGAGGGCACCTTAAATGCATGTACACAGACATATATGTGGACACAAACTCATAATGTAGAAAACATTTTTTTTTAAAGTTAGCTCTGGCTGTCAGGATGGCTCAGAGATTGAAGGTGTTTATCTTGTAAGCCTGGCGACTTGAATTCAATCTCTACAGTCCACATGAAGTAGGAGAGAGCCGGCTCCACAAGGCTGCCTTTGTACCTCCATCCCCCCAAAACCCACACACTGTCTCCTCTTAAGCAATTAAAATAAAAAGCTAAGTCTGGCAAGGTGGCTCAGTGGATAAACCAGGCTTGACACCAAGCCTGAGAACCTGAGTTCAGCTCTGGATTCCAAGGAGAAGTACCTGCCATGGTGAAGCCTTAACAGGTGCATTCTGGTGCACACATCCACTGCTCACCCAGTAAATAAATAAATGTAATAATGGAAAAATGTAATGTTAGACCATTTTTCATTCTCATCAGTTTCTCCCTTATCTCTGTATTCAATCAATAAGTAGGTGGAGGCCAAAGAGAAAGCCGGTGCATGCCTGGGGGCTGAGATTACAGGAAACTTACCCTGTGCTGCCTTGGCTAGTTTTCATAAGATTGCAACAATCAGAAACTTGCTTAGCTTATGACAGTGCAAGTAAACTCTAATAAGGGGAGCATAAAGAGAGTTGATGGATACCTTTGTTCTGGAATGGGCATGGTATCGTAAATATTTATGGCATATATTTTAGAAATATTAAAAAAAAATAAACCTTTATGTGGCTGTGAAACTATTACTCAAATATTTTTATGAGGGCTGGACAGATGGCTCAGTGGTTAAGAGCACTGAAAGCTTTGCCAGAGTCCTCAGAGGTCCTGAGTTCAATTCACAGAACCACATGGTGACTCATAACCATGTGTAATGGATCTGATGCCCTCTTCTGGTGTGTGACGAGAGGGACAGTGTACTCACATACATAAAATAAATAAATTAATTTAAAAAAAAAGTTACCCAAATACTTAGGTTATACACTTACCAAAAAATCAAGAAAACTGCTGGGCATGGTGGCACACACCTTTACTGCCAGCACTTGGGAGGTAGTGGCAGGTGGGTCTCTGAGTTTGAGGCCAACCTGGTCTACAGAGGGAGTTCCAGGACAGCCAGGGTTGTCCACAGAGAAACACTGACTCAAACAAACAATCAAGAAAAAGAATCAGGAAAGTCAGACCTGATACTGCTTTGGTGTTATCCAATCCAATTCCTTCATTTGATATGTGAAGAAAAAGAGACTCTGATGATGGTGGCATCTAATCTACCATCACTTTCATCTGGGAGAGTCCACAGGGACTCACAGCAAAGATTCTAAATTGGTGTGTTAGTAACAGAACACTAAGTTCTGTTAGGTGGAGGAATATGGTTGACTCTGTGGTGGTTTAAATGAGAATGTCTCCTACAAGGGCAGTTGTTTGAACTTGGTCCCCAGTTAGTGGAGCTTTTTGTGTAGCCTTGAAGCTGTGGACAGATGAAGTATCTCATGGAGGACTCAGAGCCACATATGCCTTCCAGTCCTTTATTTCCTCTGGCTCCTGCTTACAGCTCAGGAGCCAGTCTGCTTTGTGCCCAGCTTCCATGTTTGCTGTTCCCTTCATGACAGTCTCTTAGCCCTCTGGAATCCTAAGTCCAAATGAACCCTTTCTCCTATGCTTTGGTCACGGTGTTTTATCACAGCAATAGAAAAGGAACTAAGCCAACCACATTGTCACAGCTCTTGTGTGTCTGACAGTCTCAATCATATTCTTAGCTATTTTAGGGGCTGCATGGTGTAAGAAAGTTAGTGGTGATTGACAACTTTATAGGATCTGGAATTTCCTATGGGACAAGACTCCAGGCACACTTGTGAGGGACTGTCTCAATTGGGTCAAAGACATGGGATGACCCCTTCTTTTTTGTTCTTGTTTTGTTTTTTGAGACATGTTTTCTCTGTGTAGCCTTACCTATCCCGGAATTCACTCTGTAGACCAGGTCTTGAATTCGGGATGCACCTGTTTCTGTCTCTTCTGTGTTAGGATTAAAGGCATTTAATGCAGGGCTAAACACTTGTTTAAATTTCTTGCATCAGAGTATTTGATCATAGTGATGGAAAAAGCAACTAAGATAAATGATACCTCGTGTTGTAGCTTTCATTGTTTCAATGCCTATTTTTAATGATGGTCTTTAAACACTTTAATCTCCCTTCTAGCCCAGCACCCAGCAGAGGCAGTGGAAAAGAAAGGATACAGGGGAAGTGGGCCTGTTTAGAGATGGCCCTTTGGAGCAAATCCCATGTGCATTGTCAGGAAATCAGCAGTTTAGTTCACAGGTCACAGATCGATCCACTCGTAAACACTTCAGGGATATCCCAGCAGTCCAGTTTGGTAGTGTCAGGATATCAGCAGGGGTGGCATGGCCTAGGAGGAACAGCCAGGCCTCAGTCAAACCAGCAGGAGTGAGCAGGAGGGACCAGGGCCAACAGCAAAGCCAGGATAAGTTCATGGCTGTGCCTCTCTCAGTGAAGGGAAGATCAGTGAAGGTGTGAGACCAACAAGCATTTAGCTATGTAAGCAAGCCAAGCTCAGCCTTGGTCACTGTCCATTAAGTCCTATTTAAACTCCCTCTAAACATCATGTGTCCTCCATAGTTCTTGCCTCAGCACCAGAGTCTGTCTCAGCAGACATCATTCTGCCAATTGGCTGGAAAACATACCTTCACATCTGCTTTAGCTTAAGTTTTCACTTCATCGTGTGTGTTTATTCACTTAGTATTTTTAATTATGTGTATATTTGTGTAGGGGGTATGTTCACAAGAATGCAAGTGCCCACAAAGACAAGAAGAGCATCGGAACTTCAGGAATTGGAGCTATGGGCAGTGGTGAGTTATATGGTGTGGGTACTAGGAACCCAACTCCCTTTTCCGGTTTGTTGAAGTGTTAAGTATATTTTTTCATGCCCCCTGATCCCTCCTGTTAAGTATTTTTAATTTAGGTATTTTCCTTCTTACGTTAAACCTTTTTGTAATAATTACAGATTCTCATGCAATTTTCACAATTAGAAGAAATAGAAGAAAGAATACACATAACCCCATATCCACTTTGCTGTGTTTCCCCCATGGGGGAGCATCCTGGAAACAAGTGTAACATTAGAAGAAACTCAAATGCATATATTTAAGGTGTTTAACAGGTCATCAAATGTCCCACTCACCCCCATTCCCTGCTTTTTTTTTTTTCTTTTGCAACATCATCATATAACTCTGGCTAGCCTGGAATTTACTAAAAGTAGATCAGGCTAGCTTTGAATTCACCTGCCTCTGCCTCCCAAGTGCTGAGATAAAAGGTTTGTGTCCCCCAACATACTCACTCTTCAGTGACTTAACAGTGATGGTCTTTGCGTGTGTGTGTGTGTGTGTGTGTGTGTGTGTGTGTGTTATGAAAAACAGCTAAAGTCTATGTTATAACTTTGGAATGTTCAATTTCTCCTTCCAGAGCTGGATTATCATGTCAACTACAGCAGAAACAACAGAATTAATTATTGCAAACAATGTCAAAAGTAACTAAGAGAGAAACTGTCCATCTATTTCTAGAACTGGGAAGCAAATATCCTCAGAGAGTAGCTCTTCCTTTTTCTGGATAGAATAATGTTTTCACCAAGAGATAACTTTTCCTGACAGTGTGATTCCTTGTATTTTCTTACAGAACATAGATACTCAGGCATTTGAGATGGACCATGAACACGCACAGCAGTGGTGTGTCATGGGGCTGAGTTGGTTCTGTGGTGTAGGTGCCAGCAAACACACCGACCCCTGTGTCCCTCTGAGCCCTAATGAAGCTTACAAGGAGAAAAGACAAGACAGTAGATGGGGCTCACTGGGAAGAGGAAGGAGACTAAGGGGCATGTGAGGAGGACAGCAGGGAGGAGGGTGGCCAGGATTGGAGCACAGGATGTGCTTGTATGAAAAGGTCATCATGAACTCATCTCTATGTATAACTAGTATGTCCCAATAAAACATTCTTTAAAGTTTGTGCATATAAAGTATATTCAGTTTGGACCTTGAGCTTTTAAAACTTAGTTCATTTACTTTACATCCTGATTGCAGCCTCCCTTCTCTCCCTCCCATCCCCCATAATAAAATGTTTTTAATAGTATATAATGGAATTGATAAGAAGATATTTCAATAGCCACTAATATTTATAAAATGCTTGTATTGTGTTTAAAATTTTTATTTTATGTGCTTTGGTGTTTAGCCTGCATGTTTGGAGGTGTTGGATTCCCTAGGACTGGAGTTGCAGACAGTTGCAAGTTACCATGTGGGTACTGGGAGTTGAACCTGGGACCTCTGGAAGAACAGCCAGTGCTCTTAACTGCTGAGCCATCTCCTCAGCTGCCACTAATAATATTTTTGAAGTTAAAAGGAGAAGAATTTACATTTTAATTATGCCTTCTGGCACACATTTGTCCTCAGCAGGTCACCAGACAGCTCCCTGTATTCTGTAGTATCTACCTTACACATTGTTTTCAGTATGGAAGGTCAAAGTTGAGATTTGCCACAGCAAGAAGTGATGCTAGGTAGTTGTAGAGGGTCAGTGTGAGTGACTCTTCTAGGAAAATGGTCATTGCTTTTGCTCTTCCCTTCTGATCAGGTGGGAAAGAACATATTCTTCCAATGGATAACTGCTCAGAAGCTGCCAAGCGGCCCCTGAAGGCAAACCCAGGTGCACAGAGACCTGGGAATAGCCACAGGTCAGGTTTTGCTGGCTGACTTTCCCCTGCCATGACCTATGTTGCTTTAATAGTAGTTAGACATAAGATGCAATGGACCTAATGGCCCGCCTCTTTCTTCAAAGGCTACACTTTTGCCAGAATGAAGCATGCCTGCTTCATGATGCATTGATCCTTCAAGGCAATCCTTGGCCTACTCACCATGAAGGATTTTACTTCAGGAGTCATTTACCAGAGTCTGTCTCTGCCATAACTTTACATCATAGACCAGGAAAATGACACTGGAGTGAATTCACAGAACCACTGATCTACACAAGGTAGATGTGGGCCATTTACCCTTAGGTTTCAGTGTTTCCCATGTTATTGTGAAAGTTATGTTAGTTTTTTTTTATTGCCATGGCAACAGAGGGAGCTCATCCAACTGCACTTAATAGATCTAGGATTATTCCTTTCTCTGCACATCTCACTAGCCAAACACTAGGTGATACATGTTTTTTATACATGCAAAGGTCCATTCACAAGAACATCCAAGTCCTGTTTGAATAATGGGTTCTGTGTGTAAGACTTGATCCATACTAAAAATGTGTAGGGGATCATGATTTTCTGCCTGGTGGCTGACATGAGTTTTCTGCACTCTGTGGCTTCTGGCTGTAGATCATGAATGCCATTATCATTGGCACCTGTAGAGACCCACTCCTAGGAACAGCAAGGCATGCTTGCCACTGACATAAAAAATCTTATAGTTCAAGACCCCTGGGTTGCAAAGCCAGCCTTGTTTCTGGTTTCAGCAAGTGCACCTCTCTTGCTCCTGACCATGGAATGTTACCTCTGGGTTCCCATTAGTTGGAATCCTGTTATCTCACTGGTACCCAGGGAGCCCAACTCCTAGTCACTCTCTTGCCCTCACCTGAAAACACTTTAGAACACAGAACTCTCTCAAGGAGGCTCCACTCACATTTAGAGTACATTCCAAAGGTGTGTGGAGGTGCACACCTTTAATCTCAGCACTCTGGAGGCAGAGGCAGGCTTGGAACAGAAGTTCCAAGATAACCCAGGCTACACAGGAAAACCTCGTGTCGAATACCAAAAGTGAATAAATAAGTAAATGTAAAACTCAACAGATGAGTGAACGCTACAAGAGCATATGGAAAGAGAAGCCTGGTTTCCTTCCACATTACAGCGACATCCATTCCCTCTCTATCTAGGTAGCATCACATTGAGTGCCACCACCCATGGGCTGACACTCACACAGAGTCCTGTATGTTTGCCTCCAGCACTGAGGCATTTATGGAGTAACTATATCTCCATTATTGTTTTCCACCCCACTGTTGTGAGCTCTGGGCACACAGTAGGCCTTTGGGTCAGTGGGAGACAGATGCACTATGTTGGTTCACTGGAGAACTTAGTGGTTACTTCTGATCAGGAATAGCACTCCTCCCCCATCCTGTGGACATAGAAAATAGCAACTGAAGATAACAGATCTCAGTTTCTAAGTGATTATTATTGAATAATAAGGTCCACATGGCCCTTGTGTGGAGAGGTCAGCAAGAGGAATGTCAAATTTTTTCTTACAGGTTCTAGTAAGTATACCTTAGATATGATATAAAAACTTGCTTTTATTCAGTGAGTTTGTAGTTATTTTTGTAATCTAGCCAGCATGTGTGTGTGTGTGCATGTGTGTGTGCATGTGTGTGTGTTCATATGCAGTTGTGTGTCAAGGATACATGGGGAAACCAGAGGTCAATAGTGATTATCTTCTTTAGTCATTCCCTGCCTTATGTTTTGACAGAAGATCTCACTGAAGTTGGAGCTAACCAGTCTGATTCAGCGAGTCTAACCAAACTGGCCAGGGATCTTCCTCCTCCTCTACCTCCTCAGTGCTAGAGGAGGTCTGCAGACCTCAAAATTATTTTCAGTCTGATTCAGTAGAGAGCATAGTTTAAGAAATGTGTCTCTGTGTGTATATACATATATCCATTTTGTGTGTGTGTCTTTGTGTGTATACATATGTTCATTTTGTGTGTGTGTGTCTGTGTGTATATACATATGTTCATTTTGTGTGTGTCTTTCTGTGCATATACATATGTCCATTTTGTATGTGTGTGTCTCTGTGTGTATATACATATGTCCATTTTGTATATGTGTGTCTCTGTGTGTATATACATATGTCCATTTTGTATATGTGTGTCTCTGTGTGCATATACATATGTCCATTTTGTATGTTTGTGTGTCTCTGTGTGTATATACATATATCTGTACACTCTGTCATAGCACTGGTTTCTTGAGTTATTGTCTTTATTATTTTGTCTTTTTTTTTCAGAGATGAGGACTGAACACAGGGCCTTGTGCTTGCTAGACAAGTGCTCTACCACTCAGCTATGTCCCCAACCCGGAGTTATTGTCTTAAATGTCAAAGGAGCACAGTTACCAAGGGTCCAGGACTTAAGCTCCACCCTGTGGCTGCACTGGAGAAAGTAATGTTAGAATGAAAACACATTCTGATTTCTGGTCACTAACATAACGAGCATGAACAAAATCAGCATGACTCTTACTTTTCTATTTCTGACACAAAGTCTCAGTCTTTAGCCTGTGGAAAATTAGTGTATTACGCTGTATTTTCTAGAAAGTTCTGACAAGTACATCATCAATGGGGGCTACCCCAGCTCGTGTACTTTTTTGGTCTCCACAGTGCCAGGCAGGGGTTGTTGAGCTCATTTATGAGATGAATAACACTGTGGAGTGAATTTAGGTGTGAACTCTCTTAGTTGAGTGTATCTGGCTCTGGTGAGTGTGTGTGTATGAGGCTGAGAGTCTACACACCTGCAGCTTGCTGCAATCAAAGCCTGGAGAGCTGCGGTGGCAGCCCTGTTAAATCTTTGGCCAAGCCTTTAAAATTGGAGCAAGCTGGGGAGGAGAAAGAAGAGTCAATGTGGACTTAGGCCCCGTAAGATGGAGTTCTCTTTGCCTAGTTTGCCACTGCTGAAAATCTTCTCCTATCTGAATGCCTTCAGTTTGCTACAGGCTGCCCAAGTGAACAAGGTAAAAGCTCCTTGGCTGAACTCTCCATCTGGTGCATCATAAGGCCCTGGGCCTTTCCCGCTCAGTCTTAGAGTCTTAGCTACCCCAGCATTGTACTCACACAGCCTGGCTTCCTTCCTTCCCTTTTTTCCCTTCCTTCCCTTCCTTTTTTTTCTTCCTTCTCTTACTTCAGTAAACTTACCTCATTCTGACCTGTCTACTCAGCTCTGGCACATTAATGTCTCGAGAACTCAGCTGCTTCTCTTGACCAACAGGAGCGCCAACCTACAGAAAAGCAAAGGGATATATATTCTCATGGGTTAGCATTATCCACTCTGAAGACCTCAACTACAGTTCAATGAGGCAGGAGTGGTGGCATATGCCTGTAATTGAAGCACTTGGGAGGTGGAAGCAAGAAGACCAGGAGTTTGGGTCATACTCAATTACATGAATTTAGAACCAGCTCGGGCTACTTAGACACCCTATTTCAGAGCAGCAACAGTGACAAAATTCTGCTAAATGAAAAAAAAAAAAAAAAAAAAAACAAGCTGCCGTGAGGAGACATGCTGCTGATATGTGGCATCCTTGAGAGTCCCTGTCAGACCTGTGGAGACCGGCCCTCCTTCCTCTGGGCCCTCCCAAGGTGACTTGTGTTTGCTGGGGTAGGTCTCTCCAGGCTGGCTGGGCCTGAGGAGCTAGGACTGTGCTTGATTAACCTGTGTAGGCCCAGCACAGACCAAATTGAGAGCAAGGGGAAGGGGGCTGTTGTTGATTTAAGGATTCTTTTCTCTCCCATAGGACTGGAATAAAATTGCAAGCAGTGACATCCTGTGGAAGTAAGGAGAGGGGCAGGGTGGGATGGGAAGAAGGGATAAGATGGGGCAGGAAGGGAAGAGGACCTGAACTCTGCTGTGTGAGGATGGCTAGTGAATAAAGGTTGTGCACACCTCTAAGGTGAGGTGACTGGGGTCAGCCTGATGGGATTTCAACTGTGCATTGCAGGAAGCTCTGTGTGAAGAGATGGGTCTTTTGCGAGGACGTCACCCCGCAGCTTCTGGGCACAGAGACATGGAAGCAGTTCTTTCATTATAAAATATGGCAAGAACACACCAAGTCCCGGGAAAAGCCAGAAGATTTCACTTACAAGGAAATTCATATGAAGACAACAGGTTAGCAAGAAGAGACACCCACTTGGTTTTTCCCATTCTCTGCAGTCCTACATTCTCACTCATTAAGAGGAAGGGACTTGTGGTTTAATGGGATGGAGCTGCCATGCTAGGCTAGCCATAGAACCACTCTGTGATCTGCTGAGTGGTTGCTCAAAATCTTAAAACCAGCTCTATATATCGCTCCCTTGCCCTGAAGGCTTCATACCTTCCCTAGAGTACAGAGAGAATTTAATGGGGAAATTACTAGATAGGCTTTAGTTATCTTTTTTTTTCTAAAAAACTTCCTCAGAACAGCTTTCTGATAGAGAGATACTTTTAAATTTCTTTCACTTATTTTTAGCGTGTGTATGTGATGTGTGTACATGGCACTGTGTGTGTGTGTGTGTGTGTGTGTGTGTAGACAACTTTGTGGAATTGGTTCTCCTGATGGGAAAAATCTTACCTTTTCTGTTTGCTTTGAAACTATATCGCTGTGGCTAGCCTGGAACTTGATATGTAGACTACACTAGCCTCAAACTCAAGATCTGCAGCTTGCCTTCACTGGGACTGGGACATCTTTATATCTGGCTGTTTTATTTGTTTTGTTTCTTTTTCTCTTTGTTTCTTTCTTTGCTTCTTTTTTCTTTGTTTTCTTCCTTCCTTCCTTCCTTCCTTCCTTCCTTCCTTCCTTCCTTCCTTGACAGGATCTCATGTACTACAGGCTGACCTCAAATTCTTCATGTAGAAAACACCAATGACCTTGATTATTCTGCCTCCAAATGAGAACTGGGTTAAGGTTTATAGGCCTCTAGGAACAGAACCAAGCACTCTGCCCACTGAGTTCCAGATCCAGCCCCCAATACTCATTTTGTATCTATAGAAGCACATTAAAGAGTAACTGTATCTGAACCAATGGCCAACCTCCAGTGTGCTTGACTGTGTCTACTTCATCCTTCCCTCAACTTTTATACAAGCCTTCAACAAGGTAGAGGAAACTGAAACATTCCTTCTTTGGTTTGAGTTGCCCCTCAACTGTCTGGTGTCCAAATATTGTTGGGGTTTCCTTGCAGGATTTCGGGAACATGCATGTTATCTCTCCGGGTGTGGCTTAACAAGAAACCAACAAGACAGATCAGTTGTCTGTATTGCAAATCCCAAGGCCCAGATTTCTGCCCGGGATATTCATGAGGTGAGTCTGGCCAATGAGTAGCAAAAGTTACCTGGATGTGAATTGTGATTTCATCTTTTTGTTGTTGGTGATGATGAGACAGGATCTCCATGTATAGACCTGACTGTCCTAGAAGTCCCCATGTAGATCCACCTACCTTGGCTCCCCATGTGTCAAAAGGTTTACACCACACACCTGATTTCTCCCCCCCCCTTTTTTTAGATTTATGAGTGTTTTCTGTGCATATATGTATGTGTGATGCAAGTGTGTCTGCTGCCTGTGGAGGTCACAAGAGGGTGTCAAGTCCCTTAAAACTGTAGTTGTAGATGGCTGTAAGCTGTGGGCACTGGAGCTGTGGGCTGGACTCGAGCCCTCGGCTAAGCTATCTCTGCAGTGCCTGTCAGTGTTTCAAAGTTTTCATCATAGAGATTATTCACATACTAGGTTGGGTTTCCCCAGGTATTCCTTTTTAAGATATGGGTTTTTTTTTATTTTATATATGTATGTGCCTTGTTATTTTATGGTTGGTGCCAGATATATTTTTTATTTTATATGTGTATGTGCCTGTGTTAGTTTGTGGTTGGTGCCTGCTGGCCAAGGCCAGAGACTGAGATGTTGTGTAGGCTTTGGGAACCCACCTAGGGTCTTCTGCAAGAACATTACTTGCTCTGAGCTGCTGAACCATCACTCTGGCCTCTTGCTTTAGGGTTTGTTTGTTGTTGTATTTTTGGTTTGGAACAGGGTTTCACTGTGTAAGAACCTTGGGGGATGCTGCTCTGTAGACTGGGCTGGCCTCAAACTCTGAGATCTACCAATCTCTGCCTGCTGGGATCAAAAGTGTGTACCACATCCACCAGGCCCTTCTAGGGTGGTGTTTCAAGGCTGCTGTGGATGGAATGGCTTCCCTGATCCTCTCTCACTGTGTCTATTGCTGTATAGGAAGGGCACTAATGTTCTTTCCCATGTTAACTTCATAGCCTATCAATCTGCTGGAAGTTTATCAGTTCTAAGAGTGTTCCGGTGGAGTCTCGGGGTCTCTAAGTACAGGCTCATAGTGTCTGCCAATGAGGCAACTCTGGCTTCTCTTTCCTATTGACACCCTTTTTCTTTGCTTCTTTTGTTTGATTATTCTAGCTAAAACAATACCATTTTGAGGGAGAGTAGAGAGTGTGGATATACTTGTCTTGTTCCTGATTTGGCTGGAAATGCTTTGAGGTTTTTTGTTGTTGTTGTTTTTTGTTTTTTGCTATTTGAGGGGATTCAGTAAAGAAACTGCTGACATGACTCTCCATGATAATGATTAAGGTTGTTTACTGTAGATATGAGAGAGCAGCCAGAGGCATCTAGAAGAGTTCAGAGCAGACAGAGGAAGAAGTAGATTATGTTGTGTTTTTAAAAAACCAGGATATGTTTTACGAGCAAAGTCTGGTGAGGTGGGAGGGTGCCTTGGTGGGCCGACCTTGAGGCATCCCTTCCCCCTGAGGTAGCAAACATATGATGGGTATAGTATAGAATAGAGGTTATTTAAGGCAATGAGAAGGGAGGAGAGAAAGAGAGGAGAGGAGGGGGAGAGTGAAAAGGGAAAAGGGGGTTAAGGAGAGAAAAGAGTCAGACTGAAGGGGCAGAGAGAGCAAGGAGGGGACAAACAGCCCCTTTTATGGCAAGCCAGGCCTACCTGGCTGTTGCCTAGGCTGGAGCCTAGAAGGCGTGCTGACATTCTTCCATTTTGCTTTAATTTTTAAAAGGAGAAACTAGAAAGAGGTGGTGGTGAACCAGGGATAGGACCATCTTGGTCTTTAGCTGTTTCCTGCTGACTTTGAGGTGTTGTGTCCCTGTGAAACCTAAGAAAACAAAGATGGGGATGTTGGTCCAGTCTTAGGAGAATTGGCTGTTTGCTATCTAGGATCTGTGGGACCATCTGTGGATAGGAAGAAGCAGGTGTAGTAGAAGCATCTGTGTCTGTTAGAGCAGGTGCTGGCACATCTGTTGTTTCTCTGGAGCTGTTCTGGATACAGATGTTGAATAGATGCCTGGATATAGCAAGATGCTGAAATATATATATATTAGAGTTATAGATATATATAATATATATATTAGAGGTAGAGAATACAGTTTAGTACTTTGGGGAGAATAATCTTCTTAGGTGTATATTTGAAACCCTTAGGTCTTGGTGGTTGGAGTGAGAGAAGTCCCAATCCCAGGGAACAAGAGGGGAATCCCATCCTCTGGAATAGGTAACAGGTAGAAACTTAGGCTATTGATTGGCAAGTGTACTTATCTAGATGGAGTCTGTTTGGTCTATGATACATGGATCTGAGTGGGTTTCTTGGAGCTTATAAGTTTACAAAAGAGATAAATCTGTTAACAGCATGAACACTATTTGAGATGCATTTAGGGAAGACAAAAACCTTTTGTGGAGCAGAAAGAGCAAGAAGGGCTTTTTCCTTCTATCTGAGAGATTGATTCTATTTACATTTAGCACGATGATAAAACTTTTAAGGTTACATTTAAAAGACAATTAAAGAAACTTGAAATTTCGACCTTGTGAATATGATAGTTGATTATATAGATTAGTATGAGAAACATCTTAAGTCTATAGTTAAGAGTGATAGAGAAAAGGTACGGGGTCTTGACAACAGCAGAGTCAGGGCAGCTGATGACAGCTGAAGATGACTTGACAGGGTCACTGCAGATGCTGTAAGTGGCAATTGTGAGTTAGTTCACGGTGTACATATAGCCAGCAATCTTTAATGTGCCCAGGTTGCATGACACTAAGGACTTGGTAGGCTGAGGTCAGGGTCTGAAGCAAAAGGTGAAATGGCAGGTTACTGTTATTTATGAGGGGGGATGTCAAGGAAGTAAGGACCTTGGAAAAGTGTAAGAATAGAATGTTCAGTCTCTGGAACCTGCTTGGTAAAAGGAGAGAACTGATTCCCACAGGTTATTATCTATCCACTCCATGTATATGAGCATAGGCATGCACTCACACACACACACAGGCACACACAAACACACACACACACAGGTACACACACACATGCATACAGTTACTCGTACACACAGGCATGCATGCATAGGCACATACATACTCAGGTACACACACAGGAGTGCATACATATACATACACACATGACAAGTAAGTATTAAAAAGTTTTAAAACAAATTCAGGACTGTAATGTCATGATAGTCTAATTATCAGTTGATAAGCTTCACTCCCATTTGAGTACTGACATCTTGTTTTTCCTTTGACAGCTCTTATAACAAAACATTATGTGACAATGTGAGCATAATTCAAATGATGACAAATGGTCCCACCCACAACTATCTGATGGCATATACCTTGAACATATGTTCTTGAAAACTGAGTAGGTTATGTGTCCTCTTCCTCAATGATAATAAAAGTCTATTTGCAAGCCCAGGCTGGTGATTTCAGTGTTGCTAAGAAGTGAAGAGCCCAAATGTGGTGGTGCACACCTTTAATCCAGATACTGGGGAGGCAGAGGCAGGTGGGAGATCTGAGTTCTGAGGCCAGCCTGGTCTACAGAGCTAGTTCCAGGCCAACCAGGGCTACATTATGAGAACCCATCTCTGAAACAAAACCCGTGGCTAGTTGTAAGAGCAATTTGTCTGTGACATTTGTCACTTCACTGCTATAGGTTTGACTCAAATGACCAGGGCTTGTGGGCAGCTTCTCACTGCAGAAGCCATGTGGCAAATTTTTAAAAAAGACCTTTTTTGAGACTATAATTACCCTTTCCCCCTTCCTCCTTTAAACTTTTCCATAGAACTCTCCTCACTATTCTCTTTTGAATTCTTGACCTCCTTTTTTTTATTTCTCAAACCATTTTTTTTTAAATCAAGGGCATATGGGCTGGAGAGATGGCTCAGCAGTGAAGACCACTGGCTGCTCTTCCAGAGGACCTGAGTTCAATTGCTAGCACACATACAGCAACTAACAACTGTCCTTAAAGGCAAAACAGCAACACACATAAAAATCTTTAAAAAAAATAATTATTAAAAGCCCGGTGGTATCAGAGCACCCCTTTAATCCCAGCACTTGGGAGACAGAGTCAACCAGAACTGAGTTGAAGGCCAGCCTGGTTTACAAAGTGAGTTCCATGACAGTCAGGGCTATGTATGTATGTGTACACAGAGAAACCCTGTCTTGAAAAACCTGAAGATGGAAAATCAAAGTTTAATTGAGCTTATGGTATTGTTGCAGGAAATATTAAAGTTGGCATCACCCCATGCTCTGTCCAGCTACTCTATCCCCAGCAGTCCCAGGCTCACCACCTCCAAGGCAAGCCCCAATACAGTGGTCTTCCCAGCTCTGGTTCTCTTACCTCAGAGCCGCTAGTTCTTTCTATGCCATCCATCCCTATGGCTGGTGGTAACAAATCCTCTTAATCCGGTAAATCAAAGCTCTTGAAGCATATAATTCACCAGTCAGATTTATATATCAATAGATTCTCAATAAGATGCCCACACAATACTGCAAGGCACTGAGTAGTCACACAGGCTGGGGCTCTAATTCCCTCAAAAGACAGAGATCAGTATAGAGCTCTCAGCAGTGCAGCTTGGAATGAAAAGATTCCATGCTATCTGGGTTCTCAGTGGCAGCAGCAGGCTGATCTCTGGCATGGAGTCAGACTCCTGGTGACTGGGAACCCCTGCTGCCCTGGCTCTGGGACTAGACTGCTGTTGAGAAAGCTAACAAAGTAGCACATCTCAATCTGTGGTCTTTGGGGACTTAACTCCCTAATAAGGAAGGAGAAACACAAACTGTGCCATGCCAGTATAACTTCTGACAAGAATCACAAACATAAACCAGGCAGTGTATCACACCTTTAATTGCAGCACTCAGAAGGCAGAGGAAAACAGATCTCTATGATTTCAAGGCCAGCTGGGACTACAGAGCTAATTCCAAGGGCAGCCAAGGCTACATAAAGAAAACCTGTCTTGAAAAGAGGGTGGGAAAAATTATAAAAGTGAAAAATTCTAGTAGTTTGCCAGGCATGTTTGGCCTTGTTATGCCAGCACTTGAGAGTCTGAGGAAGGAGTTCAAAGACTGCCTGGGCTACACAATGAGGCCCCACCTCAGTGTGTGTGGGGGGGGGGGGTTGGGGGAGTGTCGGATGTGTACCTAATTCTGTCACCATGCCTGTAGACCTGAGTTCAGTCCCTGGATTCCACATGGTAGAGGAATAGCTCCTGAAATTTGTGCTAACCTATTCAAACTCCTGGAAGTTGTCATCTGACCTCCATGTGCACTGTGGCATCCTTGTACATGTGTTCACACACACACACACACACACAGGCACACACAGAGGCACACACAGGCACACACAGAGGCACACACAAGCACACATAGAGGCACACACAAGCACACACACACATTTGAGAAAAAGGTCCACTACCATATTTAGAAGAAATATTCCTATACACTGCTCCATGGCTTCTTTTGCCTCTGTCTCCCTTAGTACTGCCACAGACCTGGGCAGTGAGTGAGTTCCAAGCCTGGTCCTGAATTATGTTACTTCTGAAGAGATCCAAATGGGTTTTTCTGGATGAGTCTCTAGGCTGGAAAGAATGCCAAGAGGCCAAGTTGTTGGTGACCACCTTTCCCCCTTTCCCTAGAGCCCAACACATGGTCCCACCCAGTTCCATGAAGGTGGCTGGTGGCCATCTAGCCCTGACCAGCTCATTCTTGCTCTCTAGGATACTCTAGCTTTTCCTGCTTGCCTTGTAGCTGCGCCTGGACTAGGATCATGGAGGGGTTTGTTGTTATTGTTGCTGTTGTTCAGTTTAATTTTGAGACAAGGTCTCACTGTGTAGACCCAAATGGCCTAGAACTCACAGCGATGTGCCTGGCTCTGCCTCCCGAGTGCTGGGAGAGTTGTAGAGTTTGAAGGAAGAGAACAGGGAAGAGCCTGCATGGTAGCCATCAGACCTGGTCCTGATTGTCCTTTGTTGGCTTCTCAGGTGACCTGGACTACAGGAGAAGTTTATCTGAGCAGAAGTTTTCTTTCTTTCTTTACAGGACAGGGAAGATGGGGAGCCACAGCCCAAGCAGCTCAGAGAAGAGGAAGAGGAGCACAGGTAGAGCCTGGGGTGGGGCGTTCTTGCTGTGACACACTGCCCTGCTCTTCCCACTGACACCCTCCCAATGCTCCTCAGGGCTGGACTTTGCTCATGCTGTTGCCACGTTCAGACCTGAAAAGATCAACCCTATCACTCGTTAGGACTGTCCCTTCCTTGCTTACTGTGTAGCTCAGGGGTTCTCAACCTTCCCACTGCTGCAACCCTACAGTTCCTCACATTGTGGTGACCCCTAACCATAAAATTATTTTGATTGCTACTTCATAAATGTAATTTTGCTGTTGTTGCAAATCATAGTGTAAACATCTGTATTTTCCCATGGTCTTAGGTGACCCCTGTTACCACCCCAGGTCGCAAACCACTGGTCCAGCTGTTAGCTTGGGTCACATTCTAACCTTGTATTACATTTTCAGTGTGCCATGCACTTTTGTGTGTTCCACATCCCTGCAAATGCAGGTCCCACTGTGGGCAAAGCTCTGATCATCTGCTCTCACCTGCCTTCTCAGCCCACACTCATTCATTCATTCATTCACTCATTCATTCATTGTTTAACTATTGAACATCTTCCTTCATGCACAGGTACTGCTGCTTGGAGTCTATACTTTGTATAGAAGGTAGGATGGCCCTATGGGCAGGCACAGCTCCCCAGAGGAACTGGGCTATGATGCCAAAGCATGCCTTCCTGTTTCCATACCCCTCAATCAGCTTCATAGCTCAAAGAGCAGGCCCTGATCTTTTTCATGTCCAACATCAGTTAGGATGCTTTTACATCATCCTGTAGGCAGTCCTTCAAGGTCCTTGCCATATCTGTTGTGTACAGAGTATGTCAACTGCTCTCTATCCCGAGAAGCTCTGCACTGGGCTCTGTGGTTTGTGGAGCCCCTAGCACCTTGGGATTTGTTGCCATGTGGCACCAGACCACCAGATTTGGGGGTATTTGCCCTACATGCTCTCCCTCATTCTTTTTTTTTTTTTTTTTAATATATATGAGTACACCGTAGCTATCTTCAGAGACACCAGAGGGCATCAGATCCCATTACAGTTGATGGTAAGCCATCATGTGGTTGCTGGGACTTGAACACAGGACCTCTGAAGGAGCAGTCAGTGCTCTTAACCACTGAGCCATCTCTCCAGCCCCAGTCTCCTCATTCTTAGTCATTACTTAGAAGGTGGAGCGTTTCCTTCTGGCTTGTTCATGGGTTCTCAGTTCATAGGCTCTAGCTGGAGCCTTGAGTCTCATTTCTGGGCTGTCTCTGATACACTAGATGGTCTCTTCTCATCTTCTTCCTTGCTGAGAAAGAAGGGTCACTGGTCAGCAATAGGTGGGTCAGTAAGAGACTCAGCTGTTGGGCCGCCATGTGCCTGAATCTCTGAGATGGTGCTGTAGCAAAGAGAAAGTTTAGGATGAAGACTCAATTTGGGAAATAGTACACGTGTGTTTACCAGTCCTTACCAGCTTCACCGAATATCTGCTGGGTGTTCTGCAGGACACTGCTGCAAACACCTGGGAGACAGCAGTCTGTGGGTGGTGGCATTCCCTAAAGGGACACAGGCTGTTTACAAGAGGAGTGGTGATAAGCTGCTGGCTATAAACAGTGTGAATGCATAGAGAGAGGTGGCTGCAGTTAACACTGGTGAAGAGGTAAAGAGACTGGGCCCACAGTGGCTTTTGAGGTCTGTAATATGTGCTTTATTTTTAAACAAAAGACCAAAGGAAAGGGGCAAACACATCTCACTGTACAGGAAAATGTGGCTTTTTCTTGACTCAAGTTGGGTGAGGACATAAGTTATGACCCTTTTCCTATCCTAACTGAGAAAGAAGAAGGAGTACTTAGTTCCAGGCTGCTGTCAGTAAAAGGTCCACCCTGTGAGGCATGTCAAGGCTCTGCTCACTTGCTTGGCTTAAAAAGGTCACGTGTAACAGGGCACTGGTCCTGTGTCCTCCTGTCAGAGCAGCTGAGGACCAAGTGTGGTAGACACTGGGTTAGGTCTGATTCGCTTGTTCACTGCGTTCTGTTCTTGTCTCATCTCTCCTCTTGAGCAGTGAGGGTCGATCATGCAACTTGTCTGGCTGGGGAAGGGGGCCCAGCTAGCAAGGAAATGTACCTACCTTCACAGCTCCCTGAGAAAAGCAGGCTCTTCTAATGTGAATGCCTTCAGAGCACAGAGCCAGGAAGGCCAGGCTGAGTCTTGGCAACAGTTAACATGAAGCCAGACCTTTGGGCTGGACCCTACACAGTGGCGTTCAGGGACTGAGCTCTCTAAGAAGAGCAGGACGAATGAAGCCGAGGGCAGGTACTCCATGCAAAAAGGGCTCCAGCAGGATCACCTGTGCATTCTATCAGATCCACACAGACCCTGAGGCCAGGTCCCCTTGGGGAGAAAGGGTGACCCACAGCTCCACTGCAGGGCCGGTCGCTGAGTCTAGACAGTAGTGAGCATATTGGTTTCTTTGGTTTCTTCGAGGTGGAAACAGTTGGCTTCAGTTTAATGAAGCAGAAGGGAAACTTGGGAGACAGCATCCCTTGAGTGTCCTGTAGAGACCAGCACTTGCTTAGGCTGTTTTCAGCCAAGGGCAACAGGACAAGGCCTCATGGAGAATGGAGTGCCTTGAGTTAGGCATGGAATTCAGAGGGCAGGATGTGGGTAGTGGAGCCAGAGGCCTGAACCTGTAGTGGGAAAGGGTGGGTGGGCTGTGAAGATGGATAGCACCTCAACTCATAGGACCTCTTACTCATGAGCCCCCAATACCAGGTTTACACAGTGTCAGTAGGGGTCCATGATACTGGGAATGATACTGAGGGACTTAGAGAATTGATGTCTGAGTTCCGGACTGGATAGGACAAGACTAACCTGGCTTCTGACGCCTCCTGACCCAGACTCTGACAAGGAGGAAAAGGGGCCCTCTTTCTCTCCTTCCTTCCTTCCCCACTTCTTTTTTGCTCTGACCTGGAGATTCCTCCCTAGTCATTGCCTCACACACTACCACCCAGCAGGGGGCTGAACTCTCTCCACCAGAGGACTCCAGGGACCTACTGTCAGTGTGCACCTGTGTGCTGGCACAGAGTAAGATCCACCTGCCCCAGTCCCCCTGCAGGTCACTTGGCACCACCTTGACAGTACACAGACACTTGGCTGATGGCCATTTCAATTGATTAGTATACTTACATCATCATGCACCTAAAAAACTATCAGCAATCAGCCCTGAAAGCATAGGAGCCAAGCAGATAGAATGAGGCTTGATGTCTGAAAGTCATATCCAGATTACAGGTCAGAGCCGAGAAATTATTAGCTCTTTGGCCCTAGGGTAAGTCATGTTGCCTTTTTGAGCTTGAACTAAGCAATCAGAAATGAAAGAACCTCTGCTTCCCCTGATGGGAAACTTAGGATATTGCCCAGTGCAGCTGGGCTCTGAGCAGCAGGAAGATGGTCCCTCCTGAGATGGTTACAGACAGGCAGAGCTTGAACCTACCTAACTAGTTCTTAGAGAACACACTGTGCTAACTTTACAGCTAGAACAGTAGCTGGGGAAACAGCAAGGTGGGTGCATGGCATAGAGGTGAGCACATGTGACCATGAGGGGGAGGAGCAGGAGCCAGCACAGACAGAGCCATGCTCACTTGACAGAGTAGATAGTGCTGGGAGGAAGCCGAGTGGCCACAATTCACAGATTGAGCTGTCTAACCAGAAACATTACAAGGCCAAGATATGCAGCTGAGGAGCCATGGGACCAGCACCCTAGGGTCCTGCCCCTGCTTCCCCAGCCAAGTTGGTCTCGTGGCCTGGCCAGGGTGGCCATCCCATCGTCCATAAGAGGTTTTCCAGAATCACTTCTGCTGTTCTAATCCTTTCTTTCCTTATAAACTTTACAGTCATGCTGGATGTAGTGGCTCACCCGGCATCCCAGCACTAGCAAGGCTGAGGCAGGACAATTGTTACAAGTTTGAGACTCCCCTGAGCTACAGTTTGAGACTGTCTCCAGACTCTCCTCTGCTCTCACTCCCTCTAACAACCAGCTTGCTGATGTCAACTAAAGACAGGGAAACAAGCTGGCATTTTGATTACAATTTCATTGAGTCTGTGGATAATAAATACTATTTATTTTTCTTCTAGTATAAGTCTCATCCTGTTCCCCACAGACAAACCTGAGTTCAGTCCTGGTACCCATGTTGAAGGAGAGGACTCACTCCTACAAGTTGTCCTCTGACCTCTGTGGTGCATGTGCACACACCCACACACACTGTAGACATACATACATACATACATACATACATACATACATACATACATATATACATACATACATACAAACAGAGACAGAGACAGACAACAACAACCAAACCCTGCAGAAATAGAAAACAGAGTGGAAAATTAATTCTTTTATGTTTTGGGGAGACAGTCTTACTGTGAGGTTCAGGCTACCCTCAAATTTGCAATTCTCCTTTCTCAAGTCCATTTCTGATCATTCCAGTACATCCTTGGATTTCATTGACTCATGGATGTTATTTATGTTGGAGCCCATCTGAAATTCTGGATTGTTTTTTTTTTTCTCCATAGAGAGCTTCTTGCCCCTCCCAACAACACCTGGCCTAGGGGTTCCCTGATCCTCCCTTGTGGGACTGATGGGGTGCCCAGTTATATCGCACTCCCTGCTGAGGGGTGATCTACCTGCCCTGGGATTGTAGAGACTATTTCTATCTCTGGCAAAGTGGTATGCTGCAGGCTCACCCCGTTCTTAAGATGGGGTCACAGTGGGTAGCCCAGAGCTTTGCCAGGGCCCTCTCCTCCTGGGCTCTGCTACATTCTTCTTCTCTCTCCAGCCTGTGAGGTTGCAGGGATCCCTGCTTTTCAGACACCATTAGCAAGAGTCAGGGGTTCAAAAGAGGCCCTTCTTATTTCTTAACTCCATGTGCTCCCCTGCAATCCTTCTTGGCTTGGTTCTCTAAGGCCGACCAGTGGATGTTTAAACTGTTTCTGTGCCCCAGTTTGTTGTTTGTGGAAAGAGAGTTAAATCTTGGACTTGCTTAGAAAAGCCCAAAGCACAACCCAGTGCCCCTTTTCCTGAGACTCCTGCCCTTTGTCAGTGGGCCAGGGACACAGGGATTCAGGCTTTGGGCCCCCTTCATGCTGGTGGCCATCTGAGAACACGGGGTGGCAGGTGAAGCTACGCAGTAGTCTCTTATTACTCATGGACCCTGGATCTGGTTGTGGGGTTGGAATTATTTTTTTTACTCTCCTCACTAATCCCTGCTGTTTTCTTTCCACATCCAGTTTCTGTTCCTCTTTTCTTTCCACCCTGTGGGGAACAAAGCCATGGCAGCAGATAGGCTCCACTTCTCACTGTGCACCCCAGTGACCTGTTGCTCACTCCAGACCTGAGCAGGCATAGGGAACAGGGCCTGTAGGGTACCCCTAGATGTGTGGGATGGGCGCTTGGGTACCGGCACTCCCCGGGTTTAGCCTAGCCCCAGGGGCCTTGGCAGGAGGGAAGAGGTGGTATGTTGGTATGTTAGCTGGGGACATGGCCACTAGTTAGTTATGTGGCCACAGGCATCGTGCACCTCACCTGTGGAATGACTTAACCCTCTCATGGACTGGGGAAGCCAGCAGCACTCTTAGCCTAGCCTAGGCAGAGCTCTCATGGTTGGAAGGCTGTCCTGAAAACCTAGGACTTTCTGAGGGACCACAGTTCAAGACAGAGTGGGGAAATAGCTCTTTCTTCTGTGCCTCTGGCCTAGGGTCTGTCCACTGTCCACACCTACCTTAATTAAGCCCAGTGACCCATCAGGAACTCTCAACTTGTTGCCCTGTGGGGTAGCCAGGTCCCCTCTTCCCAGGGACAGTCCTCTCTCTATTTGATTTGGATTTGATGAGCTGCTGAGCTGGGAGACTGCCTGCAGGTAGTGGATAAAAACCTAGGCTCCTGCTGGGGAATTCTGGTTTCTGGGATTCCACACCCCTAGGTTTGAGGATTTTCTACTTGCATTCAAAAGAGCTGTCAGGGTTTGAGCTTTGTAAGTCTCACCAGCATGTGAGCAGATCATGACATATGGTTAAGCCTTGTCCCCATGGCCTTTGTGGGCCACTCCCATCAGGTGTCAAACAGATCAGCCTCTTGTGTCTCCTTTGTGTTGGTCAAATCAACTATAGCCTCAGGCCCAGAAGCCACCTTGTGGAACCTTTGTATGTAATATAAAGCCCCCCACCTGCACTTTTGAACACAGAGAGTGTCTCTCTCTGTCACTCTTCTGTCTCTCTGTCTCTCTCTGTCTCTCTGTCTCTCTCTCTTTCTCTCTCTCTCTCTCATCTTCATATCACTTGGCCCAGTATACACAGACCCTTTCTACTGAAAGTGATGGACTGTGTGACATACACTGGCTGTAAGACTTAAAGGCTCTGAGGAGGTTTGGCTGGGTTAGAAGAGCTGGTATGGAGGGCTTTGCCATTGAGGCATTATGCAACCCAGGAGCTCTGGCTTAGCCTTGTTCTCAGATGTACAATCTCTGCTGTGTGACCTCATGAAAATGGCATACCCTCAGTTCCCATTACTGTCAAATGGAGACAACCCAGTAGATGCTAGTGTCCTCAGTAACCATGGCCCAGTTTCTGAGAAACGTGTGTGTGTGTGTGAGTGTGTGTGTGTGTGTGAGAGAGAGACAGAGAGAGAGAGAGAGAGAGGGAGAGGGAGAGAGAGAGAGAGAGAGAGAGAGAGAGAGAGAGAGAGAGAGAGAGAGATGGGGGGATGGTTAAGTTCTGTGCTTCCCTTTACTTGGCCACCTCCAGACAGGAGGAGGAAATGTGGAACTTGCACATGGGAAGCAGGCATCCCATCACACTCCTGCACTGAGGTGTGCTTGTGCTCTGCTCTCACAGGGAACTCAGGCTTCAGAACTATGTCCCAGAGGATGAAGACCTGAAGAGGTGTCAGGTCCCCCAGGCCAAACCAGTTGCAGGTACATGGACCTCTTTTCCCCCAGGCTCCTTCCAGTCACCCTCAGAGAAGAGGTATCAAGTCAGAGAGAGCCGTCTGGGGCATTCACACACCTTCTCAGGGAACATACATAAAAGGGTCAGGAGGGCAGGGAGGAGGCCCCTTGTACCTCCGACCTGGAGTGGGCCACAGGTCCTCAGGGCATGAGGAGTAGAAGTGACCTGAGATCCTTGGACAGCAAGGCAAGATGGTGAGTCCTGTATTGCTGGGGAGAGGGGCAGAATGAAAGACCCCAGAGAGAAGCTAAACCATAGAGCCTCAGGGGACAACCAGCAGCAACACAAAGGCCAGAGAGAGCCTTGTCCAGATTCCCCACTCCTTTGACTGAGGGTGACAGATGTAGGGTGAAGAGGGAACCTCCTAGTCACAGGAGCAGATTTATCCTTTGTCCTGAAGGATCTGGCTTCGTTTGGTTTTGAGACAGGGTCTCATTGTGGAGCTTACTTTCTGGACCAGGCTGGCCTTAAGCTCACAGACATCTACCTGCCTCTGCCTCCCAAGTGCCACCATGCTTATCCAAGAATCTTAGTTTTTAATTCTTGATACCAACTTTCCATTGTGCAAGTAATGAATGAGTAAATAGCTCATCAAAAATTCAGAAGTTGCCCTATTGTTCGTTGCTACTCCTCTCCCTGCCCCATGGAGTAGTGGAGGGTGGCATGGGCACCCCACAGGGTGGGAGGGTGATGAGAAACTGGCCCTAGGCCTCTACCAGGAGGCTACCAGAACTTAAGTTTGGCAGAAGAAAAGAATGTCAGAGAAACACATCCCTGGTGACAGGTCTGAAGGCTGTCCACGTTGTTCCGTTTCAGGCATCCGTCCCCAGAAGGGGACACTCAGAGAGAGACCTAGGGACTTACTGGAGGCAGGAGGTGCCTGTCATGAGTCTGAGGTGGGATGAAAGGGAAGATAAGGCACCCAGACTCCAGCCATGCCAGACCTAGAGGCCATCCCTAGGACCTTCCCTTTTAGTGCCATAGCTCCCATGGACACAGGCTCCTCCCATTTTGTATCTGGAAGCCTGAGGCCCGGGCCTTGTCCACTCCAGCTATAGCCTGCTCTGTCCCTTTCTGGGCCCTGGGGTCTGCCTTCAACCTAGGAGACCAGATGTCTTCCAGGCTTGCTGCTGAGTGGTGTCCCTCCTCTTCCCTGGGGCCCTTTTGGCTGTTAAGTCTGGAGGAACAGCTCCCACCCACCAGGCCTGTGTTGTTCTTTCCCCCTCTAGTGGAGGAGAAGGTGAAGGAGCAGCTGGAGGCTGCCAAGCCAGAGCCTGTCATTGAGGAAGTGGTGAGTACCTGGGAGGCCCTTCCCTGCTTGTGCTGCTTCCTTCTCTAGCTGTCTCTGTTCCCACCATACTAACTTCCTTGCCTGCCTGCATTTTTCTGCCTCTATGCCCAGTCTCTGCACTCCCTCTCAGGCTAGGCCTTGCCCCTGATGCATTGTCTCCTCTCTCCCTAGGACCTGGCCAACCTGGCACCTTGGAAACCTGACTGGTGAGTGTTGTCCATGAAGGCTGGCACAAGCCCTTTAAGGCGGTGATGGTGTTTGGTGCATGTCAGAGGCCTCGGCTGGGAGGACAGCCAAGGGACAGATAGGGAATAGGGACAAGCACTGCAGGCATAGCTCTGCCCAAGAGAGTCAGGGATGAGGGCTAAGTAAGTAAGGCATGAGACATGGGCGAGGGTAAAGTGCTGAAGCGGGGCCCGAGGGATGAAAGAGCAGGCATCCTTTCGAGCCTCTTCTGTAGGGGGGAAAACTCACCTACTCTGGGGGCTCCGACTTAGCAGTGCACCCCTGTGTGCTCAGGATACCACAGTGAAGAGACGGATGGGCAAGCAGATAGGGCTTAGGCCTCTGTTGTAACTGTGAAGTAGGGAACCCAATCTCTTCAAGCCTGGAAGCCCCTCTGAGTGAGCTGAGAATATGGGTGAGGGAAGGTGCTGTAGGCACATCTCTTGGTGCCTGTAGATCTGTGGGGTGGGTGACAGCACCTACCACAGTGCTTTAATTTGATGAAACAGCCATGAGGTGTGTGCTGAAGGAACTGCAGAACTAGAGAACTCAGGCTGATTTTAGGAATTCTGGAAGCTCCAGGAGTGGGGGTGGGAGGCTGTGGCCAGAGGGGGAATAGGGCTGACAGTTGGCCACCACAAGTTCCTCTCTGATACTGACTTAGGGGACATAAAAGGGGGATCCCAAGGAGCCAGCCACCATTCTGTTTCAGTCTTCTACCTTGACTGGGTGTGTGGTAGGCGTCCCCTTCTCTCAGTTACCTCGGTGGAGTTAAGAAGGCTGATGGATGATAGGGTCCAGAAGAGCAGAGAAGGTAGCATCATGTTCTCCCCAGAGCAGCATCTCAGGCAGGATAAATATCAAAGCCCTGCAGGAAGATCCCAGGGCCACATCATGCTAACCCTTAGCTTCTGCGTTTCCCCTCTCTCCTGATGTAGGGATCTCAAGAGAGATGTGGCTAAGAAGCTGGAGAAGCTGGAGAAGCAGACCCAGAGTGCCATTGCAGAGCTGATCCGTAAGTGCACTCTGGCCAGTGGGGGCCTGCCTTTGGAGCAGTGACTTCAGCACAGGCCTTTTCCACTTGTCTGCTCTCTCTTTATCCAGGTGAACGGCTGAAAGGCCAGGAGGACAGCCTGGCCTCTGCAGTGGCTGCCAACATTGAAACAGAGGCCTGTGACTCCGACTAACATGTTTTCCTATTTCATCTCTTCAGCACAGACATCTCCTCTGATGTAAATTGTGCTTTTTTACTTCTATAAATAAAGCTTTCTTTAATAGAGGCATGTCGCTTCTATTTTTCTAAAGACAGGCAGAGTTCTTGCAGTTTTGACATCAGAAAAGACCTAAAAGGGGCTGGAGAGATGACTCAGGGTTGACTGACTGCTCTTCCAGAGGTTCTGAGTTCAGTTCCCAGCAACAACCACATGGTGGCTCACAGCCATCTGTAATGGGATCCAGTGCCCTCTTCTGGTATTTCTTAAGACAGTGTATGTGTACTCAGATACATTAAATAAATTTAAAGAGAGAGAGAGAGAGAGAGAGAGAGAGAGAGAGAGAGAGAGAGAGAGAGAGAACCTAATAGTAGTCTCAGTATAGAAGAGTTTAGTAAACACTGACATTATTTTAGGAATTCTTCCAGGATCATTATTAAGAATTAAGAAATCATCTATTTGTGGGGCGGTGGTGGCCCACGCCTTTAATCCCAGCACTTGGGAGGCAAAGGCAGGTGGATTTCTGAGTTCAAGGCCAGACTGGTCTACAGAGTGAGTTCCAGGATGGCCAGGACTACACAGAGAAACCCTGTCTCAAAAACACTAAAAAAGAAAATGAAAAGAAATTGTCTATATAGCATCACAAGACAGTACATCTTCATTGTTCTTCATTGTAGTGATTGTTACATATATTTAATAACAGGAAACATATCAACAGCAGGAATCTTTCCTAAAAATGAATTTCTGATGGGCCTTGCCTACCCTAGTTCTGTCATAAATTAGAATCCAAAGTGGACCCATCTCGGGAATGTCACCTGCTAGTTTCTAGCTTCTCCCAAGTTGGCTCCTGACAGTTTATTTTAGGGCTTCCTCTCACCCTAACTCATGAAGTGTGGTGGTCCATGTGTGTTGTGTTCCTTCCATATGGTGGCCCAGCTTTGGCAGACAGTGCCAAGGACTTAGGTCATGCAGTACAGTGCATGTGCACACAGAAGTTAGGACACCCAAACAAAGTAAATATAATCATTCAGATGACAGTTTTGAATCTCCTTGTGGCTGCAGATAACCTGGAATACCAGCAGTCGAGGGAGGCAGGGGGATCAGGAGTTCAGATCATCCAGCTACAGGCCAGCTTGAGGCTAGCCTGGGCCATAGAACCTTGTCTCAGGAAGTAGAAAGAAGGTGGTTGTTGGGGTTGGGACAGGCAAGAGAAGGGAGAAGAGAGAGGAGATGTAGGGAAGGGAAGGTTTAGAGGCATTTCATAGGTTTTGCCTGAGTGTATGTTTGTAACTGTATCTCTGCCTGGTGCCCAAGAAGACCAGAACAGGGCATCAGATGCCCTGGAACTGTAGTTCCAAATGGATATAAGCCAAGGGGAATTTACAGCCATGGAAGCTGAACCAAAAGCCCCAAAATAAGTGTCTGTTTTATTCTCAGAGGAATAAGCAGTGCTATCCCTCTTTACACAACAAGAATTAGATATAAGAGCTGATCAGAAACCCTGAAAATCAGCTCAGAGTGGGGTTACACACCTGTAAGTCCAGGTCTCTTAGATTGAGGCAGGAAGTTGAGGCCAGCCTGTGCTATAGACAGATGCTCTCAAAAGAGAACAGCCTAACCCCAGGTTGAAAATAAGGGACTAGCAGATCTCTGGTGAGCACAGGATTGGCAAAAAGCAGCAGAGACAGCTGGGGTAACCTTGGTGCAATGGAGACTTAGACATGTGTTTTCAGCTACACTGATGTGCTGGGTTTGGGGATCAGGAAGGTTGGCACAGTGTGGTGGCAGACAGTGAGACCACTTTGGCCAGTAGTGTGTGTTTCCTCTGCCCCTTAGTGTCCTGGTGGACTGTTACACGTGTAGGCCAGGTGCCAGGCCAGGAATTTCTTTTTTTTTTTTTTTCCTCAGAATTCACGTTTAATAGGTACTTTAAAAAAAAGAATTAACAGGTTGGTTTCTGTGACTGATATAAGATGGCCTGCCCAAAACATAGCTCAGACCATTACCAACAGTGGAAGAAAGGGTACCCACACCCAGCCCTGTAGAAAAGGCTTATCTGGAATCATCACATCATATGTATAAGCATGAGTAGAGTACAAGAGACTTTCTTCTGGCTGCTCAATGCTGCCTGGCAGAAAAATGGTCCAGTGCTCACTTCTGCTTAGAGAAATATTCTTTGCTCTTTTGGACATCAGGCTTGATGGTATCACTGCCAGGTTTCCAGCCAGCTGGACACACTTCACCATGTTTGTCAGTGAACTGGAAGCCCTGGACTAGTCTCAGAACTTCATCCACAGAGCGGCCAACAGGAAGATCGTTTATTGTTATCTGGCGAAGGGTACCTTTATCATCAATAATAAAGAGGCCCCTGAAAGAGATACCTTCATCAGCCTTTAAGACTCCATAATCCTGAGCAATGGTGTGCTTGGGATCGGATATTAAGGGAATGTTCATGGGTCCCAATCCTCCTTGTTTCTTGGGTGTGTTAATCCATGCCAGATAACAGAAGTGAGAATCCACAGAAGCTCCAATCACTTGGCAGTTAAGTTTCTTAAATTCTTCTGCTCTATCACTGAAAGCAATGATCTCCGTGGGACACACAAAAGTAAAGTCAAGAGGGTAAAAGAAGAACACAACATATTTTCCTTTGTAATCACTTAGGCTGATATCTTTGAATTGTCCATCTGGCATAACAGCTGTAGCTTTGAAGTTGGGAGCAGGATGCCCAATTTTTGCATTTCCTGAGGACATCTTGCTATCAGCAGGGTGGAGCCACAGGTCTGAGGAATAGAACCAACCATGAGAACAAAGGAAGAGGTCATCCCAGGAATTTCATAGGATCACAATAGCTCATGCGCGCGCGCGCGCGCGCGCACGCACACACACACACACACACACACACTTAAAACCATTAGGGATATGAGTCCCTTTGTGTGTCTTCCACCAACCCCCAGCTTCACCTTTCCATGGTGGCACCTGCATTCACCTCCAGTCCCATTCACCACACTCACTGTCACTTAGCTGGCCATTAATATATCAGGGCTTCCACAAGCTTCAACAGTGTAAGGAGGCTATGGGGATGAGAGTGATCTAAGCCAGGCACGTCATCCATTACTGAAAGAAAGGCAGCAAGCCAGGCTTGCCCAGGGATGTGGGAGAGAGACATGGCTAATACACTGGCATCTTTTGGAAAGATCAGTAAGGTTGACTGCTGAACAAGACTGATATGGAAGACATAAGACCCAGGGATGAGATGAGAGTGTCATAGTCCACAGACATCCAAATATAAAGGCACATTACAGATTCAAGCGTGACAAAGGCTAGAGAGACGGCTCAGGGGTAAAAGTTAGTCCTTGCTGGGCAGCCCAGACATCCTGTGCTGGAGTCCTGTAACCCACGCAGAGGTGGAAGATTGTAATCCACAGAGTTGGCCTCTGACTTCTGTGTGTGCGAGTACAAGTGCACATGTGTACACACACAGACACTCTACCCTCCAGACTATACCCCCAACCCCAGGCTAACGGGTAACTTTAGATCCTACTCATGTCCCAAGTTAAACCTCATCACATCCCCAGGAATTATCACCCTAAGAGAGCTGAAAGGCTGGGCCAAGTCAACAGCACAAGTGAACCCTGCCCATAGTCAAGTGGAGTTCCTTCGAGCTGGAACAGAGTCAGTCACAGCAGGATGGGCGGGCCTCCAGCCTGCTACAAAACTGACAGACAGGACATGCCCCATGGGAGTGCCTGACTCTGGTCCACTTTCACCCTACCCACCACACTGGGCTCCCCACCACAGCAAAAGATGGTAAAGGCACACAGGTATTGCTTCTCTGAGAAAAAGACCATGAAGATGAGGCTGTGCAAGTACAGCCCCTCCACCAGAATCCAGTAGTAGTTGTTTGCCAGGAAGTAGAGGAAAAAGGTCACGACCACTAGGCAGCCAGCCTAAGAGACCAACCAGGGTTAGTTCCAGAAGGTAGAACGTGCATCTTATAGGCAAGGTTTGGTTTTCATTGGGGGTGGGGGGTTCGGGAGGCACGAAGTTCACTCTAGGCTGCTGGGTTGGGACCAATGTAGTCCATAACTCTGTCCAGGAAATAGACTCAAGGAAGGGGGCAGAGAAGAGACCCCGAGATGGGGCATCAGAACTTTGAGACTAGATTGGAGATGTCTTCAATCCTTATGGCAAAGTTCTCTTAGGGTTGCGGGGGGGGGGGGTGGCCTCCCTCTGTAGGTCAAACACCCTCTGTCTAGGCTATGGCTGAGTCACACCCCTCTCCATCCCCTATCCTACTGATCCCATCTAGTTCTAGGGAATCTGGTTCTATGCAAGAGCACTGTGTTTCAGAGAGGTTTTTCACCATTCTAGGCATGGCTTGGCTATCTTTTTTAAAAAAGAAGTTGGCCCAGCCCACCCTGTTGGCACAAGCACCCTCATCAAAGTTCCCAGCCAGCCCCAAGCCATCTAAATCCACTAGAACGCTGTGCTTTGCCTGCCATCTGTAATGGGCAACACATATACTTTTTAACAATTTTTCCAATCCCTCTGCACTCCTTACACACACACACACACACACACACACACACACACACACAAACACACACACACACACACACACACATGGAGAGAGAGAGAGAGAGAGAGACAGAGAGACAGAGAGAGAGAGAGAGAGAGAGAGAGAGAGAGAGAGAGAGAGAGAGAGAGAGAGAAGAGAGAGAGGTGCATGGTCATGTCTGGGTGTGAGGACTCTAGTGGGCAGACAGCACTTTCCTGGCTCCAGGATGGTAAGGATCACCTGAGCCTGCTGACTTCCCCCTGCCTGATCCATCTCTTTTAGGCCTTCACTCTGGCTGGGTCTCCCTCTATTGAGCCGACCCTAAGTATCCCTGACTGTCCTGGAAGTTGCTATGTAGACCAGGCTGGACGCGAACTCAGAGATCCATCCACCTGCCTCTGTCTCCCAAGTGTTGGGATTAAAGGCGGTCACCACCACTGCCCTGTGCTGGTCAAACTCTTTCTATACTGTGGTGCTTATTTGGCCCTGGTTGCTGTTTACAGGATCCTAGGCAGGGAAGGCAGCCTGACTCTGATTATGTTGCAGCTCCAGAAAGGGATGAGTGATCATTCTTGAGTTCATAGGAAGAAGCCATGCAGCCAGGTCTCCAACTCAGCAGGTCTGGAGTCCAGCCAGAGAGTGGAGAGCGAGGCTTAAGAGCAACCACTCATCAGGAGAGTTCGAGGTGCCACTGGCTGCTGCTGTCTGTAGAGCAGGGAGAGGCTGACCTGAGAGTGAGATGGGATTGAGAGTGGCCAAGGCAGGTTTCTGAGTGTTTGTTTGGTAGTGGGGCTTTAAGAAGAGGTTATCCTATGTAACCAGAATGAACCCGACCCCACAATTTTCATGATGCCTCAGCCTCTGAAGTGCTGGAATTACAAACATGCACCATCTCACCCGGCTCAGGGAATGTTTCTCAAGGCATTTGCTCTTGAAGAATTGGCACAAGTGCATAAGGATGGCTAAGTATTCCAAGAAGGCAATCAGGAGAGGAGTGTGGAGGTGAGGCAAAACCAGAGCAATCCACTCCCTGTATTCTCTTCCTCTAAGGTCTGATTCCACTTGCTTTTCTAGGAATTTGGTTCCACTTAAAAATTAACTGCCCCAGGACACATCCTGGGAGGAGCATATTCCTTAGTCCAAGGACATCTGCTGGATTACCCTGCTGGATTAACATTCAGAGGAAGCAGGAATTAACATTCTCAGACCACACCTGCAGGTGGGGAAGGCCCTAGGCAGGTAGACACATTCCTCAGGAGGAACCAATCCTTGCCATTTACAGACAAGGGTGGTCCTTGCCACCTCATTCCCCAAAGACCAATCAGTTTAAAAGTCACATTGTTGCACCAATCATATTGTGCCTAGTCACTGTTTCTCTAGTCCACCCCTTAAACAGTATAAAAACTGCTCTTACCTTCAACTTGAGGTTCTTCTTGGTGCTTCTGGCATGTATGCAGAGAACTCCAGTGCACTGGGTTATTATTATCATCCAACCTCAGGTTATTGCAGCGAATCCCATCCGTGAGCGTTTCTGGGGGAGCATGTCCCCTGGTTTTAGATCTTTAAGTCCAACACTTTCTCACTGAGTCTGTGTGAGGCCAGAGCAGAAAAGGAGGGGGCCTCTGAAAAGATGGCGGCTGCTCCTGCTGGTGTGTGCCAACTTGAAGAAGAGGCGCTGATGCAGAAAGAAAGACTGAAGGCCCTCCGGGAGAAAACTGGGTGCAAGAACAGGGGAGATGGGAAGTCACAGTGCAAGAGGCTCAGAGAAGAGGAAGAGGAGCACAGGGAACACAGGTTTCAGAACTATGTCCCAGAGGATACAGATGTTAAATGGTGGTGAAGAGCCCCATACTCGGGAGACCCTTCCTCAAGCCTCCGGATTGCGACCACCCAAAAATCACAAGAAACCATACCTGGATGCAATCAGCAGAGGTTTATTAGGGGAGGAGCCGGCAGTCAAAAACGACATGCTCTTTAGCTCCAAGAGCAGGGTTTTTGGCCACGTGTGGTGGGATAAAGGGTCTTTTATAGCATGGGGTGGGGGGAGGAAGGCATTTTCGCGCGCTTACACATGATTGGTTGTTTTACAAATTTTGAACATAGCACTGGGAAGACCAAGGGAGGGGTAACCAAGAACAGTGGAACATTTCAGAGAATCTAGCCCAAACGATCTAGAGTCACTTTTTCCGGCTATAGGGCTATGGCCCCACCTAGGTGATAACATCTTTATCTGTAGTCAGGAATGCCTTCCTGCCTTGGGTGAGGCTTGGGGAATGTAATCCAGCAAGTGTCCTTCACCTGGAATGTGAAGGCCTGAAATCTTATTTTCAGTTCCGAGTTCTGTAAGGCGGAAAAATCTACACATATTTCATAAAATGGCCTTTATAATTTTTCACTCTACATCCCCACCTCTTCCAATTTGGTTATGTTTTTAATCATAAAAACTCAATTATTAATAAGTCTATTTTCAACCCCACTTTTTCCAATTTGGATCTTTAGAAAAGTTTAAACTCCAGTGTCATAATTACCATTTTCTTGACCCAAAGTCCTATATTGGTGGCACAACACAAAAAGCTGAACAGCATTTATCCTTTCTCTAACAAAAGTTACTAATCTACTTAAAATGTAGGGGCCTATGGTTAAAAGCAAAAGTAAAATCACAAGGGGTTCAGCAAGGGAGGATTGAACCAACTCTCGAATCAACATTGCTGTGCCTCTCTATCTTGTGTAACCTTTCTCTGAATTTACTCTCTGGTCACTCTTGAATGGTCTACATAATAGTAACATTTTTTCTTAGAGCAGCACACAGACTTTCTCCTTTAAGAAACAGCAAGTCTAGTAACAACTTAACTTTGTTACTGACTGTTCTAGGGCTCTCAAATCCACATCAGTGGCAGCCCTCAGCTGATGAAAGTAATGAGGTGTCTGTATCAATGTAGTTACACCTGTCTCTATACCTATGGCCACTCCTAGTCACAATGTAACAGCTAGAGTCAAGGAAAATAGGCTCTCTGCAGAATCATCTAGGGTGTATCTCAAACTCAGTTCAAGAGTACCTGCGGGATCTAGCTGGACAAGTACACAATAATCTTTGACTGCAAGCTCACCATTTATCAATCTTAGGAACTAAGTATCTGTTAGCAGGGCTTCTTGGGCCCTATTCTATTGACTAGGGGTTTCAAAACATTTTTTTCTTTGAAAACTACTTTCAAAGTTGTCTTCTGACTTTTACACATTTTGTGGCACATAGCTGTCTACATACACATAAAATCACATATATAATAAAGAGAAATTGCAAAAGGAACAAATCTATATAACTCTAGATTCACATTTCAACTTCAATCTTGTAATCACAAGCTGTCATTTAACCTTGGGTGTACACACACTAAGTCCCACCCTCCAAGGCAGCATTTTCCCTGTGCCTCTGGGGTGGTCTCAGGAGTCAAGGCCTGATGCTTCTTTAGCCTTGTAGAATAGCAGAAGACCTGGAGCCAAAGAGTAGGGGGTTGTTCAGGCATCTGGATCTTCTCCAGTTGACATCAGTCACAGGTGGTGATGGTGAACTTCAAGGAGGTCGGATGGTCCACAGCACCAGGAACAGTCTTTTAGTAGCCTGAAAAATCATTTCTCACACAAAATGGGCATTCTGGGTATGGAGCAAGAACAAGGGACACTCTAGCCAGCGCCAGTTCCCAAGGGTAGTTTAATTTTAGGGTCCTGTATATTCTCTCTACCTGTCCTGAGCTTCGGAGACAATGTAAACAGTGGATCTTCAATTCCTGACTTACCTTAAAACTGCTCTCTGATCTAATTACCTAGGACACTTGAAACCTCGGGAAGGTCCCTATTCTAGGCTGTTTTCTCCTAGGTATTTCTTATCTACTCTAAGTCTTATTATTTCTCTGGCTTAGAACCTAAGGTCCCTTATACGCTTTAAGTCTCTTAGCTGCTTGGTTGCACTCATATCTTAAGAGTCCATCTGTGTATTTAGCCTGGTAAATCCTTTGCTTTCTGGGGAGTATAGTTCTCCCTTCTTGTGTGCGCCATTGTCTATTTTTCTCTAGGTAGTATCTGGCAGGATGGCTAGCAATCTGAGTTCTTTTTCTTACTCTGTGCTTTAAGTGAGGCCATCTCTTAGGCCCACAACTGGAACAGGCTGCCGTATCAAGACACTTGATCTGTCCGGTTATTGCCTCAGGCCACTGAGTCTCCTCCCTTTTGGTGTCCTGGGCAACGAGTACTCACAGTTGCTGGCTTCATCAGGGTTTCCTCTCTTGGCATATAGCCTTGCAGGCATGGACTGTGGCAAAAGCATACCTGTTGTCCATGCAGATGTTGGTCTTCTTGTCAGCCCCAAGTTCCAAGGTTGTTCTCTGCACCGATGATCTCAGGGGTAGGGAGTCAGTCCAGATGACATTTGTGTCCACCACAGTAGCGCTGGCTTGTCTCTGACCAGCATGGAGAAAACTGCTCCCGTCTGTAAAGCACGTTACCTCGGCTCCCGGCTGGAGTCAGTAGGAGGAGCCTTTCCTCTACCCGTGAGTTCTTGTCAGTTAGTTGCAGCCTGTCTGGGCCCCAATCCTGGGGAGTAAGTCTCAACCCGACAGAGGGTAGGAACAGTCTAGGATGACCATAAATGAATGGGATACCCAGCCCATCTCTTAGTCCACCATTTTCGGGTAGTCCATGAATACCTTTTGACCCATTGGCCTGGAGGAAGCCCCTGTGTCTATCAAAGGTTGGGTGGCTCCAAGCTGCCCCGTCTATCTCAATAGCCGTCTTCACACAGAGCTGTTATCTTCGCCACTTGGGGTGTTTTTCAAGGCCTGGGATTTTCTGGCCCTGGCTTCTATTTGTTAGGGCCCTCTTGGACCCTGAAGCTGGCTCCTTTACTTGCAATGCGCACACTGGTCTTTTTCAAAGAGTTTTATCTCTCTTTGATTGGAATCCCTTTTTTCTGCTTTCTGTAAATTCTTTCCTGTCACCTTTCTCTTTCTTCACCTCTCTCTAGTCTCCTCTATTCCTCTCTATTCCTCTGGACTCACAGCAACTTATCTCTATTCTTCTTCTCTACTCTTTTCTTCTAGACTTACACTAAACCTTCTCTATTCCTCTTCTCTATTCCTTTCTTTTAAATCTTCTCTCACTTGCTATTACCATCAATCATTTTAATATGTAGTATACTTCCTAAATCTTTCAATGACTTATCTTGTAGTCTCTGTAGCCTCTGGAGCCTTGTCTACACTGACAGAATGTCTCTATGAGCTAGTCTAGAAAGGCTGTGGGTAACTTATCTGATCTCTGCTTAACCTCGTGTGTCCTGATCAAACTTAGTGGGGTCTCATATAATCTTCTCTCTCAAGACCTATCAGCGGAATCTGGCGTGGGCCTCTGGGTGTCCCTTACCTTCTGTCACATGGAGGTCTCAGTCAAATCTGCTCCAAATTGACCTGCTGCTGACCACGGCCTGATCAATTGACGGGGTCCCCAATCTGAAGACCAGAACCTGCAAAGGTCTTGTGAAAGCAAGGCTTTTTTTACCTTATTTATTGCTTTGAACTCTGTGTAGACTGATGCATTTGTGAGGCTGCATGACTGCTGTTCACATCACACTAGAGACCATAACCTAATTCAGTCTGCAAACAGTACCTTGTCCACAGGTGTAATGTGAGCTCACCTCTGAAGCTCTAAGAAAGAAACCAAATCAGAATGAATAGCCTTATCTATAGCATTTCACAGCAAGGATTATTAAGATGTTGAAGGTTCATACAGTTATTAACAATTTTTAAAAGGCAACTTGAGTTACATTTGACACTTATTTGAATTTAACTTTTAACAAAATAGAAACTTTGGTCATAGTTCTATAAAAACCTTTTAAAGAGTTATTTCTGATTACAACAAGAACAATAAAGTAAACATTTTTATGTCTAACGTAAGAGCACAAGTCTTCACCACTTCTTTAATTTTATCTTGTCAGAACTCTCATCTTTGAACCAAATCTTAATGAAAATCTCATACAAATAATGAAATTGTCTCAAACAGTAATGGCTAAAAAATTTATCAAAACTGAAGGAGATATATATATATATATATATATATATATATATATATATATATATTTCTGACTCAGGGCAGCCTATAACTTTTAAGCTGTAATTTTAGAAAAAAAAGTAGTCCTTTACTTATAAAACTGGGAAAAATCATTATCAACTTCCTTATTACAGAAGCTAAAAAAACTGCTGGCCCCCTTTTTTTCTGCTTTCTGCTGGTGTCCTTCTCCTAGCCACAGAGCAGGGCGAATTATCAGTTTTTCTTGTGTAAATCAAGACTGCCTCACAAGTAAGTTTTAAACTAAATTAAGTAAGCAGTTTTAACCAGTTCTTGTCTCTCTTTTAAAAAAAATAATAATAATAATAATTAACTCTCAGGTGAACAATCTTGCTGTGGCTGTTTGTCTAGCTGTCCTGGCTCCACTGCCAGGTTTTTTTTCTTTTTTCTTTTATCACCTGGGTTCTCATCTACATAGGCGGCAGGTGGAAAACCGCCATTTGTTGCACTAGTGACCTCAAGGTACCCAGTACAGCCAGGAATACCAAACTAGGTAGCTGTTGCATGCTGTTGCTGTGCTGGGGAACCACGAGTTGTAGCCCGCCAAGTGGGGGCTGGGTGAGCGGGCTGGGTGAGGGCACCCTCCATGTGCTGTTACCTGAAGCATTCCCTACATGCGGTAGGCGGGCTGTAGGAACACGAACCGCGAGCACGAACCGAGGTAGCTGCCCCTTATTAAAGGACCTGCCCGCCTTTCTGCAGTTGTATTCTTGTACCGGCGGCTTCATTTCTCTCTCTGCCGGCAATCATGTTACCTATTTTTAACTCAAGATGTTTAACACAGTAGATTAACAGCTAACACACAGATGATTTGCCAAGAAAAGACACACACATATAAAAAAACAACACAAATAACTCACCCCTCTCACGTGTAGTACATAAAACACAGATAGCTCACCCCTGCCACGGGTGGCACAAATAACACTTAACTACATTTGGTCACGACCCCAGATGGAGAAGGATTCCACGTCTTCTCCCAAGTAGGAGCGCTCAGTCTCTTGAAACCTGACAGTCAGATCCCCTGACCTTCTGGAAGGCCTCTCACCTTCCCCCTGAAATCCTACGGTCAGATCCCCTGACCTTCTGGAAGTCCTCTCGCCTTCCAAGTAAGACTCCAATAACCAGACAACTCAGTCAGTCTTCACAGATTCAGATTTAACAGATTCAGACAACTTGGTCAGCCTATGCTGGACCAAGTCTAACAGATTTCTAACATACCAGCAATGAACAACCCAAAAATAGACACACTGCCATGAGAGCACAACTACCACGGTGGCCATTTCTGACCTTTTCTCTCTAGTTTTCATTGTTAACACACAAAAAGACTAACAAAAAAAACCCGTCTCAATCGCCAGTGCCAGCCAAGAGGGATTCCACGTCCTCTCCGGCACCTAGATGCAAACCTGTGCCAGCCTAGAGGGATTCCACGTCCTCCCCGGCACCTAGATGAACCCCCAAACGTCTCTGGGGGTGCAGCAGCTAGTGACTCTCCAGCACGTCTGCTAATCACTCATTTGTCTCCTCTCGAAACAAAAATGGTTTACTGCCCCTCACGAGACAGAAACAGCTGCCAGTCCAAACCGAAGTGCACTTTTCAGAAACCAAATAATTCAGACAGACGGGCACAAACAACTTAGAAACCAAATAACTTAAACCTAGACAAAACAGCACACGATTTAGGCAACCCTAGCACACGAGAAATTAGACGATTTAGACAAAAGGTCACACAACAACCAGACAGAAAAAAACCGCGGTGTCCCTTTACCTCTCAGCGTGGTTCTTGGATTAAGGTGGTCGCATATCCAGGACGAGCCCCCAAATGAAGAGCCCCATACTCGGGAGACCCTTCCTCAAGCCTCCGGATTGCGACCACCCAAAAATCACAAGAAACCATACCTGGATGCAATCAGCAGAGGTTTATTAGGGGAGGAGCCGGCAGTCAAAAACGACATGCTCTTTAGCTCCAAGAGCAGGGTTTTTGGCCACGTGTGGTGGGATAAAGGGTCTTTTATAGCATGGGGTGGGGGGAGGAAGGCATTTTCGCGCGCTTACACATGATTGGTTGTTTTACAAATTTTGAACATAGCACTGGGAAGACCAAGGGAGGGGTAACCAAGAACAGTGGAACATTTCAGAGAATCTAGCCCAAACGATCTAGAGTCACTTTTTCCGGCTATAGGGCTATGGCCCCACCTAGGTGATAACATCTTTATCTGTAGTCAGGAATGCCTTCCTGCCTTGGGTGAGGCTTGGGGAATGTAATCCAGCAAGTGTCCTTCACCTGGAATGTGAAGGCCTGAAATCTTATTTTCAGTTCCGAGTTCTGTAAGGCGGAAAAATCTACACATATTTCATAAAATGGCCTTTATAATTTTTCACTCTACAGTGGCAGGTCCCCCAGGCCCAACCAGTTGCAGTGGAGCATAAAGTGAAGAAGCAGCTGGAGGCTGCCCAGCCAGAGCCTATCATTGAGGAAGTGGACTTGGCCAACCTGTCACCTCAGAAACTGGATTGGGATCTCAAGAGAGATGTGGCCAACAAGCTGGAGAAGCTGGAGAAGCAGACCCAGAGAGCCATCCCAGAGCTGATCCGAGAACGGCTGAAAGGCCATTAGGACAACCTGGCCTCTGCAGTACACTCCACCATCCAACAAGAGGCCTGTGACTCCGACTGAGATGCTTTCCGTGTTTCATCTCTTCAGCACACACACATCCTGTGGGAAGGTAGTCTCAGACAGGGATGGGGTTAGGCTGACCAGCACTTCTGTATCTTGAGAACTGAGCCAGCCCACTGAGTCTCAGCTTCTCTTGGTTGTGACAGTTCATCTCCCAGAGGTTTTCACTACCCCGAGTGGGTCAAAGCTGCGATCTGTACATATGTATGTAAACAGAGCTTTGTAAGTTCTGGAAATAAAGCTGCATTTAGTAGAGGCGTGTCGCTTTCAGGTGTTTTTTTGTTGTTGCTTGGGGTTAGACTTGGGATGCAGAACTTTTACTTACTATTCTTACTCCTGGATAGGACCTCTGTGGCTTTCTGTTTCTGCATTATTGGACCAGGATCCCATTCAACTTTGGGGAGCAAGAGGAGAGAGGGAAGAAATGAAAAAAAGCAAGTAATGGAGGGGTGTGTGAAGGGAAGAATGTGAGTGGTTGAGGCAAGGGATAATAAACTGAAGACTCACAGAATTCTGGAGCAGAACTGGCACTCACCCTGGTAGGTTTCTTGGTGACTGCCACATATAGGCTCACTGACCTTGAAGTAGGGGAGTATCCACCACATCTGGACATCTCAGGATGAGAATAAATGAAGCTCTCATGGCCTGGAGGAGGTAGTCTTGGGAACCATGCAGTCCCATAGGGACATTCTTTCCCTGTGGAGGTCGCTATCACTGCTGTTGCTACTGGGCCTGGGGTTGCCTCTAGCCATCTCCCAGACTCTCAGCTACAGGGAGGCTATGCTCCATGCTATGGATGCCTTCATCCAGCAGTCCTTGGACACCAATCTCTACCTTCTCTTAGACCTGGATTCTGAGCCCCAAGAGGTGAGGCAGAGGAAGAGCCAAGCTCTAATCCAAGGCACCTCCGTTCTGTGTAGTCTCTCCTTTCCCCAGGAGACTCCATAAATCTGTGTCTCCTTTCAGATCACCAGCTTTTGGCCTTGGAATACCTGCTGTGGCACAAGATGCCTGGGACTTCCATTGCAGAGACCTGGGTGGAATCTTGGCTCTGGGAATTAGCCTTTTGTTTTTTCTTTAAGTTTTTCCATATGCAATGAGGGACACTACCTTAAAGTCCCTAAGGTTGTGCCTGATCCTAGATTCCCTCTCTCTTTGCAGAAGGGGAGCTGCCTGAGGGCTGATCTCATTCACTGGGAGGGGGGTGAGGGAGGAGGGGGCTCATTTTTTCTTCCCTCTGTACCTCAGCACTAGCTCCTGTCTCAGCACCCAGCATGTAGTGCTGGAGGGTCACCCTGTCGGTGCATGTCAGGAGACTGATCCTTCAAGTTTTGAGAATGGGCCTGAGACTAGTCTCCCTACTTTCTTCCCTGACAAGGATGAGGACCCAGATACTCCCAAGTATGTGAGGTTCCGAGTGAAGGAGACTGTGTGTGCCAAGGCAATGCAGCAGATACCTGAGCAATGTGCCTTCAAGGAACAGGGGGTAAGGCAGAGGGGCTGGGGGTGGGAGTCCCTCTTGAGGAACTAGTCAAGGAGTCCCAAGGGAATATTTCCATCCAGTGGACTAGGGTTTAGGGGTTATGGCAAATGAATTCCAGTTTGACCATGGTTTTTCTCTTCTAAGGTGGTGAAGCAGTGTATGGGGACAGTCACCCTGAACCCGGCCTCAGATTCTTTTGACATCAGCTGTAATGGGGTGAGTGGGATGCAGGGGATGGTGAGGGAATGGAACATGGGTTATCCTGCAGACCAGTTAGTCCCTATTCCTACCCAGAGCAGAAGAGAGCTCCTCTCCATCCCCTTGGCTCCTCCCTTGAGCCTGAACTTCAAGACTGTCATTCCCTGGAGTAGTGATTCAGTTTGGCTCTTCCTTGGGAGGCAGAGGCAAGAGGATCCCGATGGGTTCTAGGCCAGCCTTACCTACATAATGAGTTCCAGGCCAGACATGGCTACACAGGAACTTGTTCCGGATGCAGATTCTTAGATCTCACTAAGACTGACAGGACTCGAGGGTGAGGACTTTTTCACCTGGGGTTTAATACACTCTACTGGATATTCTGAGTTCTGCTAAATTGAAGTTCAGCTCTGGCACATTAATGTCTCGAGAACCCAGCTGCTTCTCTTGACCAACAGGAGAGCCAACCTACAGAAAAGCAAAGGGATATATATTCTCATGCGTTAGCATTATCCACTCTGAAGACCTCAACTACAGTTCAATGAGGCAGGAGTGGTGGCATATGCCTGTAATTGAAGCACTTGGGAGGTGGAAGCAAGAAGACCAGGAGTTTGGGTCATACTCAATTACATGAATTTAGAACCAGCTCGGGCTACTTAGACACCCTATTTCAGAGCAGCAACAGTGACAAAATTCTGCTAAATGAAAAAAAAAACAAGCTGCCGAGAGGAGACATGCTGCTGATATGTGGCATCCTTGAGAGTCCCTGTCAGACCTGTGGAGACCGGCCCTCCTTCCTCTGAGCCCTCCCAAGGTGACTTGTGTTTGCTGGGGTAGGTCTCTCCAGGCTGGCTGGGCCTGAGGAGCTAGGACTGTGCTTGATTAACCTGTGTAGGCCCAGCACAGAACAAATTGAGAGCAAGGGGAAGGTGGCAGTTGTTGATTTAAGGATTCTTTTCTCTCCCATAGGACTGGAATAAAATTGCAAGCAGTGACATCCTGTGGAAGTAAGGAGAGGGGCAGGGTGGGATGGGAAGAAGGGATGAGATGGGACAGGAAGGGAAGAAGACCTGAACTCTGCTGTGTGAGGATTGTTAGTGAATAAAAGTTGTGCACACCTCTAAGGTGAGGGGACTGGGATCAGCCTGATGAGATTTCAACTGTGCATTGCAGGAAGCTCTGTGTGAAGAGATGGGTCTTTTGCGAGGACATCACCCCGCAGCTCCTGGGCACAGAGACATGGAAACATTTTTTTTTTTTTTTTTTTTTTTTTTTTGATATTTAGAGATTTTATTGGTGCAAGTCCATTTAATTCTGAGAAGTACACACATGATGCTAAAAAAGGCGGCAGGGACAGGTGTGCCGTTGGAACAAGACTGGTATCAGCACATTCCAAAAATATTCCTTTACTTGCAGTTTCCCACCCATAGTTAATCCAGCAGCATTTTAAAAAATAATTCAAAGATGTCAAACAACCCCTTACTGGGTAAATATATAAAAACATCCAGAAGTCAAAGCTCTAAACTGTGGATTTATAAAAAGCAGTTACAACATTTAAAAAGATGAGGCTTCACTCTCATCAATGTCCTTATCTGGATCCTGTTCTGTAGCTGCCCGCAGCCACAAGTCAACTGGCTTCACCTGAAAGGGGGGCTGGGAATGAAAGGGGCTGGAGGGCAAGAAGAGATGAGGCCAAGACAAAGTTCTCTGATCAAGGCCCAAAGCTTTAATGTGCAGCTCTCAATTTAAAGGGGAAGACCCAACCCACAACCCTTCCTGGTTCCAGATGGGTGGGATAATCCATAGTCGTTCCAGGTCATGGTCAGAGATGTCTCAAGGCAAGCCCAGAGCCAGTTCTGCTTCTGTGTTCCGGGCAGCCAAGGTGGGTAACTCCACCTAGATCCAGTCACTTGACCTTGTTGTGGTAACCAAGGTCTCTTCAGGCTTGCTCATGGTGGGAGGGGGGGGGAAGGTACAGTTTCCCCCGTTTTGGTTAACTTAAAAGGAAAAGAGAGAGGTGAAACAGGAATAGGGTCGTCGTCGTGATATCTGGTTACTTCCTGCTGACATTGGGGGCGACGTGTCTCTAGGGGGAACCTAGAAGAATGGGTATGGGGGATGTAGGAGAGTCGGCTGTGTTCTGCTGTCCAGGGTTTATGGAGCCCATCTGAGGATAGGTCAGGAGGAACAGGTCCAGTAGAAGCAGCTGTGTGAGGTACACGATTTCATCCCATCTGGGGTACCGAGTAGCCGGGCTTGTTGGGAGAGATCTTGTGTGAAGGCAACCTATCTGCTTGAGACACAAGGTTCAAAAGTTAACAGCAATATGATTATCCAAGCCGAGTAGGAAATAAGGTTGAGAATGGAACTGTTTTAGTATCTAATCCAACTGCTGGTAGACGGGGATCAGATACAAAGTCTATGACTACTCAGGCTGGTAGATTTCAACAAAAGCTGTCTGTTTACAATAATTTATAGCCCTCTGTTTCAGTGTTTTTCCATGGAGACCTAAGACTCTGAGCAGGCAAGTAAGCCAGGCCTATTGCTGAATTTTAGGCTTATAGCTGATTTTAGGCCTTCAGTGTTAAGCAGGGCTGTCCCTGACGTCTCCTCTCTTTTCCAAGTATAGAAGGACTGTGGCAATTCTAATCTTACCAAGGCGGGGATAAAGGCCTGACCTCCAATAATTAAAGGGAACCTTGTAATGGCTCCAGTCCTCCTGTCGTTGTCCAGTAAGGCCTGAGGGCCATACCCGTCCCGATGTCTTTTTCCTGGAGAGGGGATACTTTTGACATCAACCCCTATGCAGTCAGGCTTGTCCCTCAGGGAACCCAGAAACATATTTTTAACTTTTATTTATATTCCCTTGCAGTGCTTAGCCTCGCAGCCTTAGCAAGAATTCAGATTGCCAGACAGAGGGCGTTCTGGGTGGCCCCTCTCTGCTTGGTCTAGGGGCGGAAGCCCCCTCTTTTAGGTTGGGTGGAGATGAGACTTGGGAACACCCTGAATAGAGTAACAACCTTATCTAGAGTCTTGGGTCCTCCATGGCTAACACATGATAATGTGTCTGACTAAATTTTGTCATCAGATTCTTCATTATCAGAATCATAATTATTAGGCTCAAGATCTGCGTCTACTTGACGGACCAATCTTTCAGGCAGCCATCGGGCTCCATTTTCTTTTTCTGAAAAAATACAGACTGATCCACGACCCCAAACTAAGACAGGGTCAGGACCATTCCAAGAATTAGTTAGGGGGTCTCTCCATTTGACCCTGGCAAATGACCTGGAAGTGACTGGATGCCAGTGGTGATCTGCCGCAGACTGACCTTTAACATCAGTTTGCAGAAAAGTTAAAACAAATAACACAAAAGCAAGATGTGCTTTTGGTGACCTTGGAGGGTATAACTCTCCCCCTTTAGTTTTAATAAGCCAATTTTTTAGAGTGCGATGTGCACGTTCAACGATTCCCTGTCCCATTGGGTTATAAGGAATTCCAGTTTTATGTTCAATACCAAATTCTTTACAAAAGGATGTAAAGTTGTTACCAGTATAAGCTGGCCCATTGTTTTGAGAACTTTAGGCAATCCCATAGAATTAAAGGCTTGTAGGCAATGATCAATTACATTTCTAGAGGCTTCTCCTGTATGTAGAGAAGCAAAAAGGAATCCTGAGCAAGTGTCAATACAGACATGTATATATTTCAATTTTCCAAATTCTGCATAATGGGTTACATCCATTTGCCAAATATGATTGGGCTTAAGGCCTCTTGGATTAACGCCTAAATGGGGAGCCGGGGATAAGGTAAGAAGACAGTTAGGACACTTTTACAATCATTCTAGCTTGCTCCTTAGTAATCTTATGTCGGAGCCTTAAAGTGTGACTAGAGAGATGAAACTTTTCATGATCTCGCTTAGCCAGAGCAACAGGATCCAAAATTAATGCTTCTCCTATTAAAGCTCTGTCAACACAATCATTGCCAGCAGCTAAAGGCCCAGGAAGACCAGAATGAGCTCTTATATGGCCAGTATAAAAGGGATTTTTTTCTGGTAAGAATGAGGTTTTGTAGTCGAGAAAACAAAGATCCGGCTCGAGTATTGAACTGCAATACTCCACAAGTTTCTAACAAGGGGACAGACTGAGCTACATATAGGCTATCAGTAAAGAGGTTAAAAGCATCACTTACGGACTGAAAAACATTTAGAACTGCTGTCAGTTCTGCTAGTTGAGCAGAGAGTCCAGGTGTCTCTATGACTACCTGTTGATTATTTAAAAGATACCCTGCTCGTCCTTTAGAGGATCCATCAGTAAATATTAAAAGAGCATTATGTAAAGGCTGTAAAGAAGTCATGTTAGGAAATATAACCTCATGTACATTTAAAAACTGTATCAATTTATCTGGAGGATAATGATTGTCTATAATGCCATTAAATCCTATTTGAGCAAGCAACCAATCTGTACTATGTTGCTTTAACCAAATATTTTGATCTGCACTAAAAGGCTGAATAATGGTGTCTGGCTCTTTGCCAAAATAAGTCACTGCCTGTTTCCTTCCAAGTACAATCATATGGGCTACTGCCTCATAATACGGTAGGATGTTACGTTTAGGGGATATCTTTGAATGTATCCACATGAGGGGAGCCTTTTGCCACAACAATCCTGTAGGTGTGTAAGTTGTATTAAAAATTAACAAATGTAAAGGTGAGGAATAATCTATGTAAGTAACAAATTGTTCCTCAATGGCTCTTTCTACTTGTTGTAAGGCCAACAATCCTTCTGGGTTTAAGGATCGAGGGGAGGTAGGATCAGCACTCCCCTTGAGAATATCAAATAAAGGTTTCAATTCTCCTGTTGTAAGCTTTAAGTAGGGACGAAGCCAATTGATATCACCTAACAGCTTTTGAAAATCATTTAGAGTTTTTAGACAGTCCCTGCGGATGATTATCTTCTGGGGACAAATGGCTTGATTTGTAAGCCTAAAGCCTAAATAATCATAAGGCTCCTGAATTTGTACCTTTTCAGGAGCTATTTGTAATCCTTTATCAGCTAATGCTTGCTGTAAATCTCTATAGCATAGAAGCAACTCCTGGGGATCTTTCCCACCTAAAAGAATGTCATCTGTGTAATGGCTGATGTACATCATTGGCCATTGCCGTCTTACAGGCTCAATGGCTTGTGCCACAAATTTTTGACATAATGTAGGGCTATTAGCCATGCCCTGAGGAAGAACTACCCATTGATACCTTTTCATCGGCTCCGTGAAATTAACAGAAGGAACACTGAAAGCAAATCTCTTGCAACCCCGAGGATGCAAGGGAATAGTGAAAAAACAATCTTTCAAATCTACTATTATTTTATGAAACCCTTTGGGAATGGCCACTGGAGGTGGCAGCCCAGATTGTAGAGCTCCCATAGGTACCATGATTTCATTAGCCTTTCTTAGATCTTGCAACAATTGCCATTTCCCAGATTTTTTCTTGATAACAAATATTGGAGTGTTCCAAGGTGACTGAGATTCTACTATATGCCCTGCCTCTAATTGCTCCTGCACAAGCAATGAAGCAGCTTCTACTTTTTCTTTAGACAATGACCACTGATCAACCCACACTGGGACGTTATTAAGCCATTGAATTTTATCTGCATGGTTTGCAGGCAAGACAGTGGCCATTATGGAAAATACCCTAAGCCTCTAGAGTTAGTATGAGGCTCGGGCGCTTTAAAAGTTTTAATACCTTCCCCTCTCTTCCTAGTCCTTGGCCAGGCAAAAATCCTTGTCTTAGTATTTGTTTAGTCACTATTTCATTAGGGCTGCACATCATAAGACCCATCTGTGACAAAAGATCTCTTCCCCAGAGGGTGACAGGCAAATTCGGCATCACATAGGGTTGAATTTGTCCTGAATTGCCCTCTTCATCTCTCCAAGTTAGGAGTTTAGAACTCCGTTTCGGATTGTTAGCATAGCCAATTCCCTGAAGGTTCGTGAGCGTATCAGACAAAGGCCAAGCTCAAGGCCAGTCCTGTCCTCTCACGATCGTGATGTCAGCTACTGTATCCATGAGACCCTCAAAACTCTTTCCCTCAATTGTTAACTTAAGAGTAGGTCTCTCATTAGTAATAGATTGAACCCAATACACATCAGAAGAACCAAAGCAATCCTGTCCTCTCTAATTCTTAACAAACTTGGAAGGGAGTAGATGCAGAGGAACCAAAACAAGTTGAGCAACTCTCTTATCAGTAGGCACAGTTATCATGCCCTGGGGGGAAGCAGCCAGGATCTTAATCTCTCCCTCATAATCACTATCTATAACACCTGGAAATATTTGCAATCCTTTTACAATACTACTGCTTCGGCCTAAAAGTAATCCCCAAGTCCCTGGAGGCAAGGGCCCAAAAACTCCTGTAGGCAACGTCTGAACTCCCATTTCTGGTGTCAGTGCGGCATGGGTAGTGGAACTAAGGTCTAATCCTGCACTTCCTGGGGTTGCTCTAATAAGTTCTGAAATAGATTTCCCTGACTTGGCAACAGCTTCATGGCCCCATAAGCTGTTGGCTGTGGATTCCTGGGGGCCTAGGGCTGGCCCCACCACTCGTTTCCCGACAAGGGATGGCCCTGATTATCTGTTTTAGCATTACATTTGTTAGCCCAATGTCGACCCTTCTTGCACCGAGGACAAATTCCTGACACGCCACCTGGTTGATGGTCCACGCCCTTTCTCCTGGGACAGTCATTTTTAAAATGACCTGTATCTCCACATTTATAACATCTTCTATCTTTACAGTTCTGTGCAAGCATTGCATGTATAGTGGTCCCTTGAAAAGCAGCAGCCATGGCCAGACCCTGATTGTAAGAGGGCCCAATCTGCATTAGCGTTCTCATAGGCCAGCTGTGTAACAAAAGGAATTCCTGACTGAGGATCTCCAAAAATTCTACCAGCTGTCTTTTGCAGCCTGTCCATGAAGTCCTGGAATAATTCATCAGGACCCTGCTTGATGCTGGATAAACTCCCATTAACATCCCCTTTAATGGGTAACTGATTCCAAGCACGGCGAGCAGCCATTGCAATCTGTGCGTACACACCTGCAGGCAGCTCGACCTGATTAGCATTCCCTTCATATTGACCTTCTCCTAAAAGCATGTTCAGGTCCCAGCTAGGATTACCCGCCTGAGCATTCATCTCGGCAGTTTTCTTACTAGCCTCACGCCATTCTGAGCTCCAAAGCAAGTAATCTCCTCCTGACAAAGTAGCCTTACACAAAGTTTTCCAATCTTGGGGTGTTAAATTTGATTCTACCACAGTATCCAATAAAGCTTGTGTGAAGGGCACCGTAGGCCCATATTGAGAAACCGAAGTTTTCAACTCTTTTATCACTTTAAACTCTAATGCCTGATATTGTCTAGTTCTTTGGTTCTGTTGATCAACTACTTCCACTACAGGAAACGCTAACAAGTCAGATGTATCCTGCCCATCCCTGCGGGCCTGACTCACAGCTCTTTCTAATGGCGATTGACGTATCCCAGAATCATCGCTCCTTTTTGCACCTGACACTTTAACTCCTGTAGCTCGTTAGTCAATCTCTGCAGCTTAATTTCCATCTCTAATTTATATGCCTTCATGTCCATCTGGGCAGCTTCTGCTGCATCAAGGACCGTAGGTGGAGCAGAAGGTGCATAGGGAGGGGGCCATTCCTTGTGGCATTTGGAACCCCCTATTTTCAAATCAGCTCCTTTCTCTTGCTCTGATTTATTACCAGAGTTTCCGAATTCTTTTATCTGAGCTGGAGAAAGTGTACTAGGTCTACATTTCCCTGATTTAGAGTTGAGAATGCCCCTTTTGGTACAAGGGCTTTCTGATGGGTGTTCTTGGAACTCTTCAAGCTGCGCCTGGGCAATAGCTAAAGCCTTCGAGGTCTCTTTATCTGTTTTATTATCAATTGCGTCTTTTACCAGTTTCCAAAAGCAGAGGGTGTTATAATCTGCCCTGGTGGTTTTCAAAACCTCTCCAATTGTCTCCCAGGTCTTTTTGTTCAACGTTCCTTCTCGAGGGAACCATGGGCAGCATGAATCTACCTCTACCAAAAAATCTTCCAACACACTATCTGACAACCCAGCTCCTCCCGTCTGAAGCAGCTCTCGAAGGCTGCAGGCAAATGCCCTTTTAGAATTCTCCTGGCCCATAATTTCCAGTCACCCACTAGGCAGAATAGGCGTCGGGTCAACACCTATCTGACCTAGACCTTATCCCCCAAAACACACTTCCTGCAAACACGGCCTTCAAAATTTAACTAGCGCTAGCTTCAATACTGTTTGCTACTTCCTAAGTGTGTGGGATACCTTCTTAGTCCTGTTTTCCATGGAGCTCCACCTAAGACAGCTTTCCTCAGCTCGGTCCCCCGTTTTCAAGTCCCATGTTGTGCGAGCCACTCTGTAGCCGCCCGTGGCCACAAGTCAACTGGGTTCACCTGAAAGGGGGGCTGGGAATGAAAGGGGCTGGAGGGCGAGAAGAGATGAAGCCAAGACAAAGTTCTCTGATCAAGGCCCAAAGCTTTAATGTGCGGCTCTCAATTTAAAGGGGAAGACCCAACCCACAACCCCTCCTGGTTCCAGATGGGTGGGATAATCCATAGTCGTTCCAGGTCACAGTCAGAGATGTCTCAAGGCAAGCCCAGGGGCAGTTCTGCTTCTGTGTTCAGGGCAGCCAAGGTGGGTAACTCCACCTAGATCCCGTCACTTGACCTTGTTGTGGTAACCAAGGTCTCTTCAGGCTTGCTCATGGTTGGGGGGAAGGTACACTGTTCCGCAGCTTCTCTTTCCTGTTGCTGTTTCTTCCAAAGCTTGGCCATCGCCAGAAGCTTGAGGTTAGGCTGGTTGGCAGCATCCTCTGGAAAGATGTAGTCATAGACTTCTACCCATCCGGCATCAGACCCATCGTCGGCCTGGACCCTTCTTCTCTTCTTGACCTTTTCTGGCATGAGTTTGTCTACTCTCTCCTTGTCTGATGCTGTTCCAAATTTATCTTCAAACTTTCGCCAGGATTCCAGCAACATAAGCCTCTCTTCTTTTTCCTCACAGTTTCTCATGGTCTTGTTAGCTTCTTCATAAATCTGTCTGCATTTAGCCACACTTCCTTCTTCTTTCCCAGAAGATAACTCAAACTGAGCAAAACTAATCCATACCTTGACGTGCTGCGTTCGCTGAAGCAACTGTCGGTAAAGGTTTCTTGTTCTCTCAGTTTCTTCCTGCTCAATCTCAAAATCAATATATGATTTCCAAAGTACCTCTGGCATATCCAAGCGTGGCTGGCTGATGGCTAATTCATATATTGCCCGAGCTCTCTCAATATCACCAAGGATTGTCTCTAATTCTGCAAACTTAATCCATGACGTACAATTTTCAGGTCCAAATTCCAAAAACTTTTCATAAAGCTTTCTGCATCTGTCAAATTCTCGAAGCTGTAGTTCCAGTTCTATGTAACCTTTGAATAACTTGTTCTTTGGACATTTGCCTATGGAAGTTCCCAGAGCTCTTCTGGCAAATGGCAGATTTTTCTGTCTTATTTCAAACTGTGCGTAATATAACCACATTTTGGCAAACGTGAACTTTTTGTGAGGAATTAGTTCCAAAGACGCTTGATATACCTGTCTTGTCCTCTCAGGATCCTTGGCCTCCAGCTCTTCATAGAGTGCATAGTTAATCCAGAGGTAGATGTAGCGCTTCCAGTGCCTCTTCTCCTGGATGGGTGGCACATTGGCAATGGCTCTCTCATAGACTTCCCGCACAGTGTCAGCTTCTGCATCACTTTCCACCAAGCGTAAATAATCAAACCATGCATCATAATTGTGTGGATCAGCCTTCACTTCTTCTTCATACTGGAATCTCCGCTTGCTCACGAGGATATCTTCTATACCCCTCCGGTCACCAAACTTCTTCTCAAAGAGGGTATAGTTTTTAAAGAGTTCTTGGGCTTCTTGTTTTGGAATCCTATCCAGGGCATATCTGTAGATAACTCGTACCCTTTCAAATTCTTTCTGGTTTTCCTCAAATTTAGCAAAGGCCACATACAGGTGTTCGTCCATATGCTCATCCCCAAAAAACTCAACCGCTCTCTCGTAGACTCTCCGAGCTTGATCAAAATAAGCATGCTTCTCTTCAAACCGAGCATACTTGATCCAGTTCTTCACAGCAGGGTGCACGAGCACAAAGCGTTCATAAATGGTGCGGGCCTTCTCCACCTCTTTGTATCTCAGCTCGAAGTTGATATAGGAGTGCCAGGCCTGCTCCTCAGGCTGCCACTCCATCCAGCGTTCAAACACCTGCCGAGCACCAGGAGGATTGTTCAACATCTCCTCCATGTGTGTGTACTTGTACCAGAACTGGTCGACTCGTGGCAGAGTTGTTACGGCACGGTCCCAGATATTTCGGGCATGGTTGACCTGGCGGTTCTTCATTTCCATTTCTGCATATTTCAGCCAGAGTGGAATAGTCCGGTTGTTGACATCTAAAGCACGCTCGTATATGGATCGAGCACTTTGAATCTCCTTTAGACTTTCCTCCCATTGTGCATATTTTATCCAGTTGCTAATCGCAGTTCCATTTTTTCTTATGTTATCTTCAAAAGTCTCCCTTTTCCGTAGTTTGTAATCCTCTAATTCTTCTTTGTCTGTGATCTTCTGCTGAGGTGGAGGCGGGAGGAGCTCGAGTTCTCTTTCTTTAGATTCTCTTAGAAGCTGCTCAGCAGTTATCTGTACCTCTGCAGGCGCTTTGTTTTTCACCTTGGCCACTTTAGGAATCCGCTGTTTCCCGGCTGCTGTGGAGGCCGCCATGATTGCAGAGGCGGAAAACGAGCGACCCTGGCCCACACCTGGACTTCAGAAACCGACTTCAAGAAACAGCCGGCGCTGCAGAGCCAGCCCACAACAAACTAGATTCCGGAACCGGAACCGGAAACAGAACTTGAAAGGATGACCTTTGACCGCCGCAAAAATCAGGGTAAACTCCAAGTCGTTTTCTTAGCAACCGCGCAGGCGTCCTCTGTGGAGCAGCGCAGCTTGCAGGAGGTGAGAGTGAAGTGGATAGCGTGGGCTGCACCGCAGGGACTTGGGGCTCGGATGGCTAGGGCTCACCCAGGTCTAGCTCAGTGATGCGTGCAGCTGTAGGCAGTGCCACCTTCGAGGGGCATAGAAACCCATCTCCGATGTGGAAACTCGGGGGAGAAGCCGAAGCAGTTCTTTCATTATAAAATATGGCAAGAACACACCAAGTCCCGGGCAAAGCCAGAAGATTTCACTTACAAAGAAATTCACATGAAGACAACAGGTTAGCTAGAAGAGACACCCACTTGGTTTTTCCCATTCTCTGCAGTCCTACATTCTCACTCATTAAGAGGAAGGGACTTGTGGTTTAATGGGATGGAGCTGCCATGCTAGGCTAGCCATAGAACCACTCTGTGATCTGCTGAGTGGTTGCTCAAAATCTTTTTTTTTTTTTTTTTTTTTTTTTTTTTTTTTTTCTGAGACAGGGTTTCTCTGTATAGCCTTGGCTATCCTGGAACTCACTCGGTAGACCAGGCTGGCCTCAAACTCAGAAATCTGCCTGCCTCTGCCTCCCAAGTGCTGGGATTGCTCAAAATCTTAAAACCAGCTCTATATATCGCTCCCTTGCCCTGAAGGCTTCATACCTTCCCTAGAGTACAGAGAGAATTTAATGGGGAAATTACTAGATAGGCTTTAGTTATCTTTTTTTTCTAAAAACTTCCTCAGAACAGCTTTCTGATAGAGAGATACTTTTAAATTTCTTTCACTTATTTTTACCGTGTGTATGTGATGTGTGTACATGGCACTGTGTGTGTGTGTGTAGACAACTTTGTGGAATTGGTTCTCCTGATGGGAAAAATCTTACCTTTTCTGTTTGCTTTGAAACTATATTGCTGTGGCTAGCCTGGAACTTGATATGTAGACTACACTAGCCTCAAACTCAAGATCTGCAGCTTGCTTTCACTGGGACTGGGACATCTTTATATCTGGCTGTTTTATTTGTTTTGTTTCTTTTTCTCTTTGTTTCTTTCTTTGCTTCTTTTTCCTTTGTTTTCTTCCTTCCTTCCTTCCTTCTTTCCTTCCTTCCTTCCTTCCTTCCTTCCTTCGTTCGTTCGTTCCTTCCTTCCTTCCTTTCTTCCTTCCTTGACAGGATCTCATGTACTACAGGCTGACCTCAAATTCTTCATGTAGAAAACACAAATGACCTTGATTATTCTGCCTCCAAATGAGAACTGGGTTATGGTTTATAGGCCTCTAGGAACAGAACCAAGCACTCTGCCCACTGAGTTCCAGACCCAGCCCCCAATACCCATTTTGTATGTATAGAAGCACATTAAAGAGTAACTGTATCTGAACCAATGGCCAACCTGCAGTGTGCTTGACTGTGTCTGCTTCATCCTTCCCTCAACTTTTATACAAGCCTTCAACAAGGTAGAGGAAACTGAAACATTCCTTCTTTGGTTTGAGTTGCCCCTCAACTGTCTGGTGTCCAAATATTGTTGGGGTTTCCTTGCAGGATTTCGGGAACATGCATGTTATCTCTCCGGGTGTGGCTTAACAAGAAACCAACAAGACAGATCTGTTGTCTGTATTGCAAATCCCAAGGCCCAGATTTCTGCCTGGGATATTCATGAGGTGAGTCTGGCCAATGAGTAGCAAAAGTTACCTGGATATGAATTGTGATTTCATCTTTTTGTTGTTAGTGATGATGAGACAGGATCTCCATGTATAGACCTGACTGTCCTAGAAGTCCCCATGTAGATCCACCTATCTTGGCTCCCCATGTGTCAAAAGGTTTACACCACACACCTGATTTCCCCCCTCCCCCTTTTAGATTTATGAGTGTTTTTTGTGTATATATGTATGTGTGATGCAAGTGTGTCTGCTGCCTGTGGAGGTCACAAGAGGGTGTCAAGTCCCTTAAAACTGTAGTTGTAGATGGCTGTAAGCTGTGGGCACTGGAGCTGTGGGCTGGACTCAGGTCCTCAGCTAGGCCATCTCTGCAGTGCCTGTCAGTGTTTCAAAGTTTTTATCATAGAGATTGTTCACATACTAGGTCGGGTTTCCCCAGGTATTCCTTTTTTTTTTTAGGACATGTTTTTTATTTTATATATGTATGTGCCTTGTTAGTTTATGGTTGGTGCCAGATATATTTTTTATTTTATATGTGTATGTGCCTGTGTTAGTTTGTGGTTGGTGCCTGCTGGCCAAGGCCAGAGACTGAGATGTTGTGTAGGCTTTGGGAACCCACCTAGGGTCTTCTGCAAGAACATTACTTGCTCTGAGCTGCTGAACCATCACTCTGGCCTCTTGCTTTAGGGTTTGTTTGTTGTTGTATTTTTGGTTTGGAACAGGGTTTCACTGTGTAAGAACCTTGGGGGATGCTGCTCTGTAGACTGGGCTGGCCTCAAACTCTGAGATCTACCAATCTCTGCCTGCTGGGATCAAAAGTGTGTACCACATCCACCAGGCCCTTTTAGGGTGGTGTTTCAAGGCTGCTGTGGATGGAATGGCTTCCCTGATCCTCTCTCACTGTGTCTATTGCTGTATAGGAAGGGCACTAATGTTCTTTCCCATGTTAACTTCATAGCCTATCAATCTGCTGGAAGTTTACCAGTTCTAAGAGTGTTCCGGTGGAGTCTCGGGGTCTCTAAGTACAGGCTCATAGTGTCTGCCAATGAGGCAACTCTGGCTTCTCTTTCCTATTGGCATCCCTTTTGTTTGCTTCTTTTGTTCGATTATTCTAGCTAAAACAATACCATTTTGAGGAAGAGTAGAGATTGTGGATATACTTGTCTTGTTCCTGATTTTGCTGGAAATGCTTTGAGGTTTTTTGTTTGTTTGTTTGTTTGTTTGTTTTTGTTTTAGTTTTTGGTTTTTTTTTTTTTTTTTTTTTTGGCTATTTGAGGGGATTCAGTAAAGAAACTGCTGACATGACTCTCCATAATAATGATTAAGGTTGTTTACTGTAGATATGAAAGAGCAGCCAGAGGCATCTAGAAGAGTTCAGAGCAGACAGAGGAAGAAGTAGATTATGTTGTGTTTTTAAAAAACCAGGATATGTTTTGTGAGCAAAGTCTGGTGAGGTGGGAGGGTGATTGGTGGGCCGACCTTGAGGCATCCCTTCCCCCTGAGGTAGCAAACATATGATGGGTATAGTATAGAATAGAGGTTATTTAAATCAATGATAAGGGAGGAGAGAAAGAGAGGAGGGGAGGGGGAGAGTGAAAAGGGAAAAGGGGGTTAAGGAGAGAAAAGAGTCAGACTGAAGGGGCAGAGAGAGCAAGGAGGGGACAAACAGCCCCTTTTATGGCAAGCCAGGCCTACCTGGCTGGAGCCTAGAAGGCATGCTCACATTTCTCCATTTTGCTTTAATTTTTAAAAGGAGAAACTTGAAAAGAGGTGGTGGTGAACCAGGGATAGGACCATCTTGATCTTTAGCTGTTTCCTGCTGACTTTGAGGTGTTGTGTCCCTGTGAAACCTAAGAAAACAAAGATGGGGATGTTGGTCCAGTCTTAGAAGAATTGGCTGTTTCTTTGCTATCTAGGATCTGTGGGACCATCTGTGGATAGGAAGAAACAGGTGTAGTAGAAGCATCTGTGTCTGTGAGAGCAGGTGCTGGCACATCTGTTGTTTCTCTGGAGCTGTTCTGGATACAGATGTTGAGTAGATGCCTGGATATAGCAAGATGCTGAAATATATATATATATGGTATGTATATATATAATATATATGTTAGAGGTAGAGAATACAGTTTAGTACTTTGGGGAGAATAATCTTCTTAGGTGTATATTTGAAACCCTTAGGTCTTGGTGGTTGGAGTGAGAGAAGTCCCAATCCCAGGGAATAAGAGGGGAACCCCATCCTCTGGAATAGGTAACAGGTAGAAACTTAGGCTATTGATTGGCAAGTGTACTTATCTAGATGGAGTCTGTTTGGTCTATGATACATGGATCTGAGTGGGTTTCTTGGAGCTTATAAGTTTACAAAAGAGATAAATCTGTTAACAGCATGAACACTATTTGAGATGCATTTAGGGAAGACAAAAACCTTTTGTGGAGCAGAAGGAGGAAGAAGGGCTTTTTCCTTCTATCTGGGAGATTGATTCTATTTACATTTAGCACGATGATAAACCTTTTAAGGTTACATTTAAAAGACAATTAAAGAAACTTGAAATTTTGACCTTGTGAATATGATAGTTGAATATATAGATTAGTATGAGAAACACCTTAAGTCTATAGTTAAGAGTGATAGAGAAAAGGTACGGGGTCTTGACAACAGCAGAGTCAGGGCAGCTGATGACAGCTGAAGATGACTTGACAGGGTCACTGCAGATGCTGTAAGTGGCAATTGTGAGTTAGTTCACCGTGTACATATAGCCAGCAATCTTTAAAGTGCCCAGGTTGCATGACATTAAGGACTTGGTAGGCATAGGTCAGGGTCTGAAGCAAAAGTTGAAATGGCAGGTTACTGTTATTTATGAGGGGGGATGTCAAGGAAGTAAGGACCTTGGAAAAGTGTAAGAGTAGAATGTTCAGTCTCTGGAACCTGCTTGGTGAAAGGAGAGAACTGATTCCCACAGGTTATTATCTATCCACTCCATGTATATGAGCATAGGCATGCACTCACACACACACACACAGGCACACACAAACACACACACACACACACACACACAGGTACACACACACACATGTATACAGTTACTCGTACACACAGGCATGCATGCATAGGCACATACATACTCAGGTACACACACAGGAGTGCATACATATACATACACACATGACAAGTAAGTATTAAAAAGTTTTAAAACAAATTCAGGACTGTAATGTAATGATAGTCTAATTATCAGTTGATAAGCTTCACTCCCATTTGAGTACTGACATCTTGTTTTTTCTTTGACAGCTCTTATAACAAAACATTATATGACAATGTGATCATAATTCAAATGATGACAAATGGTCCCACCCACAACTATCTGATGGCATATGCCTTGAACATATGTTCTTGAAAACTGAGTAGGTTATGTGTCCTCTTCCTCAATGATAATAAAAGTCTATTTGCAAGCCCAGGCTGGTGATTTCAGTGTTGCTAAGAAGTGAAGAGCCCAAATGTGGTGGTGCACACCTTTAATCCAGATACTGGGGAGGCAGAGGCAGGTGGGAGATCTGAGTTCTGAGGCCAGCCTGGTCTACAGAGCTAGTTCCAGGCCAACCAGGGCTACATTATGAGAACCCATCTCTGAAACAAAACCCGTGGCTAGTTGTAAGAGCAATTTGTCTGTGACATCTGACACTTCACTACTATAGGTTTGACTCAGATGACCAGGGCATGTGGGCAGCTTCTCACTGCAGAAGCCATGTGGCAAATTTGAAAAAAAGACCTTTTTTGAGACTATAATTACCCTTTCCCCCTTACTCCTTTAAACTTTTCCATAGAACTCTCCTCACTAATCTCTTGTGAATTCTTGACCTCCTTTTTTTTATTTCTCAAACCATTTTTTTTTAAATCAAGGGCATATGGGCTGGAGAGATGGCTCAGCAGTGAAGACCACTGGCTGCTCTTCCAGAGGACCTGAGTTCAATTGCTAGCACACATACAGCAGCTAACAACTGTCCTTAAAGGCAAAACAGCAACACACATAAAAATCTTTAAAAAAAAAAATAATAATTATTAAAAGCCCAGTGGTGTCAGAGCACCCCTTTAATCCCAGCACTTGGGAGACAGAGTCAACCAGAACTGAGTTGAAGGTCAGCCTGGTTTACAAAGTGAGTTCCATGACAGTCAGGGCTATGTATGTATGTGTACACAGAGAAACCCTGTCTTGAAAAACCTGAAGATGGAAAATCAAAGTTTAATTGAGCTTATGGTATTGTTGCAGGAAATATTAAAGTTGGCATCACCCCATGCTCTGTCCAGCTACTCTATCCCCAGCAGTCCCAGGCTCACCACCTCCAAGGCAAGCCCCAATACAGTGGTCTTCCCAGCTCTGGTTCTCTTACCTCAGAGCCGCTAGTTCTTTCTCTGCCATCCATCCCTATGGCTGGTGGTAACAAATCCTCTTAATCCGGTAAATCAAAGCTCTTGAAGCATATAATTCATCAGTCAGATTTATATATCAATAGATTCTCAATAAGATGCCCACACAATACTGCAAGGCTGGGGCTCTAATTCCCTCAAAAGACAGAGATCAGTATAGAGCTCTCAGCAGTGCAGCTTGGAATGAAAAGATTCCATGCTATCTGGGTTCTCAGTGGCAGCAGCAGGCTGATCTCTGGCATGGAGTCAGACTCCTGGTGACTGGGAACCTCTGCTGCCCTGGCTCTGGAACTACACTGCTGTTGAGAAAGCTAACAAAGTTAGGACATCTCAATCTGTGGTCTTTGGGGACTTAACTCCCTAATAAGGAAGGAGAAACACAAACTGTGCCATGCCAGTATAACTTCTGACAAGAATCACAAACATAAACCAGGCAGTGTATCACACCTTTAATTGCAGCACTCAGAAGGCAGAGGCAAACAGATCTCCATGATTTCAAGGCCAGCTGGGACTACAGAGCTAATTCCAAGGGCAGCCAAGGCTACATAAAGAAAACCTGTCTTGAAAAGAGGGTGGGAAAAATTATAAAAGTGAAAAATTCTAGTAGTTTGCCAGGCATGTTTGGCCTTGTTATGCCAACACTTGAGAGTCTGAGGAAGGAGTTCAAAGACTGCCTGGGCTACACAATGAGGCCCCACCTCAGTGTGTGTGTGTGTGGGGGGGTGTCGGATGTGTACCTAATTCTGTCACCATGCCTGTAGACCTGAGTTCAGTCCCTGGATTCCACATGGTAGAGGAATAGCTCCTGAAATTTGTGCTAACCTATTCAAACTTCTGGAAGTTGTCATCTGACCTCTATGTGCACTGTGGCATCCTTGTACATGTGTTCACACACACACACACACACACACACACACACACAGGCACACACAGAGGCACACACAGGCACACACACATGTTTAAGAAAAAGTTCCACTACCATATTTAGAAGAAATATCCCTATAGACTGCTCCATGGCTTCTTTTGCCTCTGTCTCCCTTAGTACTGCCACAGACCTGGGCAGTGAGTGAGTTCCAAGCCTGGTCCTGAATTATGTTACTTCTGAAGAGATCCAAATGGGTTTTTCTGGATGAGTCTCTAGGCTGGAAAGAACGCCAAGAGGCCAAGTTGTTGGTGACCACCTTTCCCCCTTTCCCTAGAGCCCAACACATGGTCCCACCCAGTTCCATGAAGGTGGCTGGTGGCCATCCAGCCCCGACCAGCTCATTCTTGCTCTCTACGATCCTCTAGCTTTTCCTGCTTGCCTTGTAGCTGGGCCTGGGCTAGGATCATGGAGGGGTTTGTTGTTATTGTTGCTGTTGTTCAGTTTAATTTTGAGACAAGGTCTCACTGTGTAGACCCAAATGGCCTAGAACTCACAGCGATGTGCCTGGCTCTGCCTCCCGAGTGCTGGGAGAGTTGTAGAGTTTGAAGGAAGAGAACAGGGAAGAGCCTGCATGGTAGCCATCAGACCTGGTCCTGATTGTCCTTTGTTGGCTTCTCAGGTGACCTGGACTACAGGAGAAGTTTATCTGAGCAGAAGTTTTCTTTCTTTCTTTACAGGACAGGGAAGATGGGGAGCCACAGCCCAAGCAGCTCAGAGAAGAGGAAGAGGAGCACAGGTAGAGCCTGGGGTGGGGCGTTCTTGCTGTGACACACTGCCCTGCTCTTCCCACTGACACCCTCCCAATGCTCCTCAGGGCTGGACTTTGCTCATGCTGTTGCCACGTTCAGACCTGAAAAGATCAACCCTATCACTCGTTAGGACTGTCCCTTCCTTGCTTACTGTGTAGCTCAGGGGTTCTCAACCTTCCCACTGCTGCAACCCTACAGTTCCTCACATTGTGGTGACCCCTAACCATAAATAAATAAATGCTACTTCATAAATGTAATTTTGCTGTTGTTGCAAATCATAGTGTAAACATCTGTATTTTCCCATGGTCTTAGGTGACCCCTGTTACCACCCCAGGTCGCAAACCACTGGTCCAGCTGTTAGCTTGGGTCACATTCTAACCTTGTATTACATTTTCAGTGTGCCATGCACACTTTTGTGTGTTCCACATCCCTGCAAATGCAGGTCCCACTGTGGGCAAAGCTCTGATCATCTGCTCTCACCTGCCTTCTCAGCCCACACTCATTCATTCATTCATTCATTCACTCATTCATTCATTGTTTAACTATTGAACAGTTTCCTTCATGCACAGGTACTGCTGCTTGGAGTCTATACTTTGTATAGAAGGTAGGATGGCCCTATGGGCAGGCACAGCTCCCCAGAGGAACTGGGCTGTGATGCCAAAGCATGCCTTCCTGTTTCCATACCCCTCAATCAGCTTCATAGCTCAAAGAGCAGGCCCTGATCTTTTTCATGTCCAACATCAGTTAGGATGCTTTCACATCATCCTGTAGGCAGTCCTTCAAGGTCCTTGCCATATCTGTTATGTACAGAGTATGCCAACTGCTCTCTATCCCGAGAGGCTCTGTACTGGGCTCTGTGGTTTGTGGAGCCCCTAGCACCTTGGGGTTTCTTGTCATGTGCCACCAGACCACCAGATTTGGGGGTATTTGCCCTACATGCTCTCCCTTATTCTTTTTTTTTTTTTTTTTTTTTTTTAAATATATATGAGTACACCTTAGCTATCTTCAGAGACACCAGAGGGCATCAGATCCCATTACAGTTGATGGTAAGCCATCATGTGGTTGCTGGGACTTGAACTCAGGACCTCTGAAAGAGCAGTCAGTGCTCTTAACCACTGAGCCATCTCTCCAGCCCCAGTCTCCTCATTCTTAATCATTACTTAGAAGGTGGAACGTTTCCTTCTGGCTTGTTCATGGGTTCTCAGTTCATAGGTTCTAGCTGGAGCCTTGAGTCTCATTTCTGGGCTGTCTCTGATACACTAGATGGTCTCTTCTCATCTTCTTCCTTGCTGAGAAAGAAGGGTCACTGGTTAGCAATAGGTGGGTCAGTAAGAGACTCAGCTGTTGGGCCGCCATGTGGCTGAATCTCTGAGATGGTGCTGTAGCAAAGAGAAAGTTTAGGATGAAGACTCAATTTTGGAAATAGTACATGTGTGTTTACCAGTCCTTACCAGCTTCACCGAATATCTGCTGGGTGTTCTGCAGGACACTGCTGCAAACACCTGGGAGACAGCAGTCTGTGGGTGGTGGCATTCCCTAAAGGGACACAGGCTGTTTACAAGAGGAGTGGTGATAAGCTGCTGGCTATAAACAGTGTGAATGCATAGAGAGAGGTGGCTGCAGTTAACACTGGTGAAGAGGTAAAGAGACAGGGCCCACAGTGGCTTTTGAGGTCTGTAATATGTGCTTTATTTTTAAACAAAAGACCAAAGAAAAGGGGCAAACACATCTCACTGTACAGTAAAATGTGGCTTTTTCTTGACTCAAGTTGGGTGAGGACATAAGTTATGACCCTTTTCCTATCCTAACTGAGAAAGAAGAAGGAGTACTTAGTTCCAGGCTGCTGTCAGTAAAAGGTCCACCCTGTGAGGCATGTCAAGGCTCTGCTCACTTGCTTGGTTTAAAAAGGTCACATGTAATAGGGCACTGGCCCTGTGTCCTCCTGTCAGAGCAGCTGAGGACCAAGTGTGGTAGACACTGGGTTAGGTCTGATTCGCTTGCTCACTGTGTTCTGTTCTTGTCTCATCTCTCCTCTTGAGCAGTGAGGGTTGATCATGCAACTTGTCTGGCTGGGGAAGGGGGCCCAGCTAGCAAGGAAATGTACCTGCCTTCACAGCTCCCTGAGAAAAGCAGGCTCTTCTAATGTGAATGCCTTCAGAGCACAGAGCCAGGAAGGCCAGGCTGAGTCTTGGCAACAGTTAACATGAAGCCAGACCTTTGGGCTGGACCCTACACAGTGGCGTTCAGGGACTGAGCTCTCTAGGAAGAGCAGGATGAATGAAGCCGAGGGCAGGTATTCCATGCAGAAAGGGCTCCAGCAGGATCACCTGTGCATTCTATCAGATCCACACAGACCCTGAGGCCAGGTCCCCTTGGGGAGAAAGGGTGACCCACAGCTCCACTGCAGGGCTGGTCGCTGAGTCTAGACAGTAGTGAGCATATTGGTTTCTTTGGCTTCTTCAAGGTGGAAACAGTTGGCTTCCGTTTAATGAAGCAGAAGGGAAACTTGGGAGACAGCATCCCTTGAGTGTCCTGTAGAGACCAGCACTTGCTTAGGCTGTTTTCAGCCAAGGGCAACAGGACAAGGGCTCATGGAGAATGGAGTGCCTTGAGTTAGGCATGGAATTCAGAGGGCAGATGTGGGTAGTGGAGCCAGAAGCCTGAACCTGTAGTGGGAAAGGGTGGGTGGGCTGTGAAGATGAATAGCACCTCAACTCCTAGGACCTCTTACTCATGAGCCCCCAATACCAGGTTTACACAGTGTCAGTAGGGGTCCATGATACTGGGAATGATACTGAGGGACTTAGAGAATTGATGTCTGAGTTCCGGACTGGATAGGACAAGACTAACCTGGCTTCTGATGCCTCCTGACCCAGACTCTGACAGGGAGGAAAAGGGGCCCTCTTTCTCTCCTTCCTTCCTTCCCCACTTCTTTTTTGCCCTGACCTGGAGATTCCTCCCTAGCCATTGCCTCACACACTGCCACCCAGCAGGGGGCTGAACTTTCTCCACCAGAGGACTCCAGGGACCTACTGTCAGTGTGCACCTGTGTGCTGGCACAGAGTAAGATCCACCTGCCCCAGTGCCCCTGCAGGTCACTTGGCACCACCTTGACAGTACACAGACACTTGGCTGATGGCCATTTCAATTGATTAGTATACCTACATCATCATGCACCTAAAAAACTATCAGCAATCAGCCCTGAAAGCATAGGAGCCAAGCAGATAGAATGAGGCTTGATGTCTGAAAGTCATATCCAGATTACAGGTCAGAGCCGAGAAATTATTAGCTCTTTGGCCCTAGGGTAAGTCATGTTGCCTTTTTGAGCTTGAACTAAGCAATCAGAAATGAAAGAACCTCTGCTTCCCCTGATGGGAAACTTAGGATATTGCCCAGTGCAGCTGGGCTCTGAGCAGCAGGAAGATGGTCCCTCCTGAGATGGTTACAGACAGGCAGAGCTTGAACCTACCTAACTAGTTCTTAGAGAACACACTGTGCTAACTTTACAGCTAGAACAGTAGCTGGGGAAACAGCAAGGTGGGTGCATGGCATAGAGGTGAGCACATGTGACCATGAGGGGGAGGAGCAGGAGCCAGCACAGACAGAGCCATGCTCACTTGACAGAGTAGATAGTGCTGGGAGGAAGCCGAGTGGCCACAATTCACAGATTGAGCTGTCTAACCAGAAACATTGCAAGGCCAGGGTATGCAGCTGAGGAGCCATGGGACCAGCACCCTAGGGTCCTGCCCCTGCTTCCCCAGCCAAGTTGGTCTCATGGCCTGGCCAGGGTGGCCATCCCATCGTCCATAAGAGGTTTTCCAGAATCACTTCTGCTGTTCTAATCCTTTCTTTCCTTATAAACTTTACAGTCATGCTGGATGTAGTGGCTCACCCGGCATCCCTGCACTAGCAAGGCTGAGGCAGGACAATTGTTACAAGTTTGAGACTCCCCTGAGCTACAGTTTGAGACTGTCTCCAGACTCTCCTCTGCTCTCACTCCCTCTAACAACCAGCTTGCTGATGTCAACTAAAGACAGGGAAACAAGCTGGCATTTTGATTACAAGTTCATTGAGTCTGTGGATAATAAATACTATTTATTTTTCTCCTAGTATAAGTCTCGTCCTGTTCCCCACAGACAAACCTGAGTTCAGTCCTGGTACCCATGTTGAAGGAGAGGACTCACTCCTACAAGTTGTCCTCTGACCTCTGTGGTGCATGTGCACACACCCACACACACTGTAGACATACATACATACATACATACATACATACATACATACATACATTCATACATTCATACATAGAAACAGAGACAGAGACAGAGACAGACAACAACAATCAAACCCTGCAGAAATAGAAAACAGAGTGGAAAATTAATTCTTTTATGTTTTGGGGAGACAGTCTTACTGTGAGGTTTAGGCTACCCTCAAATTTGCAATTCTCCTTTCTCAAGTCCATTTCTGATCATTCCAGTACATCCTTGGATTTCAGTGACCCATGGATGTTATGTTGGAACCCATCTGAAATTCTGGATTGTTCTTTTTTCTCCATAGAGAGCTTCTTGCCCCTCCCAACAACACCTGGCCTAGCGGTTCCCTGATCCTCCCTTGTGGGACTGATGGGGTGCCCAGTTATATCGCACTCCCTGCTGAGGGGTGATCTACCTGCCCTGGGATTGTAGAGACTATTTCTATCTCTGGCAAAGTGGTATGCTACAGACTCACCCCGTTCTTAAGATGGGGTCACAGAGGGTAGCCCAGAGTTTTGCCAGGGCCCTCTCCTCCTGGGCTCTGCTACATTATTCTTCTCTCTCCAGCCTGTGAGGTTGCAGGGATCCCTGCTTTTCAGACACCATTAGCAAGAGTCAGGGGTTCAAAAGAGGCCCTTGTTATTTCTTAGCTCCACGTGCTCCCCTGCAATCCTTCTTGGCTTGGTTCTCCAAGGCCGACCAGTGGATGTTTAAACTGTTTCTGTGCCCCAGTTTGTTGTTTGTGGAAAGAGAGTTAAATCTTGGACTTGCTTAGAAAAGCCCAAAGCACAACCCAGTGCCCCTTTTCCTGAGACTCCTGCCCTTTGTCAGTGGGCCAGGGACACAGGGATTCAGGCTTTGGGCCCCCTTCATGCTGGTGGCCATCTGAGTACACGGGGTGGCAGGTGAAGCTACGCAGTATTCTCTTATTACTCATGGACCCTGGATCTGGTTGTGGGGTTGGAATTATTTTTTTTACTCTCCTCACTAATCCCTGCTGTTTTCTTTCCACATCCAGTTTCTGTTCCTCTTTTCTTTCTACCCTGTGGGGAACAAAGCCATGGCAGCAGATAGGCTCCACTTCTCACTGTGCACCCCAGTGACCTGTTGCTCACTCCAGACCTGAGCAGTCATAGGGAATAGGGCCTGTAGGGTACCCCTAGATGTGTGGGATGGGCGCTTGGGTACCGGCACTCCCCGGGTTTAGCCTAGCCCCAGGGGCCTTGGCCGGAGGGAAGAGGTGGTGTAGAGTGAAAAATTATGAAGGCCATTTTATGAAATGTGTGTAGATTTTTCCACCTTACAGAACTCGGAACTAAAAATAAGATTTCAGGCTTTCACATTCCAGGTGAAGGACACTTGCTGGATTACATTCCCCAAGCCTCACCCAAGGCAGGAAAGAAAGCATTCCTGACTACAGATAAAGATGCTATCACCTAGGTGGGGCCATAGCCCTATAGCCGGAAAAAGTAACTCTAGATCATTTGGGCTAGATTCTCTGAAATGTTCCACTGTTCTTGGTTACCCCTCCCTTGGTCTTCCCAGTGCTATGTTCAAAATTTGTAAAACAACCAATCATGTGTAAGCGCGCGAAAATGCCTTCCTCCCCCCACCCCATGCAATAAAAGACCCTTTAACCTACCACACGGGGCCAAAACCCTGCTCTTGGAGCTAAAGAGCTTGTCGTTTTTGACCGCCGGCTCCTCCCCTAATAAACCTCTGCTGATTGCATCCAGGTATGGTTTCTTGTGATTTTTGGGTGGTCGCGATTCCGGAGGTTTGAGGAAGGGTCTCCCGAGTATGGGGGTCTTCAGTGGTATGTTGGTATGTTAGCTGGGGACATGGCCACTAGTTAGTTATGTGGCCACAGGCATCGTGCACCTCACCTGTGGAATGACTTAACCCTCTCATGGACTGGGGAAGCCAGCAGCACTCTTAGCCTAGCCTAGGCAGAGCTCTCATGGTTGGAAGGCTGTCCTGAAAACCTAGGACTTTCTGAGGGACCACAGTTCAAGACAGAGTGGGGAAATAGCTCTTTCTTCTGTGCCTCTGGCCTAGGGTCTGTCCACTGTCCACACCTACCTTAATTAAGCCCAGTGACCCATCAGGAACTCTCAACTTGTTGCCCTGTGGGGTAGCCAGGTCCCCTCTTCCCAGGGACAGTCCTCTCTCTATTTGATTTGGATTTGATGAGCTGCTGAGCTGGGAGACTGCCTGCAGGTAGTGGATAAAAACCTGGGCTCCTGCTGGGGAATTCTGGTTTCTGGGATTCCACACCCCTAGGTTTGAGGATTTTCTAGTTGCATTCAAAAGAGCTGTCAGGGTTTGAGCTTTGTAAGTCTCACCAGCATGGGAGCAGATCATGACATATGGTTAAGCCTTGTCCCCATGGCCTTTGTGGGCCACACCCATCAGGTGTCAAACAGATCAGCCTCTTGTGTCTCCTTTGTGTTGGTCAAATCAACTATAGCCTCAGGCCCAGAAGCCACCTTCTGGAACCTTTGTATGTAATATAAAGCCCCCCACCTGCACTTTTGAACACAGAAAGTGTCTCTCTCTGTCACTCTTCTCTGTCTCTCTGTATCTATCTATCTCTCTCTCTCTCTCTCTCTCTCTCTCTCTCTCTCTCACACACATACACACACACACATCTTCATATCACTTGGCCCAGTATACACAGACCCTTTCTAATGAAAGTGATGGACTGTGTGACATACACTAGCTGTAAGACTTAAAGGCTCTGAGGAGGTTTGTCTGGGTTAGGAGAGCTGGTATGGAGGGCTTTGTCATTGAGGCATTATGCAACCCAGGAGCTCTGGCTTAGCCTTGTTCTCAGATGTACAATCTCTGCTGTGTGACCTCATGAAAATGGCATACCCTCAGTTCCCATTACTGTCAAATGGAGACAACCCAGTAGATGCTAGTGTCCTCAGTAACAATGGCCCAGTTTCTGAGGAACGTGTGTGTGTGTGTGTGTGTGTGTGTGTGTGTGTGTGTGTGTGTGTGTGTGTGTATGTGTGAGACAGAGAGAGAGAGAGAGAGAGAGAGAGAGAGAGAGAGAGAGAGAGAGAGAGAGAGAGATGGGGGATGGTTAAGTTCTGTGCTTCCCTTTACTTGGCCACCTCCAGACAGGAGGAGGAAATGTGGAACTTGCACATGGGAAGCAGGCATCCCATCCCACTCCTGCACTGAGGTGTGCTTGTGCTCTGCTCTCACAGGGAACTCAGGCTTCAGAACTATGTCCCAGAGGATGAAGACCTGAAGAGGTGTCGGGTCCCCCAGGCCAAACCAGTTGCAGGTACATGGACCTCTTTTCCCCCAAGCTCCTTCCAGTCACCCTCAGAGAAGAGGTACCAAGTCAGAGAGAGCCATCTGGGGCATTCACACACCTTCTCAGGGAACATACATAAAAGGGTCAGGAGGGCAGGGAGGAGGCCCCTTGTACCTCCAACCTGGAGTGGGCCACAGGTCCTCAGGGCATGAGGAGTAGAAGTGACCTGAGATCCTTGGGCAGCAAGGCAAGATGGTGAGTCCTGTATTGCTGGGGAGAGGGGCAGAATGAAAGACCCCAGAGAGAAGCTAACCATAGAGCCTCAGGGGACAACCAGCAGCAACACAAAGGCCAGAGAGAGCCTTGTCCAGATTCCCCACTCCTTTGACTGAGGGTGACAGATGTAGGGTGAAGAGGGAACCTCCTAGTCACAGGAGCAGATTTATCCTTGGTCCTGAAGGATCTGGCTTCCTTTGGTTTTGAGACAGGGTCTCACTGTGGAGCTTACTTTCTGGACCAGGCTGGCCTTAAGCTCACAGACATCTACCTGCCTCTGCCTCCCAAGTGCCACCATGCTTATCCAAGAATCTTAGTTTTTAATTCTTGATACCAACTTTCCATTGTGCAAGTAATGAATGAGTAAATAGCTCATCAAAAATTCAGAAGTTACCCTATTGTTCGTTGCTACTCCTCTCCCTGCCCCATGGAGTAGTGGAGGGTGGCGTGGGCACCCCACAGGGTGGGAGGGTGATGAGAAACTGGCCCTAGGCCTCTACCAGGAGGCTACCAGAACTTAAGTTTGGCAGAAGGAAGGAATGTCAGAGAAACACATCCCTGGTGACAGGTCTGAAGGCTGTCCACGTTGTTCCGTTTCAGGCATCCGTCCCCAGAAGGGGACACTCAGAGAGAGACCTAGGGACTTACTGGAGGCAGGAGGTGCCTGTCATGAGTCTGAGGTGGGATGAAAGGGAAGATAAGGCACCCAGACTCCAGCCATGCCAGACCTAGAGGCCATCCCTAGGACCTTCCCTTTTAGTGCCATAGCTCCCATGGACACAGGCTCCTCCCATTTTGTATCTGGAAGCCTGAGGCCCGGGCCTTGTCCACTCCAGCTATAGCCTGCTCTGTCCCTTTCTGGGCCCTGGGGTCTGCCTTCAACCTAGGAGACCAGATGTCTTCCAGGGTTGCTGCTGAGTGGTGTCCCTCCTCTTCCCTGGGGCCCTTTTGGCTGTTAAGTCTGGAGGAAGAGCTCCCACCCACCAGGCCTGTGTTGTTCTTTCCCCCTCTAGTGGAGGAGAAGGTGAAGGAGCAGCTGGAGGCTGCCAAGCCAGAGCCTGTCATTGAGGAAGTGGTGAGTACCTGGGAGGCCCCTCCCTGCTTGTGCTGCTTCCTTCTCTAGCTGTCTTTGTTCCCACCCTACTAACTTCCTTGCCTGCCTGCATTTTTCTGCCTCTATACCCAGTCTCTGCACTCCCTCTCAGGCTGGGCCTTGGCCCTGAAGCATTGTCTCCTCTCTCCCTAGGACCTGGCCAACCTGGCACTTCGGAAACCTGACTGGTGAGTGTTGTCCATGAAGGCTGGCACAAGCCCTTTGGGGAGGTGATGGTGTTTGGTGCATGTCAGAGGCCTCGGCTGGGAGGACAGCCAAGGGACAGATAGGGAATAGGGACAAGCACTGCAGGCATAGCTCTGCCCAAGAGAGTCAGGGATGAGGGCTAAGTAAGTAAGGCATGAGACATGGGCGAGGGTAAAGTGCTGAAGAGGGGCCCGAGGGATGAAAGAGCAGGCATCCTTTCGAGCCTCTTCTGTAGGGGGCAAAACTCACATACTCTGGGGGCTCCGACTTAGCAGTGCACCCCTGTGTGCTCAGGATACCACAGTGAAGAGACGGATGGGCAAGCAGATAGGGCTTAGGCCTCTGTTTTCACTGTGAAGTAGGGAACCCAATCTCTTCAAGCCTGGAAGCCCCTCTGAGTGAGCTGAGAATATGGGTGAGGGAAGGTGCTGTAGGCACGTTTGTTGGTGCCTGTAGATCTGTGGGGTGGGTGACAGCACCTACCACAGTGCTTTAATTTGATGAAACAGCCATGAGGTGTATGCTGAAGGAACTACAGAACTAGAGAACTCAGGCTGATTTTAGGAATTCTGGAAGCCCCAAGAGTGGGGGTGGGAGGCTGTGGCCAGAGGGGGAATAGGGCTGACAGTTGGCCACCACAAGTTTCTCTCTGATGCTGACTTAGGGGACATAGAAGGGGGATCCCACGGAGCCAGCCACCATTCTGTTTCAGTCTTCTACCTTGACTGAGTGTGTGGTAGGCGTCCCCTTCTCTCAGTTACCTCGGTGGAGTTAGGAAGGCTGATGGATGATAGGGTCCAGAAAAGCAGAGAAGGTAGCATCATGTTCTCCCCAGAGCAGCATCTCAGGCAGGATAAATATCAAAGCCCTGCAGGAAGATCCCAGGGCCACACCATGCTAACCCTTAGCTTCTGCATTTCCCCTCTCTCCTGATGTAGGGATCTGAAGAGAGATGTGGCTAAGAAGCTGGAGAAGCTGGAGAAGCGGACCCAGAGTGCCATTGCAGAGCTGATCCGTAAGTGCACTCTGGCCAGTGGGGGCCTGCCCTTGGAGCAGTGACTTCATCACAGACCTTTTCCACTTGTCTGCTCTCTCTCCATCCAGGTGAACGGCTGAAAGGCCAGGAGGACAGCCTGGCCTCTGCAGTGGCTGCCAACATTGAAACAGAGGCCTGTGACTCCGACTGACATGTTTTCCTATTTCATCTCTTCAGCACAGACATCTCCTCTGATGTAAACTGTGCTTTTTAACTTCTATAAATAAAGCTTTCTTTAATAGAGTCATGTCGCTTCTATTTTTCTAAAGACAGGCAGAGTTCTTGTAGTTTTGACATCAGAGAAGACCTAATAGGGGCCAGAGAGATGACTCAGGGTTTACTGACTTCTCTTCCAGAGGTTCTGAGTTCAGTTCCCAGCAACAACCACACGGTGGCTCACAGCCATCTGGAATGGGATTCAATGCCCTCTTCTGGTATTTCTTAAGACAGTGAATGTGTACTCAGACATTAAATAAATTGAGAGAGAGAGAGAGAGAGAGAGAGCGAGAGAGAGAGAGAGAGAGAGAGAGAGAGAGAGAGAGAGAGAAAGAACCTAATAGTAGTCCCAGTACACAAGAGTTTAGTAACCACTGACATTATTTTAGGAATTCTTCCAGGATCATTGTTAAGAATTAAGAAATTATGTATTTGTAGGGCGGTGGTGGCCCACGCCTTTAATCCCAGCACTTGGGAGGCAAAGGCAGGTGGATTTCTGAGTTCAAGGCCAGACTGGTCTACAGAGTGAGTTCCCGGATGGCCAGGACTACACAGAGAAACCCTGTCTCAAAAAAACTAAAAAAGAAAATGAAAAGAAATTGTCTATATAGCATCACAAGACAATACATCTTCATTGTTCTCCAGAGATCTCCTCATTAAGTAGGGTTAATACCTAGTGATAGTTACATATATTTAATAACCGGAAACATATCAACAGCAGGAATCTTTCCTAAAAATGAATTTCTGATGGGCCTTACCTACCCTTGTTCTGTCATAAATTAGAATCCAAAGTGGACCCATCTCGGGAATGTCACCTGCTATTTTCTAGCTTCTCCCAAGTTGGCTCCTGACAGTTTATTTTAGGGCTTCCTCTCATGCTAACTCATGAAGTGTGCTGGTCCATGTGTGTTGTGTTCCTTCCATACGGTGGCCCAGCTTTGGCAGACAGTGCCAAGGACTTAGGTCATGCAGTACAGTGCATGTGCACACAGAAGTTGGGACACCCAAACAAAGTAAATATAATCATTCAGATGACAGTTTTGAATCTCCTTGTGGCTGCAGATAACCTGGAATACCAGCAGTCGAGGGAGGCAGGGGGATCAGGGGTTCAGATCATCCAGCTACAGGCCAGCTTGAGGCTAGCCTGGGCCATAGAACCTTGTCTCAGGAAGTAGAAAGAAGGTGGTTGTTGGGGTTGGGGCAGGCAAGAGAAGAGAGAAGAGAGAGGAGATGTAGGGAAGGGAAGGTTTAGAGGCATTTCATGTGTTTTGCCTGAGTGTATGTTTGTAACTGTATCTCTGCCTGGTGCCCAAGGAGACCAGAAGAGGGCATCAGATGCCCTGGAACTGCAGTTTCAAATGGATATAAGCCAAGGGTAATTTACAGCCATGGAAGCTGAACCAATAGCCCCCAAATAAGTGTCTGTTTTATTCTCAACGGAATAAGCAGTGCTATCCCTCTTTACACAACAAGAATTAGATATAAGAGCTGATCAGAAACCCTGAAAATCAGCTCAGAGTGGGGTTACACACCTGTAAGTCCAGGTCTTTTAGATTGAGGCAGGAAGTTGAGGCCAGTCTGTGCTATAGACAGATGCTCTCAAAAGAGAACAGCCTAACCCCAGGTTGAAAATAAGGGACTAGCAGATCTCTGGTGAGCACAGGATTGGCAAAAAGCAGCAGAGACAGCTGGGGTAACCTCGGTGCAATGGAGACTTAGACATGTGTTTTCAGCTACACTGATGTGCTGGGTTTGGGGATCAGGAAGGTTGGCACAGTGTGGTGGCAGACAGTGAGACCACTTTGGCCAGTAGTCTGTGTTTCCTCTGCCCCTTAGTGTCCTGGTGGACTGTTACACGTGTAGGCCAGGTGCCAGGCCAGGAATTTCATAGGATCACAATAGCTCATGCACACACACACACACACTTAAAACCATTAGGGATATGAGTCCCTTTGTGTGTCTTCCACCAACCCCCTGCTTCACCTTTCCATGGTGGCACCTGCATTCACCTCCAGTCCCATTCACCACACTCACTGTCACTTAGCTGGCCATTAATATATCAGGGCTTCCACAAGCTTCAACAGTGTAAGGAGGCTAGGGGGATGAGAGTGATCTAAGCCAGGCACGTCATCCATTACTGAAAGAAAGGCAGCAAGCCAGGCTTGCCCAGGGATGTGGGAGAGAGACATGGCTAATACACTGGCATCTTTTGGAAAGATCAGTAAGGTTGACTGCTGAACAAGACTGATATGGAAGACATAAGACCCAGGGATGAGATGAGAGTGTCATAGTCCACAGACATCCAAATATAAAGGCACATTACAGATTCAAGCGTGACAAAGGCTAGAGAGACGGCTCAGGGGTAAAAGTTAGTCCTTGCTGGGCAGCCCAGACATCCTGTGCTAGAGTCCTGTAACCCACGCAGAGGTGGAAGAATGTAATCCACAGAGTTGGCCTCTGACTTCTGTGTGTGCGAGTACAAGTGCACATGTGTACACACACAGACACTCTACCCTCCAGACTATACCCCCAACCCCAGGCTAACGGGTAACTTTAGATCCTACTCATGTCCCAAGTTAAACCTCATCACATCCCCAGGAATTATCACCCTAAGAGAGCTGAAAGGCTGGGCCAAGTCAACAGCACAGGTGAACCCTGCCCATAGTCAAGTGGAGTTCCTTCGAGCTGGAACAGAGTCAGTCACAGCAGGATGGGCGGGCCTCCAGCCTGCTACAAAACTGAGAGACAGGACATGCCCCATGGGAGTGCCTGACTCTGGTCCACTTTCACCCTACCCACCACACTGGGCTTCCCACCCCAGCAAAAGATGGTGAAGGCACACAGGTACTGCTTCTCTGAGAAAAAGGCCATGAAGATGAGGCTGTGCAAGTACAGCCCCTCCACCAGAATCCAGTAGTTGTTTGCCAGGAAGTAGAGGAAAAAGGTCACGACCACTAGGCAGCCAGCCTAAGAGACCAACCAGGGTTAGTTCCAGAAGGTAGAACCTGCATCTTATAGGCAAGGTTTAGTTTTCATTGGGGTGGAGATTTGGGGGGGGGGGGGGCAGAAAGTTCACTCAAGGCTGCTGGGTTGGGACCAATGTAGTCCATAACTCTGTTTAGGAAATAGACTCAAGGAAGGGGGCAGAGAAGAGACCCCTGAGATGGGGCATCAGAACTTTGAGACTGGATTGGAGATGTCTTCAGTCCTTATGGCAAAGTTCCCTTAGGGATGCAGGGGGAGGAGGTGGCCTCCCTCTGTAGGTCAAACACCCTCTCTCTAGGCTATGGCTGAGTCACACCCCTCTCCATCCCCTATCCTACTGATCCCATCTAGTTCTAGGGAATCTGGTTCTATGTAAGAGCTCTGTGTTTCAGAGAGGTTTTTCACCATTCTAGGCATGGCTTGGCTATCTTTTTTAAAAAGGAAGTTGGCCCAGCCCACCCTGTTAGGCACAAGCACCCTCATCAAAGTTCCCAGCCAGCCCCAAGCCATCTAAATCAACTAGAACACTGTGCTTTGCCTGCCATCTGTAATGGGCAACACATATACTTTTTAACAATTTTTCCAATACCTCTGCACTCCTTACACACACACACACACACACACACACACACACAGATACACAGACAGACACACACACACACACACACACACACACACAGGGAGAGACAGAGAGAGAGAGAGAGAGAGAGAGAGAGAGAGAGAGAGAGAGAGAGAGAGGAGAGAGAGAGGTGCATGGTCATGTCTGGGTGTGAGGGCTCTGGTGGGCAGACAGCACTTTCCTGGGTCCAGGATGGTAAGGATCACCTGAGCCTGCTGACTTTTCCCTGCCTGATCCATCTCTTTTAGGCCTTCACTCTGGCTGGGTCTCCCTCTATTTATTGAGCCCACTCTAGGTAGCCCTGACTGTCCTGCAAGTCGCTATGTAGACCAGGCTGGACTCAAACTCAGAGATCCATCCACCTGCCTCTGTCTCCCAAGTGTTGGGATTAAAGGCATTCACCACCACTGCCATGTGCTGGTCAAACTCTTTCTATACTGTGGCACTTATTTGGCCCTGGTTGCCGTTTGCAGGATCCTAGGCAGGGAAGGCAGCCTGACTCTGATTATGTTGCAGCTCCAGAAAGGGATGAGTGATCATTCTTGAGTTCATAGGAAAAGGCCATGCAGCCAGGTCTCCAACTCAGCAGGTCTGGAGTCCAACCAGAGAGTGGAGAGCAAGGCGTAAGAGCAACCACTCATCAGGTGAGTTTGAGGTGCCACTGGCTGCTGCTGTCTGTAGAGCAGAGAGAGGATGACCTGAGAGTGAGATGGGATTGAGAGTAGCCAAGGCAGGTTTCTGAGTGTTTGTCTGGTAGTGGGGCTTTAAGAAGAGGTTATCCTATGTAACCAGAATGAACCCGACCCCATAATTTTAATGATGCCTCAGCCTCTGAAGTGCTGGAATTACAAACTTGCACCACCTCACCAGGCTCAGAAAAAGTTTCTCAAGGCATTTGCTCTTGAAGAATTGGCACAAGTGGATAAAGATGGCTAAGTATTCCAAGAAGGCAATCAGGAGAGGAGTGTGGAGGTTAGGCAAAACCAGAGCAATCCACTCCCTGTATTCTCTTCCTCTAAGGTCTGATTCACTTGCTTTTCTAGGAATTTGGTTCCACTTAAAAATTAACTGCCCCAGGACACATCCTGGGAGGAGCACATTCCTTAGTCCAAGGACACCTGCTGGATTACCCTGCTGGATTAACATCCAGAGGAAACAGGGATTAACATTCTCAGACCACACCTGCAGGTGGGGAAGGCCCTAGGCAGGTAGACACATTCCTCAGGAGGAATCAATCCTCAACATTTACAGACAAGGGAGGTCCTTGCCACCTCATTCCCCAAAGACCAATCAGTTTAAAAGTCACATTGTTGCACCAATCATATTGTGCCTAGTCACTGTTTAGTCCACTCCGTAAACAGTATAAAAACTGCTCTTAACTTCAACTTGAGGTTCTTCTTGGTGCTTCTGGCCTGTATGCAGAGAACTCCAGTGCACTGGGTTATTATTATCATCCAACCTCAGGTTATTGCAGCGAATCCGGACCGTGAGAGTTTCTGGGGGAGCGTGTCCCCTGGTTTTAGATCTTTAAGTCCAACACTTTCTGACTGAGTCTGCGTGAGGCCAGAGCAGAAAAGGAGGGGGGCCTCTGCAAAGATGGCGGCTGCTCCTGCTGGTGTGTGCCAACTTGAAGAAGAGGCGCTGATGCGGAAAGAACGGCTGAAGGCCCTCCAGGAGAAAGCTGGGTGCAAGGACAGGGGAGATGGGAAGCCACAGTGCAAGAGGCTCAGAGATGTGGAAGAGGAGCACAGGAAACCCAGGTTTCAGAACTATGTCCCAGAGGATAGAGACCTGAAGAGGTGGCAGGTCCCCCAGGCCAAACCAGTTGCAGTGGAGGAGAAGGTGAAGAAGCAGCTGGAGGCTGCCAAGCCAGAGCCTGTCATTGAGGAAGTGGACCTGGCCAACCTAGCACCTAGGAAACCAGATTGGGATCTCAAGAGAGATGTGGCCAAGAAGCTGGAGAAGCTGGAGAAGCGGACCCAGAGAGCCATCGCAGAGCTGATCCACGAATGGCTGAAAGGCCATTAGGACAGCCTGGCTTCTGCAGTGCACACCACCATCGAACAAGAGGCCTGTGACTCTGACTGAGATGCTTTCCGTGTTTCATCTCTTCAGCACACACACATCCTGTGGGAAGGTAGTCTCAGACAGGGATGGGGTTAGGCTGACCAGCACTTCTGGGTCTTGAGAACTGAGCCAGCCCACTGAGTCTCAGCTTCTGTTGGTTGTGACAGTTCATCTCCCAGGGCATTCCACTACCCCGAGTGGGTCAAAGCTGCGATCTGTACATATGTATGTAAACAGAGCTTTGTAAGTTCTGGAAATAAAGCTGCATTTAGTAGAGGCGTGTCGCTTTCAGTTTTTTTTTTTTTTTTTTTTTTTTTTTTTTTTTTTTTTGGTGCTGGGGGGTTGGACTTGGGATGCAGAAGTTTTACTTACTGTTCTTACTCCTGGGTAGGGCCAGCCTAGGTGAGCCTGGAGGGGTGGGCAGCGCCAAGGTTGACCTTCTGCTCCTAGTCTCTAGTCAGACTCAGCAGTGGTCGCCTCGGAACCCTTAGACCACAGATATAGAGACTGGGATTGTCCTCTTAAGACCCCTCACAAGGCCTTGCAGTAGTTTGTGCCAAGGAAGGAGAGAGTCCCACATGGTCCTCTGGACCCCTGCCAGTATGAGAGTGAGGAGGCTGCACTCTGAAGAACTTCACAGAGAACATAGAAGGTTAGAGGCTATCACACTGCTCTCCCTGATCCTGCACTACTACCAGCCATGCATCTCTTTCCTCTCCCAGTCAGAGCTATGGGTCAGTTCTACTAGAGATCAGGCTGTGGTATGCTAGGGTTTAGCTGTGATCTTGGAGCCTGGAGTAAGCTGTGAGCCTCTGTGTTGATTCTCTAGATGACAGCCTGGAAGCATGAAGCTGATGTAGGTATAGCCATCTGGAGCTCCTCTCTGGGAAGATTACACCTGCAGTTTGCAGGGCCAGCCCCTGCGGACTTCTTTCCTGTTCTGGTTCTTCTTGAAGCAGCAGAGTGAGAGGAACTTCGAAGGGGGTGAGACTTGGTCTTAGGAGATATTTAGGGTTGTTGTGTAATAATTGAAGACCCCCATACTCACGAGACCCTTCCTCAAGTCTCAGGGAATCACGACCACCCAAAGATCACAAGAAACCATACCTGGATGCAATCAGCAGAGGTTTATTAGGGAAGAAACCTGGCAGCCAGCAGTGTCACCACGCACTCGCGCAGGAGTGGGGTTCCACCCCAACATCCAGTCTGTGGAGGGTTTTAAAGTGAAAAACCACAAGCCAGGGGAGTGGGGAGGGGGTTTGAGGGGTTGCCAAGGATACAGAACATAAGAATAGCAAAACATTCCAGAGAAACCCACCCTGAAAGGGTAATAGCCATGTCACTGTGTCCCACCTTCTCATTTACCAACTACTTCAGATTAACTGTCTTCACTTCTTCCTGCTATGGCCCCACCTAGGTGGCTAGCATCTTTTTTCTGTGGGCAGGAATGCCTTCCTGCCTTGGGCCTCTCCCACCCACAGCTGGGTCTACTGCCTGAGGCTTGATTCAGGTAATAGTGTCCTCCACCTGGAATGTGTCCTGGGGTCGTGAACCCTTACATTCAGTTCCGCATTCTGAGACCGGCATTTTTCTGCCCAGGTCTAAGGGCAAAGAAATCTACACATGTTTTATAAAATGGCCTTTATAATTTTTCACTCTACATAATAATAAAGCATTTACCTATCTAAGTCTAAGTCACTTTGCTACTGTAGCTGACCTACCTTGGAGGCCAGAAACTGCAGTCTCTTGCATTCAACACCTCAATGTAAAACAGCAGGCTATTAGGTAAAGGATTAATTGTTAGAGCTTTTTCTCTTTTGTGGGGAGCCTGCAGATATCATCCTTGCAGCCATCTTTAGCCATCTACCCCTACAAGGGACTGGATTACAATAGCCTACATTGCTGAGCACATTCTGATAACATCTGGTTTTAGATACCCAGGATCTTCCCTTGGGTGTGTGAGACTTAAAGGTGTGTTACTTAAGGGTGGGACTTAGAGGTCAGGTTTAGAGATAAGGCTTAAGGGCATGACTACAAGGCTGTGTGCAGAACAGGTACCTAGAGGAGCACCTAGTTTCTCTATTGATTCCATATTGGTTAGAATGAATGGCATATGACTTTAGGGAAGAGGAATTGTAAAGAACAGGGAAGACTGTTACTAGTGGTCAGCACTGGCTGATTGCAACCAATAGCAAAAGCACTGAGAGGCCGCCAGGGGACAGCTACCTCCCCCTCCGCAAATGGATTCATAGACCCCAATCTAGAAATAACCATTTCCTGCTGGGAGCCTGTGAACAATGAAGTTCTAACAGTGTGGTGTTCTCTACAGAGCAGTGGCTTTGTCAGGGAGAGTACCTGCTGACACTGCAAAGCAGAGTCACTGGAGCACATCAGCAGGAGTGATGACAACTGAGGCCCCACCCCTCAGTCCCTTCACAAGAGATAAAGGGAGCAGAAATCTTATTGACAGTGTGAGGACAAGAATGGTGGAATAGAGACAGTGATCCCCGTGCAATGTCACATGGAGTAAGGAGAGCATGGCTGCAGCAGACTCCACGGAAGTAAAATTAAAAGCCTTTTTTGTTGTTGTTGAATTTCTATTTAACGTATTTCTGAGGTAAAGTCTTAGTGTTCTCAAGCCCCTTTGTAGCAGAGAAGAGGCAGACAACAATTGTCTTCAGGCCCCACATACTGTTAAGTGAGTAGGTCACAGCCAGCCCAAAGGGAAAGAGCAGGAGACAGTGGCCTCACAGCTAAGGCCCAGCTATCAGGAGCTGATGACAAGGACACAGACACAGACACAGCTCATGATCTTTCAGACCCATTGCTTCTGGCTAAATAAAAAAGGTTCCAATGTGCCCCGCTATGACCTTTTTATAGATTATTAAAGCTATATATGTCTCATTTTTTAACAACAAAAGAAAGAAAATTATTTTTAAAGCAAAATTAATAAAGATACCAGAAAGGGTTAGTAATATTTGTGAAATGAAGGAATAAGTGCCCAGAGTTTTTCAATAAATGTTTTAAAGTTGCAGTCACTTCTGGGGGAGGACCTGAAAGTCAACAGATAGTAAGAAGCAGAAAAGGACAGGACCCCAGACACACACTCTTAAGCTTTGGTAACGTATCGCTTTTGTGTTAATAGTAACTGATGAAATTCCCAAAATGAAAGCCAGAGCATTGGTAGCAAGAGGACTGAAAAGCAGGTCTGAAACAGCTAGGGTGCAGGTGCAGTCTATTCTCATGTTCTGGAAAATGATCTTTCCTGGTAAGTTCAGCTCATGACCTTCCCTGAATAAAAATAAAAATAAATAAAATAAAACACTCTTTTATTCTCAGAAAATTCAATTCCCAGCACCACATGGTGACTCATAACCATCTGTAATGGGACCTGATGCCTTCTTCTGGTGTATGTGAAGAGAGTGACAGTGTACTCACATACATAAAATAAATAAATAAATAAATAAATCTTTAAAAAAAAACTTAGCCAAATATTTAGGTTATACACTAACCAAAAAATCAAGAAAACTGCAGGGCAGTGGTGGCACACACCTTTACTCCCAGCACTTGGGAAGTAGAGGCAGGTGGGTCTCTGAGTTTAAGGCCCACCTGGTCTACAGAGGGAGTTCCAGGACAGCCATGGCTGTCCACAGAGAAACCCTGACTCAAACAAACAATTAAGAAAAAGAATCAGGAAAGTCAGACCTGATACTGCTTTGGTGTTATCCAATCCAATTCCTTCATTTGATATGTGAAGAAAAAGAGGCTCTGATCATAGTGGCATCTAATCTACTATCACTTTCATCTGGGAGAGTCCACAGGGACTCACAGCAAAGAATCTAAATTGGTGTGTTAGTAACAGAACACTAAGTTCTGTTAGGTGGAGGAATATGGTTGACTCTGTGGTGGTTTAAATGAGAATGTCTCCACAGGGGCAGTTGTTTGTACTTGGTCCCCAGTTAGTGGTGCTTTTTGTGTAGCCTTGAAGCTGTGGAAGGATGAAGTATCTCGTGGAGGACTCAAAGACACATATGCCTTCCAGTCCTTTATTTCCTCTGGCTCCTGCTTACAGCTCAGGAGCCAGTCTGCTTTGTGCCCAGCTTCCATGTTTGCTGTTCCCTTCATGACAGTCTCTTAGCCCTCTGGAATCCTAAGTCCAAATGAACCCTTTCTCCTATGCTTTGGTCACGGTGTTTTATCACAGCAATAGAAAAGGAACTAAGCCAACCACATTGTCACAGCCCTTCTGTGTCTGACAGTCTCAATCATATTCTTAGCTATTTTAGGGGCTGCATGGTGTAAGAAAGTTAGTGGTGATTGACAACTTGATAGGATCTGGAATTTCCTATGGGACAAGACTCCAGGCACACTTGTGAGGGACTGTCTCGATTAGGTCAAAGACATGGATGACCCCTTCTTTTTTGTTCTTGTTTTGTTTTTTGAGACATGTTTTCTCTGTGTAGCCTTACCTATCCCGGAATTCACTCTGTAGACCAGGTCTTGACTTTAGGATGCACCTGTTTCTGTCTCTTCTGTGTTAGGATTAAAGGCATTTAATGCAAGGCTAAACACTTCTTTAAATTTCTTGCATCAGAGTATTTGATCATAGTGATGGAAAAAGCAACTAAGATAAATGATACCTTGTGTTGTAACTTTCATTGTTTCAATGCCCATTTTTACTGATGGTCTTTAAACACTTTAATCTCCCTTCTAGCCCAGCACCCAGCAGAGGCAGTGGAGAAGAAAGGATAGAGGGGAAGTGGGCCTGTTTAGAGATGGTTTTTTGGAGCAAATCCCATGTGCATTGTCAGGAAATCAGCAGTTTAGTTCACAGGTCACAGCTCGATCCACTCGTAAACACTTCAGGAATATCCTAGCAGTCCAGTTCGGTAGTGTCAGGATATGCCCAGCAGGGGTGGCATGGCCTAGGAGGAACAGCCAGGCCTCAGTCAAACCAGCAGGAGTGAGCAGGAGGGACCAGGGCCAACAGCAAAGCCAGGATAAGTTCATGGCTGTGCCTCTCTCAATGAAGGGAAGATCAACAAAGGTGTGAGACCAACAAGTATTTAGCTATGCAAGCAAGCCAAGCTCAGCCTTGGTCACTGTCCATGAAATCCTATTTAAACTCCCTCCAAACATCATGTGTCCTCCATGGTTCTTGCCTCAGCACCAGAGTCTGTCTCAGCAGACATTATTCTTCCAATTGGCTGGAAAACATACCTTCACATCAGTTTTAGCACAACACCATCCAACACAACTGACTTTCCAAAGAACCCTTAAGTTTCCTCTTCATCGTGTGTTTTTACTCACGTATTATTTTTACTCATGTATATGTGTATAGGGGGTATGTTCAGATGAATGCAAGTGCCCACAAAGACAAGAAGAGCATTGGAACTCCAGGAATTGGAGCTATGGGCAGTGGTGAGTTGCATGGTGTGGGTCCTACTAGGAACCCAACTCCCTTATCCAATGGTGGAAGTGTTAAGTATTTTTTTTTTTCATGCTCCCCAACCCCCCGTGTTAAGTATTTTTAATTTAGGTATTTTCCTTTTTATATTTTTCTTCTTAAGTTAAACCTTTTTGTAATAATTACAGATTCTCATGCAATTTTCACAATTAGAAGAAATAGAAAAAACAATACACATAACCCCATATCTACTTTACTGTGTTTCCCCCATGGGAGCAACCTGGAAACAAATGTAACATTACAAGAAATTCAAATGCATATATTTAAGGTGTTTTACAGGTCATCAAATGTCCCACCCCCATTCCTGGCTTTATTTTTTTTTTTTTATTTATTTTTTTTTTTGCAATAGGTTTCATCATATAACTCTGGCTAGTCTGGAATTCCATCATATAAGATCAGGCTAGCTTTGAATTCACTTGCCTCTGCCTCCCGAGTGATGAGATAAAAGGTTTGTGCCACCCAGCATACCTCCTCACTCACTGTTCAGTTACTTCACAGTGATTGTCTTTGTGTGTGTCTGTGTGTGTGTATGTGTCTGTGTGTTATGATGAACAGCTAAACTCTGTGTTACAACTTTGGGATGTTTGATCTCTCCTTTTAGAACTGGATTATCATATCAACTGCAGCAGGAACAACAGAATTAATTATTGCAAACAATGTCAAAAGTAACTAAGGGAGAAACTGTCCATCTATTTTCTGTGCCCTCCCCCCAGGCCTAAGCAGGCCTGCAAAGTCATTTACCACAATAGACCAAGCAACAGTAGGACCTAGGAGATGCATTGCATTACCAGCCTTGGCACCTTGGAGCCTGCTACCTGAGCTAAGAAGAATGGACTGCTTGCTGAGCTAGCCTTGACACCTTCTGGACTGCTATCTCCTTGCCCAGCCCCTGGGCTGAACTGAGAAGAGACTCTGGGGGGTGGGGCTTTCCCTTTATATGTGAAAGCAAATTATTAAACTTCGAGCCTTGATCAGAGAACTTTGTCTTGGCTTCATCTCTTCCAGCCCGTTTCCCTATTCTCAGCCTCTCTTACAGGTGAACCAGGTTCAGCTGTTGCTGCTGACGGCAACAATTTTCTAGAACTGGGAAGCAAATATCCTCAGAGAGCATCTCTTCCATTTTCTGGATAGAATTATGGTTTCCCCAAGGAATAACTTTTCCTGACAGTGTGATTCCTTGTATTTTCTTACAGATCTCAGATACTCAGGCTTTTGAGATAGAACATGAATTAGAAACACGTACAGCAGTGGTGTGTCACGAGGCTGAGCTGGTTCTGTGCTGTAGGTGCCAGCAAACACACCAACACCTGTGTCCCTCTGAGCCCTAATGAAGCTTACAAGGAAAAAAGACAAGGCAGTAGATGGGACTTGTTGGGTGCCGACTTTTAGCAGAAAGCGGCTATCAGCTTTGCAGCCATCTTGAGCCATATACCCTGACATGAGATTTGAATTACAATCACCTACAACAGCTGAGAACACTCTGATAATCTTGGTTTAGATACCTTGAGATTAAAGGTGTGTGAGATTATAGAGATCAGAGTTAGAGACAAGCCCTAAGGGCATGATTAAAGGTGTAACTTAGAGGCGTGGCTTAGAAGTGAGACATATAAAAGGCAGAGACAGAACAGATCAGAATTGAGACGATAGAAGACATTAGTCAGACTATAGAAGACAGAACCAGAGATCAGAGAATATAGACGGAGATCAGGGAATACAAGGGATCATCAGAGACAAATCTCAGACATTAGGTAAAATCTGGCCTCACCCTCAATCTTGCTGAAACCCGACCTGCAGACCGGAGCAGCAGCTTGGGCCGGGATACAGTGGCCGCCCAACGTGGGTCGGCCCGGGCCTCAACATTTTGCCTGGGCTGCAACATTTATTTTGGCTGCCCCAACTTGGGGCTAGTGCGGTCCCCAACAGGGACTCACTTGGAAGAGGAAGGAGACTAAGGGGCATGTGAGGAGGACAGCAGGGAGGAGGGTGGCCAGGATTGGAGCACAGGATGTGCTTGTATGAAAAGGTCATCATGAACTCATCCCTATGTATAACTAGTATGTCCCAATAAAACATTCTTTAAAGTTTGTGCATATAAAGTACATTCAGTTTGGACCTTTAGCTTTTAAAAATTAGTTTATTTACTTTACATCCTGATTGCAGCCTCCCCTCTCTCCCTCCCATCCCCCATAATAAAATATTTTTAATAGTATGTAATGGAATTGACAAGAAGCCATTTCAATAGCCACTAATAATATTTATAAAATGTTTGTATTGTGTTTTAAATTTTTATTTTATGTGCGTTGGAGTTTTGCCTGCATGTTTGGAGATGTTGGATTCCCTAGGACTGGAATTGCAGACAGTTGCAAGTTACCATGTGGGTACTGGGAGTTGAACCTGGGACCTCTGGAAGAACAGCCAGTGCTCTTAACTGCTGAGCCATCTCCTCAGCTGCCACTAATAATATTTTTGAAGTTAAAAGGAGAAGAATTTACATTTTAATTATGCCTTCTGGCACACATTTGTCTTCAGCAGGTCACCAGACAGCTCCCTGTATTCTGTAGTATCTACCTTACACATTGTTTTCAGTCTGGAAGGTCAAAGTTGAGATTTGCCACAGCAAGAAGTGATGCTAGGTAGTTGTAGAGGGTCAGTGTGAGTGACTCTTCTAGGAAAATGGTCATTGCTTTTGCTCTTCCCTTCTGATCAGGTGGGAAAGAACATATTCTTCCAATGGGTAACTGCTCAGAAGCTGCCAAGCGGCCCCTGAAGGCAAACCCAGGTGCACAGAGACCTGGGAATAGCCACAGGTCAGGTTTTGCTGGCTGACTTTCCCCTGCCATGACCTATGTTCCTTTAATAGTAGTTAGACATAAGATGCAATGGATCTAATGGACCACCTCTTTCTTCAAAGGCTACACTTTTGCCAGAATGAAGCATGCCTGCTTCATGATGCATTGATCCTTCAAGGCAATCCTTGGCCTACTCACCATGAAGGATTTTACTTCATGAGTCATTTACCAGAGTCTGTCTCTGCCATAACTTTATATCACAGACCAGAAAAATGACACTGGAGTGAATTCATAGAACCACTGATCTACACAAGGTAGATGTGGGCCATTTACCCTTAGGTTTCAGTGTTTCCCATGTTATTGTGAAAGTTATGTTAGTTTTTTTTATTGCCATGGCAACAGAGGGAGCTCATCCAACTGCACTCAATAGATCTAGGATTATTCCTTTCTCTGCAAGTCCCACTAGCCACACACTAGGTGATACATGTTTTTTATACATGCAAAGGTCCATTCACAAGAACATCCAAGTCCTGTTTGAATAATGGGCTCTGTATGGAAGACTTGATCTATACCAAAAGTGTGTAGGGGATCATGATTTTCTGCCTGGTGGCTGACATGAGTTTTCTGCACTCTGTGGCTTCTGGCTGTAGATCATGAATGCCATTATCATTGGCACCTGTAGAGACCCACTCCTAGGAACAGCAAGGCATGCTTGCCACTGACATAAAAAATCTTATAGTTCATGACTCCTGGGTTGCAAAGCCAGCCTTGTTTCTGGTTTCAGCAAGTGCACCTCTCTTGCTCCTGACTATGGAATGTTACCTCTGGGTTCCCATTAGTTGGAATCCTGTTATCTCACTGGTACCCAGGGAGCCCAACTCCTAGTCACTCTCTTGCCCTCACCTGAAAACACTTTAGAACACAGAACTCTCTCAAGGATGCTCCACTCACATTTAGAGTACATTCCAGAGGTGTGTGGAGGTGCACACCTTTAATCTCAGCACTCTGGAGGCAGAGGCAGGCTTGGAACAGAAGTTCCAAGATAACCCAGGCTACACAGGAAAACCTTGTGTCGAATACCAAAAGTGAATAAATAAGTAAATGTAAAACTCAACAGATGAGTGAACGCTACAAGAGCATATGGAAAGAGAAGCCTGGTTTCCTTCCACATTACAGCGACATCCATTCCCTCTGTATCTAGGTAGCATCACATTGAGTGCCACCACCCATGGGCTGACACTCACACAGAGTCCTGTATGTTTGCCTCCAGCACTGAGGCATTTATGGAGTAACTATATCTCCATTATTGTTTTCCACCCCACGGTTGTGAGCGCTGGGCACACAGTAGGCTTCTGGGTCAGTGGGAGACAGATGCACTATGTTGGTTCACTGGAGAACTTAGTGGTTACTTCTGATCAGGAATAGTCCCCCTCCCCCATCCTGTGGACATAGAAAATAGCAACTGAAGATAACAGATCTCAGTTTCTAAGTGATTATTATTGAATAATAAGGTCCACATGGCCCTTGTGTGGAGAGGTCAGCAAGAGGAATGTCAAATTTTTTTTACAGGTTCTAGTAAGTATACCTTAGGTATGATATAAAAACTTGCTTTTATTCAGTGAGTTTGTAGTTAGTTTTATAATCTAGCCAGCATGTGTGTGTGTATGTGTGTGTGTGTGTATGTGTGTGTGCATGTGCACGTGTGTATGTTCATATGCAGTTGTTTGTCAAGGATACATGGGGAAACCAGAGGTCAATAGTGATTATCTTCTTTAGTCATTCACTGCCTTATCTTTTGACAGAAGATCTCACTGAAGTTGGAGCTAACCAGTCTGATTCAGCGAGTCTAACCAAACTGGCCAGGGATCTTCCTCCTCCTCTACCTCCTCAGTGCTAGAGGAGGTCTGCAGACCTCAAAATTATTTTCAGTCTGATTCAGTAGAGAGCATAGTTTAAGAAATGTGTCTCTGTGTGTATATACATATATCCATTTTGTGTGTGTGTGTTTGTGTGTATACATATGTCGATTTTGTGTGGGTGTGTCTGTGTATATACATATGTTCATTTTGTGTGTATCTTTCTGTGCATATACATATGTCCATTTTGTATGTGTGTGTCTCTGTGTGTATATACATATGTCCATTTTGTATATGTGTGTCTCTGTGTGTATATACATATGTCCATTTTGTATGTTTGTGTGTCTCTGTGTGTATATACATATATCTGTACACTCTGTCATAGCACTGGTTCCTTGAGTTATTGTCTTTATTATTTTGTCTTTTTTTTTTTTTTCAGAAATGAGGACTGAACACAGGGCCTTGTGCTTGCTAGACAAGTGCTCTACCACTCAGCTAAGTCCCCAACCCCATGTTATCATCTTAAATGACAAAGGAGCACAGTTACCAAGGGTCCAGGACTTAAGCTCCACCCTGTGGCTGCACTGGAGAAAGTAATGTTAGAATGAAAACACATTCCGATTTCTGGTCACTAACATAACGAGCATGAACAAAATCAGCATGACTCTTACTTTTCTATTTCTGACACAAAGTCTCAGTCTTTAGCCTGTGGAAAATTAATGTATTACGCTGTATTTTCTAGAAAGTTCTGACAAGTACATCATCAATGGGGGCTACCCCAGCTCGTGTACTTTTTTGGTCTCCACAGTGCCAGGCAGGGGTTGTTGAGCTCATCTATGAGATGAATAACACTGTGGAGTGAATTTAGGTGTGAACTCTCTTAGCTGAGTGTATCTGGCTCTGGTGAGTGTGTGTGTATGAGGCTGAGAGTCTACACACCTGCAGCTTGCTGCAATCAAAGCCTGAAGAGCTGCGGGTGGCAGCCCTGTTAAATCTTTGGCCAAGCCTTTAAAATTGGAGCAAGCTGGGGAGGAGAAAGAAGAGTCAATGTGGACTTAGGCCCCGTAAGATGGAGTTCTCTTTGCCTAGTTTGCCACTGCTGAAAATCTTCTCCTATCTGGATGCCTTCAGTTTGCTACAGGCTGCCCAAGTGAACAAGGTAAAAGCTCCTTGGCTGAACTCTCCATCTGGTGCATCATAAGGCCCTGGGCCTTTCCCGCTCAGTCTTAGAGCCTTAGCTACCCCAGCATTGTACTCACACAGCCTGGCTTCCTTCCTTCCCTTCCTTCCCTTTTTTCCCTTCCTTCCCTTCCTTTTTTTTCTTCCTTCTCTTACTTCAGTAAACTTACCTCATTCTGACCTGTCTACTCAGCTCTGGCACATTAATGTCTCGAGAACTCAGCTGCTTCTCTTGACCAACAGGAGCGCCAACCTACAGAAAAGCAAAGGGATATATATTCTCATGGGTTAGCATTATCCACTCTGAAGACCTCAACTACAGTTCAATGAGGCAGGAGTGGTGGCATATGCCTGTAATTGAAGCACTTGGGAGGTGGAAGCAAGAAGACCAGGAGTTTGGGTCATACTCAATTACATGCATTTAGAACCAGCTCGGGCTACTTAGACACCCTATTTCAGAGCAGCAACAGTGACAAAATTCTGCTAAATGAAAAAAAAAAAAACAAGCTGCCGTGAGGAGACATGCTGCTGATATGTGGCATCCTTGAGAGTCCCTGTCAGACCTGTGGAGACCGGCCCTCCTTCCTCTGGGCCCTCCCAAGGTGACTTGTGTTTGCTGGGGTAGATCTCTCCAGGCTGGCTGGGCCTGAGGAGCTAGGACTGTGCTTGATTAACCTGTGTAGGCCCAGCACAGAACAAATTGAGAGCAAGGGGAAGGTGGCAGTTGTTGATTTAAGGATTCTTTTCTCTTCCATAGGACTGGAATACAATTGCAAGCAGTGACATCCTGTGGAAGTAAGGAGAGGGGCAGGGTGGGATGGAAAGAAGGGATGAGATGGGGCAGGAAGGGAAGAGGACCTGAACTCTGCTGTGTGAGGATGGTTAGTGAATAAAAGTTGTGCACACCTCTAAGGTGAGGAGACTGGGATTGCAACTGTGCATTGCAGGAAGCTCTGTGTGAAGAGATGGGTCTTCTGTGAGGACTTCACCCCGCAGCTCCTGGGCACAGAGACATGGAAGCAGTTCTTTCTTTTTTTTTTTCTTTTTTTTTTTTATATTTAGAGATTTTATTAGTGCAAGTCCATTTAATTCTGAGAAGTACACACATGATGCTAAAAAAGGCGGCAGGGACAGGTTTGCCGTTGGAACAAGACTGGTATCAGTACATTCCAAAAATATTTTTTTACTTGAAGTTTCCCACCCATAGTTAATCCAGCAGCATTTTAAAAAAATAATTCAAAGATGTCAAACAACCCCTTACTGGGTAAATATATAAAAATATCCAGAAGTCAAAGCTCTAAACTGTGGATTTATAAAAAGCAGTTATAACATTTAAAAAGATGAGGCTTCACTCTCATCAATGTCCTTATCTGGATCCTGTTCCGCAGCTTCTCTTTCCTGTTGCTGTTTCTTCCAAAGCTTGGCCATCGCCAGAAGCTTGAGGTTAGGCTGGTTGGCAGCATCCTCTGGAAAGATGTAGTCATAGACTTCTACCCATCCGGCATCAGACCCATCGTCGGCCTGGACCCTTCTTCTCTTCTTGACCTTTTCTGGCATGAGTTTGTCTACTCTCTCCTTGTCTGATGCTGTTCCAAATTCATCTTCAAACTTTCGCCAGGATTCCAGCAACATAAGCCTCTCTTCTTTTTCCTCACAGTTTCTCATGGTCTTGTTAGCTTCTTCATAAATCTGTCTGCATTTAGCCACACTTCCTTCTTCTTTCCCAGAAGATAACTCAAACTGAGCAAAACTAATCCATACCTTGACGTGCTGCGTTTGCTGAAGCAACTGTCGGTAAAGGTTTCTTGTTCTCTCAGTTTCTTCCTGCTCAATCTCAAAATCAATATATGATTTCCAAAGTACCTCTGGCATATCCAAGCGTGGCTGGCTGATGGCTAATTCATATATTGGCCGAGCTCTCTCAATATCACCAAGGATTGTCTCTAATTCTGCAAACTTAATCCATGACATACAATTTTCAGGTCCAAATTCCAAAAACTTTTCATAAAGCTTTCTGCATCTGTCAAATTCTCGAAGCTGTAGTTCCAGTTCTATGTAACCTTTGAATAACTTGTTCTTTGGACATTTGCCTATGGAAGTTCCCAGAGCTCTTCTGGCAAATGGCAGATTTTTCTGTTTTATTTCAAACTGTGCGTAATATAACCACATTTTGGCAAACGTGAACTTTTTGTGAGGAATTAGTTCCAAAGACGCTTGATATACCTGTCTTGTCCTCTCAGGATCCTTGGCCTCCAGCTCTTCATAGAGTGCATAGTTAATCCAGAGGTAGATGTAGCGCTTCCAGTGCCTCTTCTCCTGGATGGGTGGCACATTGGCAATGGCTCTCTCATAGACTTCCCGCACAGTGTCAGCTTCTGCATCACTTTCCACCAAGCGTAAATAATCAAACCATGCATCATAATTGTGTGGATTAGCCTTCACTTCTTCTTCATACTGGAATCTCCACTTGCTCAGGATGATATCTTCTATACCCCTCTGGTCACCAAACTTCTTCTCAAAGAGGGTATAGTTCTTAAGGAGTTCTTGGGCTTCTTGTTTTGGAATCCTATCCAGGGTATATCTGTAGATAACTCCTACCCTTTCAAATTCTTTCTGGTTTTCCTCAAATTTAGCAAAGGCCACATACAGGTGTTCGTCCATATGCTCATCCCCAAAAAACTCAACTGCTCTCTCGTAGACTCTCCGAGCTTGAGCAAAATAAGCATGCTTCTCTTCAAACCGAGCATACTCGATCCAGTTCTTCACAGCAGGGTGCACGAGCACAAAGCGTTCATAAATGGTGCGGGCCTTCTCCACCTCTTTGTATCTCAGCTCGAAGTTGATATAGGAGTGCCAGGCCTGCTCCTCAGGCTGCCATTCCATCCAGCATTCAAACACCTGCCAAGCACCAGGAGGATTGTTCAACATCTCCTCCATGTGTGTGTACTTGTACCAGAACTGGTCGACTCGTGGCAGAGTTGTAAGGCACGGTCCCAGATATTTCGGGCATGGTTGACCTGGTGGTTCTTCATTTCCATTTCTGCATATTTCAGCCAGAGTGGAATAGTCCGGTTGTTGACATCCAAAGCACGCTCGTATATGGATCGAGCCCTTTGAATCTCCTTTAGACTTTCCTCCCATTGTGCATATTTTATCCAGTTGCTAATCACAGTTCTATTTTTTCTTATGTTAACTTCAAAAGTCTTCCTTTTCTGTAGTTTGTAATCCTCTAATTCTTCTTCGTCTGTGATCTTCTGCTGAGGTGGAGGCGGGAGGAGCTCGAGTTCTCTTTCTTTAGCTTCTCTTAGAAGCTGCTCAGCAGTTATCTGTACCTCTGCAGGCGCTTTGTTTTTCACCTTGGCCACTTTAGGAATCCGCTGTTTCCCGGCTGCTGTGGAGGCCGCCATGATTGCAGCGGTGGAAAACGAGCGACCCTGGCCCACACCCGGACTTCAGAAACCGACTTCAAGAAACAGCCCTCACCGCAGAGCCAGCCCACAACAAACTAGATTCCGGAACCTGTTGGGGGCCGCACTAGCCCCAGGTTGGGTCGGCCAAAATAATGTTGCAGCCCAGGCAAAATGTTGAGGCCCAGGCCGACCCACGTTTGGGCGGCCACTGTATCCTGGCCCAAGCTGCTGCTCCGGTCTGTGGGTCAAGGTTCCAGCAAGAGCGAGGGTGACAACAGATTCTACCTAATGTCAGAGATTCGTCTCTGATGATCCCTCTATATTCTCTGATCTCCGTCTATATTCTCTGATCTCTGGTTCTGTCTTCTATAGTCTCCCTAATGTCTTCTATTGTCTCAATTCTGATCTGTTCTGTCTTTGCCTTTTATATGTCTCACTTCTAAGCCACGCCTCTAAGTTACACCTTTAATCATGCCCTTAGGGCTTGTCTCTAACTCTGATCTCTATAATCTCACACACCTTTAATCTCAAGGTATCTAAACCAAGATTATCAGAGTGTTCTCAGCTGTTGTAGGTGATTGTAATTCAAATCTCATGTCAGGGTATATGGCTCAAGATGGCTGCACAGCTGATAGCCGCTTTCTGCTAAAAGTCCGCACCCAACAGGTCCCCCTTTTTAAATTTTTTATTAAAAGGGAAGGCTGGGAAAACTTACGGAAACTGTGCCTGTCCTAGGTTGGAGCAAAGGACCCCAGCCTCCCTTTCCTGTCCTTGGATACTCAACAGCCATTGGTTGAGCTCCTGTCTTAGGATGGTGAGGCCTCCCTTCTTTTAGGGGCAAGGGTCTCGGTATGCTCTCTTACCCGTCACTGACTATCAGGTTTAGCACGTAAGTTAGGGGATACACCTCATTAGTCTTGATGACAGAGGTTTTACAATCCCTTGCTTCCAGCCTGTAATAATGGACCTGTGTGGGTTTCATTTGAATAGCATCTCATACAAAAGCAATCAGTTTGTTGAACCGGGTGGACCCAAAAGACAAGAGACTTAACAACGCCTGAATAGTTAGTATGACAGCAATACTCTTTTTAAAGGGCAACATATAACTCCCTCTATCAGAGGAGTAAAAAGTGTAAGCCTCTTCTTTTCTGTTTATAAATGTCTTATATCAGAATCTAAACCTATATAAATACAAAACTAATCATAGCTTTGATCTAAAGAAAACTAAAGAAATCCCTGTTCCTGCCCTAGTCAATCTCAAACCCAAGAAACAACTATAGTAACTGTGGTAGTGTGTTTTCTCCTGGGCCTAAACAATCTAAATTCCCACTAAATCTAAAACAATCTAGTTCCCCACTAAATCATAAGTCAGGGAATCAAGAGTCCAATAGAGCCACCCTGGAGATATGGGTGGTGATGTCTTCTTCAGCACTGATAACTTCCCAAGTCAGGTTTACTCGTTGATCTGTTCCAGTTTGAAGGCAATTGTGAAGCATCTTCATGTTTCCTGTGAAGAAAAAATACGCTTCTCAGGGGGGTTCTCCTCCCTGGATTTGTTATTGTTGTCTATTTGTTTAATCAGTCTCTCTGGCAGCCAACGTGCAGCATCTGCAGTTTGGGAATATTTGCAAACAGAACCTCTTCCCGAGATAAGCACTGGGTCTGGCCCATTCCAGGTTCCAGTTAATGGGTCTTTCCAGAGGACTGTTGCAAAATTCTTTTTGGTATCAGGATACCAGAATCTATCTGCAGCAGATTTTCCTTCAGAATCGAAATTTTAAAAATTTAAAATGAAGAGTGCATGATGAAGGATATTTCTGGGGGATCCCTTGGTAGGGTACCATTCCCCCTTTTTAATTTTTTCAAATTGACATTTAATGGTTTGATGTGCCCTTTCTACCAGACCTTGGCCCTGTGGATTATATGGAATACCCGTTTTATGTAGTATTCCCAATCTTTCACAAACTTGGTGGAAACTGGAGCTTGTATAACCTGGGCCATTGTCAGTTTTTATCTGTTTAGGCACACCCAATACAACCATTGTAGCAAGCATATGAGCAATCACATGCTTGCTTGCTTCTCCAGTTTATAATGTTGCATACATGAAACCACTGTATGTGTCTACACGTACATGTATATATTTTTGCTTGCCAAATTCATTATAATGAGTAACATCCATTTGCCAGATACTGTTTGGTATCCGTCCCTTTGGATTTACACCCAAATGAGGAACTGGTAAAAGCTTAACACATGATTGACATTGTTTAACAATTTGTCTAGCTTGTTCTCTAGTAATTTTAAACATACCTTTTAAAGTTTTAGAATTAAGGTGATGTAACTCATGAGCCTTTATGGCCTGATCCAAATTAGATGGCAGATCTGATAAAGTCACTGCAGCTATATGAGTAGCTAGTTCTGCCTTGGTATTTCCTTCAGAGAGAGGACCTGGTAGCCCTGGCTAACCTGGAATTCACTCTGTAGACCAGGCTGGCCTTGAATTTAGAAATCCACCAGCCTCTGCCTCCTGAGCGCTGGGATTAAAGGCGTGTGCCACCACCACCAGGCAGATCCAAGTTAGATAATCTCTTCTTCACTTTTTACTAATCCTTTCCCTGGGCGAAAATCCAGGGTTTGTCATTTGAGCTGTGATTATTTCATTAGGGCTGCACATAATCAATCCCAACTGGGATAACAGATCTCTGCCCCAGAAATTAATGGGAAGGCCTGAGATCCCATTTCTGGGATTAATACTGTGTGGGTGGCAGAACTGAGGTCCAGTCCTGTGCTTCCTGGTGTTGCTTGACTGAGTTCAGAAAGGGATTGGTGTTTGTTGGTAAGAAACTGACTGCTCCATAAACCTGTTTTGGCTTGCATCGGTTCAGGGCCTGGAGCTGGTCCCTATTCCCCTTTCCCTGATTATGGGAAAGGGTATTACCTTGTGCGTGTTGTTTAGACCTACAATCACTAGCCCAATGCCTTCCACGTTTGCAAATTGGGCAGAGCCCAGGCTGTTTTCTGGGCTGTCTCTGGCTTAACTCATTTTCTACTTTGCGATCTCTTGCAAAGTGTCCAGGCTTACCACATTTAAAACATGCCTTTCTTTCTTTGCTTGCCAAAAAATCTCTTACTGATCTGACCGTTGGATTTCAGGGGGAAGGCAAGAGGCCTTCCAGAAGGTCAGGGGATCTGACCGTTGGATTTCAGGGGGAAGGCGAGAGGCCTTCCAGAAGGTCAGGGGATCTGACTGTCAGGTTTCAAGAGACTGAGCGCTCCTACTTGGGAGAAGACGTGGAATCCTTCTCCATCTGGGGTCGTGACCAAATGTAGTTAAGTGTTATTTGTGCCACCCGTGGCAGGGGTGAGATATCTGTGTTTTATGTACCACCCGTGAGAGGGGTGAGCTATTTGTGTTGTTTTTTTTTATATGTGTGTGTCTTTTCTTGGCAAATCATCAGTGTGTTAGCTGGTAATCTACTGTGCTAAACATCTTGAGTGAAAAATAGGTAACATGATTGCCGGCAGAGAGAGAAATGAAGCCGCCGGTACAAGAATACAGCTGCAGAAAGGCGGGCAGGTCCTTTAATAAGGGGCAGCTACCTCGGTTCGTGCTCGAAGTTCGTGTTCCTACAGCCCACCTACCGCATGTAGGGTATGCTTCAGGTAACAGCACATGGAGGGTGCCCTCACCCAGCCCGCACTTGGTGGGCGACAACTCGTGGTTCCCCAGCACAGCAACAGCATGCAACAGCTACCTAGTTTGGTATTCCTGGCTGTACTGGGTACCTTGAGGTCACTAGTGCAACAAATGGCGGTTTTCCACCTGTCGCCTATGAAGATAGATGAGAACCCAGGTGATAAAAAAGAAAAAACCTGTCAGTGGAGCCAGGACAGCTAGACAAACAGCTGCAGCAAGATTGTTCACCTGAGAATTAATTATTTTTTAAAAAAAAAAGAGACAAGAACTGGTTAAAACTGCTTACTTAATTTAGTTTAAAACTTACTTGTGAGGCTGTCTTGATTTATACAAGAAAAACTGATAATTCGCCCTGCTCTGTGGCCAGGAGAAGGGCACCAGCAGAAAAAGAAAGTTGATAATGATTTTTCCCCGTTTAATCAGTAAAGGAGTGCTTTTTTTTTTTTCTAAAATTACAGCTTAAAAGTTACAGGCTGTCCTGAGTCAGAAAATATATATATGCTTCAGTTTTGATAGATTTTCTAGCCATTACTGTTTGAGACAATTTCATTATTTATATGAGATTTTCATTAAGATTTGTTTCAAAGATGAGAGTTCTGACAAGATAAAATTGAAGAAGTGGTGAAGACTTGTGCTCTTATGTTAGACATAAAAATGTTTACTTTATTGTTCTTGTTGTAATCAGAAATAACTCTTTAAAAGGTTTTTTATAGAACTATGACCAAAGTTTCTATTTTGTTAAAAGTTAAATTCAAATATGTGTCAAATGTAACTCAAGTTGCCTTTTAAAAATTGTTAATAACTGTGTGAACCTTCAACATCTTAATAATCCTTGCTGTGAAATGCTACAGATAAGGCTATTCATTCTGATTTGGTTTCTTTCTTAGAGCTTCAGAGGTGAGCTCACATTACACCTGTGGACAAGGTACTGTTTGCAGACTGAATTAGGTTATGGTCTCTAGTGTGATGTGAACAGCAGTCATGCAGCCTCACAAATGCATCAGTCTACACAGAGTTCAAAGCAATAAATAAGGTAAAAAAAGCCTTGCTTTCACAAGACCTTTGCAGGTTCTGGTCTTCAGATTGGGGACCCCGTCAATTGATCAGGCCGTGGTCAGCAGCAGGTCAATTTGGACCAGATGTGACTGAGACCTTCATGTGACAGAAGGTAAGGGACACCCAAAGGCCCATGCCAGATCCCACTGATAGATCTTGAGAGAGAGGGTTACATGAGACCCCACTAATTTTGATCAGGACACATGAGGTTAAGCAGAGATCAGATAAGTTACCCACAGCCTTTCTAGACTAGCTCATAGAGACATTCTGTCAGTGTAGACAAGGCTCCAGAGGCTACAGAGACTACAAGATAAGTCACTGAAAGATTTAGGAAGTATACTACATATTAAAATTATTGATGGTAATAACAAGTGAGAGAAGATTTAAAAGAAAGGAATAGAGAAGAGGAATAGAGAAGGTTTACTATAAGTCTAGAAGAAAAGAGTAGAGAAGAATAGAGATAAGTTGCTGTGAGTCCAGAGGAATCGGGAGGAATAGAGGAGACTAGAGAGAGGTGAAGAAAGAGAAAGGTGACAGGAAAGAATTTACAGAAAGCAGAAAAAAGGGACTCCAATCAAAGAGAGATAAAACTCTTTGAAAAAGACCAGTATGCGCATTGCAAGTAAAGGAGCCAGCTTCAGGGTCCAAGAGGGCCCTAACAAATAGAAGTCAGGGCCAGAAAATCCCAGGCCTCAAAAAACACCCCAAGTGGCAAAGATAACAGCTCTGTGTGAAGACGGCTATTGAGATAGATGGGGCAGCTTGGAGCCACCCAACTTTTGATAGACACAGGGGCTTCCTCCAGGCCAATAGGTCAAAACATATTCATGGACTACCCGAAAATGGTGGACTAAGAGATGGGCTGGGTATCCCATTCATTTATGGTCCTCCTAGGTTGCTCCTATCCCCTGTCTGGTTGAGGGGATACTCCCTAGGATGGACATCCAGATACAATACTTCCTGGGCTGCAACTAGCTGACAAGAATTCAACGGATAGAAGACTGACTTCAGCCAGGAGCCAAGGTAACCTGCTTTACAGACGGGAGCAGTTTTCTCCATGTTGGTCAGAGACAAGCCAGCACTACTGTGGTGGACACATGCCATCTGGACTGACTCCCCACCCCTGAGATCATCGGTGCAGAGAACAACCTTGGAACTTGGGACTGACTAGAAAGCCAACATCTGCATGGACAACAGGTATGCTTTTGCCACAGCCCATGTCTGCAGGACTATATACCAAGAAAGGAAACCCTGATGAAGCCAGGAACTGTGAGTATTCGTTGCCCAGGACACCAAAAAGGGAGGAGACTCAGTGGCCTGAGGCAATAACTGGACAAATCAAGTGTCTTGATATGGGAGCCTGTTCCAGTTGTGGGCCTAAGAGATGGCCTCACTTAAAGCACAGAATAAGAGAAAGAACTCAGATTGCTAGCCATCCTGCCAGATACTATGTAGAGAAAAAGAGATAATAGTGCACACAAGAAGGGAGAACTATACTCCCCAGAAAGCAAAGGATTTACCAGGCTAAATACACAGATGGACTCTTAAGATACGAGTGCAACCAAGCAGCCAAGAGACTTAAAGCGTATAAGGGACCTTAGGTTTTGAGCCAGAGAAATAATAAGACTTAGAGTAAATAAGAAATACCTAGGAAAAAACAGCCTAGAATAGGGACCTTCCCGAGGTTTCAAGTGCCCTAGGTAATTAAGATCAGAGAGCAGTTTTATATTGTCTCCAAAGCTCAGGACAGGTAGAGAGAATATACAGGACCCTAAAATTAAACTACCCTTGGGAACTGGCGCTGGCTAGAGTGTCCCTTGTCCTTGTTCCATACCCAGAATGTCCCTTTTGTGTGAGAAATGATTTTTCAGGATGCTAAGAGACTTCCTGGTGCTGCTGACCACCCGACCTCCTTGAAATCCACCAACACGTGCCTGAACATCTGGACGCCAGAGCAACCTCCTGCTGTTTAGCTCAAGGTCGTCTGCTATTCTACAAGGCCAAAGAGCAGGCCCTGACTCCTGAGACATCCCACCCTAGAGGCACGGGGGCAATGCTGCCTTAGAGGATGGGGCTTAGTGTGTATACACCAAAGGTTAAATGACAGCTTGTGATTACAAGATTGAAGTTGAAATGTGAATCTAGAGTTATATAGATTTGTTCCTTTTGCAATTTCTCTTTATTATATATGTGATTTTATATATATATAGACAGCTATGTGCCACAAAATGTGGAAAAGTCAGAAGACAACTTTGAAAGTGTGTTACAAAGAAAAGGAAATGTTTTGAAACCCCTAGTCAATAGAATAGAGCCCAAGAACCCCTGCTAACAGATACCTAGTGCCTAAAATTGATAAATGGTAGACTTACAGCTCCGGGTTAACACCATGTGTTTCCACTGCTATCTTTGATGAGAACAAAGATTATTATATACTTGTCCAGCTAGTTCCCGCAGGTACTCTTGAACTGAGTTTGAGATACACCCTAGATGATTCTGCAGAGAGCCTATTTTCCTTGACTCTAGCTGTTACATTGTGCCTAGGAGTGGCCATAGGTATAGAGACAGGTGTAACTACATGGATACAGACAGACACCTCATTATTTTCATCAGCTGAGAGCTACCACTGATGTAGATTTGAGAGCCCTAGAATAGTCAGCAAAAAAAGTTGTTACTAGACTTGCTGTTTCTTAAAGGAGAAAGTCTGTGTGCTGCTCTAAGAAAAATTGTTACTATTATGTAGACCATTCAAGAGTGACCAGAGAGTAAATTCAGAGAAAGGTTACACCAGAGACAAGATAAAGAGGCACAGCAATGTTGATTCGAGAGTTGGTTCAATCCTCCCTTGCTGGACCACTTGTGATTTTACTTTTGCTTTTAACCATAGGCCCCTACATTTTAAAGAGATTAGTAACTTTTGTTAGAGAAAGGATAAATGCTGTTCAGCTTTTTGTGTTGCGCCACCAATGTAGGACTTTGGGTCAAGAAAATGGTAATTATGACACTGGAGTTTAAACTTTTCTAAAGATCCAAATTGGAAAAAGTGGGGTTGAAAATAGACTTATTAATAATTGAGTTTTTATGATTAAAAACATAACCAAATTGGAATAAGTGGGGATGTAGAGTGAAAAATTATGAAGGCCATTTTATGAAATATGTGTAGATTTTTCCACCTTACAGAACTCGGAACTGAAAATAAGATTTCAGGCCTTCACATTCCAGGTGAAGGACACTTGCTGGATTACATTCCCCAAGCCTCACCCAAGGCAGGAAGGCATTCCTGACTACAGATAAAGATGCTATCACCTAGGTGGGGCCATAGCCCTATAGCTGGAAAAAGTAACTCTAGATCATTTGGGCTAGATTCTCTGAAATGTTCCACTGTTCTTGGTGACCCCTCCCTTGGTCTTCCCAGTGCTATGTTCAAAATTTGTAAAACAACCAATCATGTGTAAGCACTCAAAAATGCCTTCCTCCCCCCACCCCATGCTATAAAAGACCCTTTAACCTACCACACGGGGCCAAAAACCCTGCTCTTGGAGCTAAAGAGCTTGTCGTTTTTGACCGCCGGCTCCTAACCTAATAAACCTCTGCTGATTGCATCCAGGTATGGTTTCTTGTGATTTTTGGGTGGTCGCAATTCCAGAGGCTTGAGGAAGGGTCTCTGAGTATGGGGGTCTTCAGTGGTATGTTGGTATGTTAGCTGGGGACATGGCCACTAGTTAGTTATGTGGCCACAGGCATCGTGCACCTCACCTGTGGAATGACTTAACCCTCTCATGGACTGGGGAAGCCAGCAGCACTCTTAGCCTAGCCTAGGCAGAGCTCTCATGTTTGGAGGGCTGTCCTGAAAACCTAGGACTTTCTGAGGGGCCACAGTTCAAGACAGAGTGGGGAAATAGCTCTTTCTTCTGTGCCTCTGGCCTAGGGTCTGTCCACTGTCCACACCTACCTTAATTAAGCCCAGTGACCCATCAGGAACTCTCAACTTGTTGCCCTGTGGGGTAGCCAGGTCCCCTCTTCCCAGGGACAGTCCTCTCTCTATTTGATTTGGATTTGATGAGCTGCTGAGCTGGGAGACTGCCTGCAGGTAGTGGATAAAAACCTGGGCTCCTGCTGGGGAATTCTGGTTTCTGGGATTCCACACCCCTAGGTTTGAGGATTTTCTAGTTGCATTCAAAAGAGCTGTCAGGGTTTGAGCTTTGTAAGTCTCACCAGCATGTGAGCAGATCATGACATATGGTTAAGCCTTGTCCCCATGGCCTTTGTGGGCCACACCCATCAGGTGTCAAACAGATCAGCCTCTTGTGTCTCCTTTGTGTTGGTCAAATCAACTATAGCCTCAGGCCCAGAAGCCACATTCTGGAACCTTTGTATGTAATATAAAGCCCCCCACCTGCACTTTTGAACACAGAGAGTGTCTCTCTCTGTCACTCTTTTCTGTCTCTCTGTCTCTCTCTCTCTCTCTCTCTCTCTCTCTCTCTCTCTCTCTCTCTCTCTCTCTCTCATCTTCATATCACTTGGCCCAGTATACACAGACCCTTTCCACTGAAAGTGTTGGACTGTGTGACATACACTAGCTGTAAGACTTAAAGGTTCTGAGGAGGTTTGGCTGGGTTAGGAGAGCTGGTATGGAGGGCTTTGTCATTGAGGCATTATGCAACCCAGGAGCTCTGGCTTAGCCTTGTTCTCAGATGTACAATCTCTGCTGTGTGACCTCATGAAAATGGCATACCCTCAGTTCCCATTACTGTCAAATGGAGACAACCCAGTAGATGCTAGTGTCCTCAGTAACCATGGCCCAGTTTCTGAGGAACGTGTGTGTGTGTGTGTGAGTGTGTGTGTGTGTGTGTGTGTGTGTGTGTGTGAGAGAGAGAGAGAGAGAGAGAGAGAGAGAGAGAGAGAGAGAGAGAGAGAGAGAGATGGGGGGATGGTTAAGTTCTGTGCTTCCCTTTACTTGGCCACCTCCAGACAGGAGGAGGAAACGTGGAACTTGCACATCGAAAGCAGGCATCCCATCCCACTCCTGCACTGAGGTGTGCTTGTGCTCTGCTCTCACAGGGAACTCAGGCTTCAGAACTATGTCCCAGAGGATGAAGACCTGAAGAGGTGTCAGGTCCCCCAGGCCAAACCAGTTGCAGGTACATGGACCTCTTTTCCCCCAGGCTCCTTCCAGTCACCCTCAGAGAAGAGGTACCAAGTCAGAGAGAGCCATCTGGGGCATTCACACACCTTCTCAGGGAACATACATAAAAGGGTCAGGAGGGCAGGGAGGAGGCCCCTTGTACCTCCAACCTGGAGTGGGCCACAGGTCCTCAGGGCATGAGGAGTAGAAGTGACCTGAGATCCTTGGACAGCAAGGCAAGATGGTGAGTCCTGTATTGCTGGGGAGAGGGGCAGAATGAAAGACCCCAGAGAGAAGCTAACCATAGAGCCTCAGGGGACAACCAGCAGCAACACAAAGGCCAGAGAGAGCCTTGTCCAGATTCCCCACTCCTTTGACTGAGGGTGACAGATGTAGGGTGAAGAGGGAACCTCCTAGTCACAGGAGCAGATTTATCCTTGGTCCTGAAGGATCTGGCTTCCTTTGGTTTTGAGACAGGGTCTCACTGTGGAGCTTACTTTCTGGACCAGGCTGGCCTTAAGCTCACAGACATCTACCTGCCTCTGCCTCCCAAATGCCACCATGCTTATCCAAGAATCTTAGTTTTTAATTCTTGATACCAACTTTCCATTGTGCAAGTAATGAATGAGTAAATAGCTCATCAAAAATTCAGAAGTTGCCCTATTGTTCGTTGCTACTCCTCTCCCTGCCCCATGGAGTAGTGGAGGGTGGCATGGGCACCCCACAGGGTGGGAGGGTGATGAGAAACTGGCCCTAGGCCTCTACCAGGAGGCTACCAGAACTTAAGTTTGGCAGAAGGAAGGAATGTCAGAGAAACACATCCCTGGTGACAGGTCTGAAGGCTGTCCACGTTGTTCCGTTTCAGGCATGCGTCCCCAGAAAGGGACACTCAGAGAGAGACCTAGGGACTTACTGGAGGCAGGAGGTGCCTGTCATGAGTCTGAGGTGGGATAAAAGGGAAGATAAGGCACCCAGACTCCAGCCATGCCAGACCTAGAGGCCATCCCTAGGACCTTCCCTTTTAGTGCCATAGCTCCCATGGACACAGGCTCCTCCCATTTTGTATCTGGAAGCCTGAGGCCCGGGCCTTGTCCACTCCAGCTATAGCCTGCTCTGTCCCTTTCTGGGCCCTGGGGTCTGCCTTCAACCTAGGAGACCAGATGTCTTCCAGGGTTGCTGCTGAGTGGTGTCCCTCCTCTTCCCTGGGGCCCTTTTGGCTGTTAAGTCTGGAGGAAGAGCTCCCACCCACCAGGCCTGTGTTGTTCTTTCCCCCTCTAGTGGAGGAGAAGGTGAAGGAGCAGCTGGAGGCTGCCAAGCCAGAGCCTGTCATTGAGGAAGTGCTGAGTACCTGGGAGGCCCCTCCCTGCTTGTGCTGCTTCCTTCTCTAGCTGTCTCTGTTCCCACCCTACTAACTTCCTTGCCTGCCTGCATTTTTCTGCCTCTATGCCCAGTCTCTGCACTCCCTCTCAGGCTGGGCCTTGGCCCTGAAGCATTGTCTCCTCTCTCCCTAGGACCTGGCCAACCTGGCACCTCGGAAACCTGACTGGTGAGTGTTGTCCATGAAGGCTGGCACAAGCCCTTTGGGGAGGTGATGGTGTTTGGTGCATGTCAGAGGCCTCGGCTGGGAGGACAGCCAAGGGACAGATAGGGAATAGGGACAAGCACTGCAGGCATAGCTCTGCCCAAGAGAGTCAGGGATGAGGGCTAAGTAAGTAAGGCATGAGACATGGGCGAGGGTAAAGTGCTGAAGAGGGGCCCGAGGGATGAAAGAGCAGGCATCCTTTCGAGCCTCTTCTGTAGGGGGGAAAACTCACCTACTCTGGGGGCTCCGACTTAGCAGTGCACCCCTGTGTGCTCAGGATACCACAGTGAAGAGACGGATGGGCAAGCAGATAGGGCTTAGGCCTCTGTTGTAACTGTGAAGTAGGGAACCCAATCTCTTCAAGCCTGGAAGCCCCTCTGAGTGAGCTGAGAACATGGGTGAGGGAAGGTGCTGTAGGCACGTCTCTCTGTGCCTGTAGATCTGTGGGTGACAGTACCTACCACAGTGCTTTAATTTGATGAAACAGCCATGAGGTGTATGCTGAAGGAACTGCAGAACTAGAGAACTCAGGCTGATTTTAGGAATTCTGGAAGCTCCAGGAGTGGGGGTGGGAGGCTGTGGCCAGAGGGGGAATAGGGCTGACAGTTGGCGACCACAAGTTCCTCTCTGATGCTGACTTAGGAGACATAGAAGGGGGATCCCAAGGAGCCAGCCACCATTCTGTTTCAGTCTTCTACCTTGACTGAGTGTGTGGTAGGTGTCCCCTTCTCTCAGTTACCTCGGTGGAGTTAGGAAGGATGATGGATGGTAGGGTCCAGAAGAGCAGAGAAGGTAGCATCATGCTCTCCCCAGAGCAGCATCTCAGGCAGGATTAATATCAAAGCCCTGCAGGAAGATCCCAGGGCCACACCATGCTAACCCTTAGCTTCTGCGTTTCCCCTCTCTCCTGATGTAGGGATCTGAAGAGAGATGTGGCCAAGAAGCTGGAGAAACAGACCCAGAGAGCCATTGTAGAGCTGATCCGTAAGTGCACTCTGGCCAGTGGGGGCCTGCCCTTGGAGCAGTGACTTCAGCACAGGCCTTTTACACTTGTCTGTTCTCTCTCCATCCAGGTGAACGGCTGAAAGGTCAGGTGGACAGCCTGGCCTCTGCAGTGGCTGCCAACATTGAAACAGAGGCCTGTGACTCCGACTGACATGTTTTCCTGGTTTAATTTCTTGAGCACACACATCTCCTGTCATGTAAATGGTGCTTTTTAACTTCTGTAAATAAACTTTTATTTAGTAGAGGCATGTCGCTTCTAGTTTTCTAAAGACTGGCAGAGTTCTTGCAGTTTTGACATCAGAGAAGACCTAATAGGGGCTGGAGAGATGACTCAGTGTTGAGAGCACTGACTGCTCTTCCAGAGGTCCTGAGTTCAGTCCCCAGCAGCAACCACATGGTGGCTCACAGCCATCTGTAATGGGATCCAATGCCCTCTTCTGGTATTTCTTAAGACAGTGAATGTGTACTCAGATACATTAAATAAATTTAAAGAGGAGAGAGAGAGAGAGTGAGAGAGAGAGAGAGAACCTAATAGTAGTCCCAGTATACAAGAGTTTAGTAATCACTGACATTATTTTAGGAATTCTTCCAGGATCATCATTAAGAATTAAGAAATCATCTATTTGTGGGGCTGTGGTGGCCCACGCCTTTAATCCCAGCACTTGGGAGGCAAAGACAGGTGGATTTCTGAGTTCAAGGCCAGACTGGTCTACAGAGTGAGTTCCAGGACAGCCAGGACTACACAGAGAAACCCTGTCTCAAAAAAACTAAAAAAGAAGACGAAAAGAAATTGCCTATATAGCATCACAAGACAGTACATCTTCATTGTTCTCCAGAGATCTGCTCATTAAGTAGGGTTACTACCTAGTGATTGTTACATATATTTAATAACAGGAAACATATCAACAGCAGGAATCTTTCCTAAAAATGAATTTCTGATGGGCCTTGCCTACCCTAGTTCTGTCATAAATTAGAATCCAAAGTAGACCCATCTCAGGAATGTCACCTGCTAGTTTCTAGCTTCTCCCAAGTTGGCTCCTGACAGTTTATTTTAGGGCTTCCTCTCACCCTAACTCATGAAGTGTGGTGGTCCATGTGTGTTGTGTTCCTTCCATATGGTGGCCCAGCTTTGGCAGACAGTGCCAAGGACTTAGGTCATGCAGTACAGTGCATGTGCACACAGAAGTTAGGACACCCAAACAAAGTAAATATAATCATTCAGATGACAGTTTTGAATCTCCGTGTGGCTGCAGATAACCTGGAATACCAGCAGTCGAGGGAGGCAGGGGGATCAGGGGTTCAGATCATCCAGCTACAGGCCAGCTTGAGGCTAGCCTGGGCCATAGAACCTTGTCTCAGGAAGTAGAAAGAAGGTGGTTGTTGGGGTGGGGGCAGGCAAGAGAAGGGAGAAGAGAGAGGAGATGTAGGGAAGGGAAGGTTTAGAGGCAGCTGTCAGAAGGTCTGCTTAGCTCAGAGCAAGGCCTGAAATAGTGAATGCCCCACAAGGCACTGAGTAGTCACACAGGCTGGGGCTCTAATTCCCTCAAAAGACAGAGATCAGTATAGAGCTCTCAGCAGTGCAGCTTGGAATGAAAAGATTCCATGCTATCTGGGTTCTCAGTGGCAGTAGGAGGCTGATCTCTGGCATGGAGTCAGACTCCTGGTGACTGGGAACCCCTGCAGCCCCGGCTCTGGGACTAGACTGCTGTTGAGAAAGCTAACAAAGGTAGCACATCTCAATCTGTGGTCTTTGGAGACTTAACTCCCTAATAAGGAAGGAGAAAAACAAACTGTGCCATGCCAGTATAACTTCTGACAAGCCGGGCAATGGTGGTGTAGGCCTTTAATCCCAGCACTTGGAGGCACAGGCAGGTAGATTTTTGAGTTCGAGGACAGCCTGGTCTACAGAGTGTGTTCCAGGACAGCCAGGGGAAACAGGAAGTGGCACTATTTGGAAGTGTGACTTTGTTGGAGCAGGTGTGTCACTGTGGGCATGGGCTTTAATACCCTCAACCAAGCTGCCTGGAAGCCAGCCTTTAGATGAAGATGTAGAACTCTCAGCTCTCCCTGCACCATGCCTGCCTGGATGCTGCCATGTTCCTGACTTGATGATAATGGACTGAACCTCTGAACCTGTAAGCCAGCCCCAATTAAATGTTGTCCTCAGAAGAGTTGCCTTGCTCATGGTGTCTATTCACAGCAGGAAAACCCTAAGACAGCCAATAATCGTGCATTTATCTGGTTGTTAATGGTTGGGTTAGAGTAGCTCAGAACCTGCCTGACATCGAGCCAGCAACTTGTTAATAAATCATGTCTTTTACTTGGGATCTAAAAGGGAATGACAGAGTTGGGCAGACTCCCCCCATCCCCAGTAAAATTACTGCTGCACTGTAAAGTTTGTTTGTAACCCAAGGGCAACTTCTGAGACAATATTTAATTTCCTTAAATAATTTATTTTCATTTTTCTAGACAGGGTTTTTTGTGTGTAGCCCTGGTTGTCCTAGAACTCAGTATGTAGACCAGGCTGGCTTCAAATTCAGAGGTCTGCCTACCTCTGCCTCCCAAATGTTGGGATTAAAATGGGCACTACCACCAGCAGGTGAATATACTTTATTATAATTATTTTTGGTTTCGTTGCCTTGTTTTAGATGGATGTACTGTGCAGCTTTGGCAGGCCTAGACCTTGCTATGTATACCAGACTGGCCTCCAGCTCACAGCCATCTGCCTGTGTCTGTCTCCTGACTGCCAGGACCACACATGGACACCACAATTATTTTTGAGTTGTTGGAGATATTGAACACAGGGCCTCACATATAACAAGAAAGAATTCTATCACTGAGCTATCTCTATAGCTCAAGAAAACAGCTTTATGTTTATATATATATATATATATATATATATATATATATGTGTGTATGTGTGTGTGTGTGTGTGTCTGTGTGTGTGTGTGTGTGTGTGTGTGTGATGTATGTGTGTGCTGTCTACTCATCTGTGTGTAGGTACCTGCTTCACTGTGTATGTGTGGATAACCTGCTCTATCTTCATTTACTTTATTTTCTTGAAATAGGGTCTTTCACTGATCCCAGAGTTAACCCTGACAAGCCACAGTGGTCCTCCTGCCTCTGCCCTTCAGCACTGGGGTTACAGGCAAGCAGCCATGGCTGGCTTCTTCAGATGGAATAGGGAATTTTAACTCTGTTCTTTATACTGATGTCACAAACATGGTCCCCCTGAATCATTTCCCCAATCTCTAATTTTTAAAATATAGTAAAAGTGAGCTTGTATATAACAGCGCCTCTTTGTCTATTGTGCTATGGGTATGTGTTGCAGTTATCTATGCCAGTCATTGAGGCTGATAGAAAAATTTCACCTCACAGCTGAACATGATAGTAGTATACTCCTTTAAACCGAGCACTCAGGAGGCAGAGGCAGGTGGATCTCTATGAGTTCAAGGCCAGCCTAGTCTACAAAGTGAGTTCAAGACAGCCAAAGCTGGTTACATTGAAAAATCTTGTCTCAAAAAACAAAACAAAATCACCTCACAACTTTTATGGGCTCTAGTGTAAGTTTTAGTATTTGTACAACCAAGTACACAAAACAAAGTTCATTCTTTCTTGGCCAAACATCTCTCATATGGATCAAGAAGATTATTCTTTTTCTTAAAAAGGATGACGACAAGGAGGGAGGGATGTTTGACCTAGCCATGTGTGATGTGCAGACTTCTGTGCCTTGGATAAAAGAGTTGGGCATTTTGTAGTTGTTTTCAAAAGCTAAATGTCACAGGCCCCAAACTAAACCACTGACAGGATGAATGTTTAAAAAAAAAAAAAAAAAAAAAAAAAAAAAAAGTAAGCTATGTGGGGGAATAATCTGCATTTAAAGACCAATAAACCATTAGTTGGGCAAACTTATCACCCAGCTCACTTCTGCTCCCCATCCTCTCCTCCTCATCACACTTCTTTTTCTGCCCATCCCCCCTCCTCTTTAAGACATGTTTTAATTACATATTTTATGTGTGTGCATGAGCATGTGTTTGTGTACGTGTGTGGCATGGTGTATGTGTGGTGGTGAGGACAACTTCTAGAATTTAGGGTTGTCCTTCTACCATGTGAGTCCCTAGGATCAAACACCAAGTCAGGCTTGGTATCAAGTGCCTTTACCTGCCGAGCCATCTCACCAGCCCATCTCTGCTTCATTAGGCTGTTCTGTAGCTGGGTGAACCCACTGGGCTATGGTCACATGATCTGAATCATGTGCCCACTTGCTACTGAGTTCCCTCCATTTGGTCATTGTCCATGCCAGGCACTGCACTCTGACCTCTGTGGCTTTCTGTTTCTGCATTATTGGACCAGGATCCCATTCAACTTTGGGGAGTAAGAGGAGAGAGGGAAGAAATGGAAAAGCAAGTAATGGAGGGGTGTGTGAAGGGAAGAATGTGAGTGGTTGAGGCAAGGGATAATAAAATGAAGACTCGCAGAATTCTGGAGCAGAACTGGCACTCACCCTGGTAGGTTTCTTGGTGACTGCCACATATAGGCTCACTGACCTTGAAGTAGGGGAGTATGCAGCACATCTGTATATTCTTGATGCACAAGGCCTGAAGTGAGACACAGAACACTGCTTCCTTCATCTCCCTCCAGGCCCCTTGACCATTGTTAGTGGTAGCAGGAATGGTGGATAGAGTAACGAACACTAGACCAGGAGTTCAGAAGACAGGCTTCAGATCCTCCACATCTATCCTGGTCCTCACCATTGTTCCCTATATAACTATAGTAAATGTTCTGTGCTTTCCTAGCCTCCCTCCTCTTCCTTATTAGAAAGAAAGTCTCTGTTCTACAAATCACAGAGTGTCATTGTGATAGTACAGAAAGTAAAAGCTGGGAAACGTCTTCCCAAACAGGCATTTCTGGAGCTGGAGAGATGGCTCAGCACCTGTTGCTCTTTCAGAGGAGTGGAGTTGGGTTCCCAGCTCCTGTACCAGATGGCTCACAACTGCCTGTAACTCCAGCTCCAGGGGATCTTCTGTCTTCCATGGGGACCTGTGTACATGTGGTGTGAGCTCATACAGACCCACATACATTAAAATAATTATTAATAAGAAAAAAAAATTCTAAAAAAAATGGAGGGAGTTTCTTCTTTTATTTTTCTTTTTGTTGTTTCCTTTTCTACTTTTCTTTCCTCTGTGTAGCCCTGGCTGTCCAGGACCTCTGTAGACCAAGCTGACCTCTCTGCCTCTCTACTTTGATATTTCTACTTTTTTGTTACTTGATTGATTGATTGGTTGGTTGCTTGATTGATTGATTTGAGACAGAGTCTCTGTAGCTCTACCTATCCTGCAACTTACTATGTAGACTAGACTGGTCTTAGACTCACATAGAAATTTCTACCTGTGTCTCCCCAGTACTAGAATTAACATGAGACATCATATCTGGCAAAAATTGGGATTTATTATAAGCATTGGTGAGTGACTTACAATCCATACTGTCTTAAATAGCAGTACACTCCAGCTTACCACATCACAGTTAAGAGGAAGGGTTGACAGAATGCATCTTGGGTTTTGGGTGTGAGGGTGATGTATAAATATCCTGGTTATCACTGTGGAAATAGTGTTCACACCAGCATAAAACCAACCTGAATTTGAGCCATGACCTCCTCATGCATTTAATGGATCTCACAGGTAGCTTGCAGACTGGAGCAATGTGTGGAAGAGCTCCAAGGGGTAACCAAATGATTCATTCATTCTCTCTCTCTCTCTCTCTCTCTCTCTCTCTCTCTCTCTCTCTCTAATATTTATTTTATGTATGTGAATACACTATTGCTTTTTTCAGACACACCAAAAGAGTGCATCAGATTCCATTACAGATGGTTGTGAGCTACCATGTAGTTGCTGGGAATTGAACCCAGAACCTCTGAAACAGCAGTCAGTGCTCTTAACTGGTGAACCAACTCTCCAGTACCCACTTGGACTCTCTTATGATTATGGTGTTCCCAAGCAAGCTGCTCCTGTTCCCTACCTCACAGAAGTACCTGGGAGGGAATCAATCTCTCTCTCTCTCTCTCTCTCTCTCTCTCTCTCTCTCTCTCTCTCTCTCTCTCCATCCCTGTTCTTGGAGCCTAGAAAGTAGAGCTCACCTTTGTCTTTTGTAGAAGTTCCTCGGTCATGTGAGATCCCATAGGAAGGAAGAAATCTGGAGGATAGCAGCACACACAGAAGAGTTACTGCCCTGTCTATGACCACAGGGAAAAGGGTAGGTGCAGGGGCCCTGCTCATGCAGGAGCATCCCATCCCGTCATTAGAGCCCAGGGTTTCCTTCTTAGCACAAGCTGATCTCTACAAACAGTCAGGAGTGAAACAGAGATCTGCTGCATCTACTTCATGGGGAAATAACTTAGAAAATTCATAGGTTTAACTATTTTTATTCTTAAAATTCTTTTTTTTTTAAAATTGGTATATGTAATTTTATGTGATATTGGGTTTCATAAAGACATTTTTATGTAAGTATGAACTATTGAAGCTGCAGAGGTGGCTCAGCAGTTAAGAGCACTTATTGCTCTTGTAGAAGACCCATGTTCAGTTCCCAGCACCCAAACAATGGCTCACAACCACCCATAACTCCAGGGCCCTTTTCTTGCCTCTGAAAGCAGTGAACAAACAGTGCCAGTTCACCAGCATGGTCCACATATGTGAACACCAGCAAAACACATGTGCACATAAGATAAGCCTTAAAGGAAAGTGCTTTGGCAATATTCCTCCATGTACCCTCCACATCTCCCTTTTCTTCTCTCGCCTGACAACTAGTCCTCTTTATTCTGCTAGACACCTGACCCTACCACCCATCTTTCTTTAGGGTCTGTGTAGACTAGGCTGGCTTTGGGATTTCTATATAAGTCCAGGATGACCTTGTACTTCTGAGCCTGCTGCCTCTACCTCCTGCTGCCTCCTACTAATGTGCTAGTATTACAGATGTGTGTCCCTCTGTCCAGTTACGTGGCACTAGGGATGGAGCCCAGGGCTTTGTGCATGCTAGGCAAGTACTCTAGTGAGCCATCCTCAACCATCCCTGCCACTTGTATTTGTATTAGTTGGTTAAGAAAATCTATATTAAGTTATAAATTATCTGTGATAATGCTGAGACATCTTAAAGGATGTTGAGTTTCACTAGTCTACATGTAAGTAATTATAGAAGAATCATACAGAATTATACTTGAGTCATATAACTTCAAATCATTGAACAACAGGGTCTCTCTACATAGCTCTGGCTGTCCTGGAACTCACTCTGTAGACCAGGCTGGTCTCAAGCTTAAAGTCACAGATGCCCTGCCTCTGCCTCCCAAGTATTGGCATTAAAGGTGTGGACCACCATGCCTGACATCTATGAGTCCTTTATGAAAATATTTATTAATACTTGGCATACGTCATGCTGTCACTGTATCTTCCACCACTGGTGTGTCCTACTGTGAATCTGGGGACATTACTGCCATACACGCATCTAGCCCAGTTTGCAGCACACACTATATATTTCTTGGATATGTAATAGGCTAGTGCTGGGCCCTGGGAAAACCAGCATGGTGTTAAAGATATTGGGAGCAATATGGATGATGTCTTACAGTAATTTAAGCTGTTACTAAGCAAACGTTCTCTCAGGCTTGAGGAAAATAATTGCTATTGATAACCAATGTTCCATTTTAGACACATATCCGGCAAATGGGCCACACAGACCGCTGCCACTGATGTGCAAATGATGAGGAAAAAAACTCTAAATGGGAAAGAATGTACATTTAAATTTCAATGTAAATTTAAATTATAGCTAAAAGAGGGACAGCTCTTTAGGAATGGAAAAAACCTTTAATAGTGAATAAATCATCATTTAATTTAACCATTGTAGGCCTAAAAGCAGCCACCAATAAAGAAAGCGTTCAAGCTCAACATTAAAAACAACTAATCTGACTATTCGTAATAAATTCCCATATTATAAATTGGGTACATTACTGCCTACAAGCTATCTCTGGGCCCCCAGAGCCTCCCACAGTTAACTGTGGAGGCTGCATTTGTTAAACGCTGTCAATCATCAGCCAGAAGAAAAGAGTCTCCTTCTACAGAGCCTACTGATGTTCTTTTGGGGCTTGAGATATGTACAGATATGAATGCTGTGGTAACGAGTGCTTCCTAGGTGAGTGTCCTCTTTAGTTCTAGTATTTGGAAAACCAGTGGCCCTGGATTTGAAAGGCTGGGGTCCAACTCCCAGTTGTGAGACAAGTGACACTGTAGGAATCTTTCTCTGGATTTCTGCTTCGTTTGTAAAATGAGGTATTAAGGATCAAATAAATCTAAATGGTGAGACTGGGAATATAGCTAAACGGTACGATGCTTAGCCAGTATGCACAAGGTACTCAATCTCCAGCACCATGAATGAATGAATGAATGATGAGTGAATGAATCTAATGGTATTTACACTTCTAATATCCCCATAGATTAGATATATTGCAGAAAAAAAAAAGTGACTAGAGCAAGAAGTTGTAACTCACCAACTGCAAAGGAAGTCCACACTGAGCTGGCTAGAACAAGGATGGCAACTGAGAAGGTCACTCTCATGGTGATAGATCTGTGGAAGGAAGCATTTCTTTGCCCTCTGGCTTTACTTACTTTCAGCTGTGGAAGACACTCCTGACTGAAGGAGACTCAGCTCAGTGTTAACGAAGTCAATGAACGTCATCAGCCTTCTGTGGGTGGAAAGCAGCTTCTCTGTCTCCCCTGGCCTGAGACTGTAGAGAAAAGTAGCCTTTCCTGTCCTCCCTCATGCCTCCATTCTCCAGGGAAGAAATTCCTTAAGTGATACCCATCTGCAGAATCAGTGTTTCTGCAACAGATATGAGATGAACGTTGTTCTCTTCAGTAATTTTTCTAACCCCTAGATAAGAGCAAACCACAGTAATCCCAGCACTTGGGAGGCAGAGGCAGGCGGATTTCTGAGTTCGAGGCCAGCCTGGTCTACAGAGTGAGTTCTAGGACAGCCAGGGCTACACAGAGAAACCCTGTCTCAAAAAAAAAAAAAAAAAAAAAAAAAAAAACAAAACAAAACAAAACAAACAAAAAACAAAAACAAAAAAACAAAACAAAACAAAAAAACAAATCAAACAAACAAAAAAAGAGCAAACCACAGAAGCTAAGGTTAGTACATTTAGACATTTAGACATTTTCCAAGAAGTCTGGATTGGCAGGTGGTACTGTTTGTGTGCTGAGTTTTACAGCCTGAATGGTACTGCGATCATGGACTCAGTTGTGCTAATGTCTCAGGGCCTACTAAGTCTGGGGTCCTCTTACAGTGGTTTGAATAGGAATGGCCCCCATAGGCTCATATATTTGAATGGTCATCATCAGTGAGCAGCATACTTGAGAAAGATGAAGAGGTGTGACCTTGTTGGAGGAAGGGAAAGTGTTTTGGGTTTCAAAAGCTACTTCTCCAGCACTGTGTCTTCCTGCACACCGCCATGCTTCCCACCATGATGAAATGAACTGATCTGAAAGCAAGCCCAACTAAATGTTTTCCCTTCTAAGAGTTGCCTTGGTCATCCTGTCTTTTCACAGCCACAGAGCAGCAGCGAGCAGGCCAGGACTCTTGGGAATACTTTGACAGGACAGCATAACTAGCATTCAGTAGCTCACTCCAGTGTATGGCTACTGAATGTCACTTTAGCCTGATTTTGCCATTCTTCCTGGTCATCACCCCTATTTATGGGCCCCAAGTCATACCCAAGCCACTACTGCAGCTTCTGTTCATTTGTGTGCTTTGAGACAGGGTCTCACTCTAGCCTAGGCTAACCTTGACCTCACTTTGTAGTTCAGACTGGCAGTCCTGCTTCAGTGTGGGATTATAGGCATGCATCCAAATTACAGATCTTCCTCCTATATCTCCTCAGCCATATATCTGATCAAATTCTCTAAGCCCAGCTCTGTGTGTGAGCACAGGCCTATGTTTTGTGCTCTCTGTGGCTTTAGACATGCTCTCTATAGTGATCTGTAAAAGCAACAACACACCAAACAGCTTTGTGTTTTTCCATTCTCATGGTGCTTTAAAAGGCTGTGTGCAGCACAGGTACCTAGAGGAGCACCTAGTTTCTCTATTGATGCCATGTTGGTTAGAATGAATGTCATATGACTTTAGGGAAGAGGAATTCTAAAGAACGGGGAAAACTGTTACTAGTGGTCAGCATTGGCTGATTGTAACCAGTAGCAAAAGCACTGAGAGGCTGCCAGGGGACAGCTACCTCCTCCTACCCAAAAGGATTCATAGACCCCACTCTAGAAATAACCATTTCCTGCTGGGAGCCTGTGAACAATGAAGTTCTAACAATGTGGTGTTCTCTACAGAGCAGTGGCTTTGTCAGGGAGAGTGCCTGCTGACACTGCAAAGCAGAGTCACTGGGGCACATCAGCAGGAGTGATGACAACTGAGGCCCCACCCCTCAGTCCCTTCACAAGGGATAAAGGGGCAGAAATCTTATTGATAGTGAAAATAAGAATGGTGGAGTAGAGACAGTGATCCCTGTGCAATGTCACATGGAGTAAGGAGAGCATGGCTGCAGCAGACTCCATGGAAGCCAAATTAAAAGCTTTGTTGTTGTTGTTGTTGTTGTTGAATATTTATGGAACTTATTTCTAAGGAAAATTCTTAGTGTTCTGACGCCCTTTTGTAACAGAGAAGAGGCTGACAACTGTCTTCAGTCCACACATACTGTTAAATGAGTAGGTCACAGCCAGCCCAGAGAGAAAGAACTGGAGACAGTGGCCTCACAGCTAAGGCCCAGCTATCAGGAGCTGATGACAAGGACACAGCAACAACTCCTGATCTTTCAGACCCATTGCTTCTGGCTAAATAAAAAAGGTTCCAATGTGCCCCACTATGACCTTTTTATAGATTATTAAAGCTATATATGTCTCATTGTTTAACAACTAAAGAAAGAAAATTATTTTTAAAGCAAAATTAATAAAGATACCAGAAAAGGTTAATAATATTTGAGAAATGAAGGAATAAGTGCCCAGAGTTTTTCAATAACTGTTTTAAAGTTGCAGTCACTTCTGGGGCGGGACCTGAAAGTCAACAGATAGTAAGAAGCAGAAAGGGACAGAACCCCAGACACACACTGCCACACTCTTAAGCTTTGGTAAGTATCGCTTTTGTGCTAACAGAAACCGATGAAATTCCCAAAATGAAAGCCGAAGAGTTGGTGGCAAAAGCTCACTGCAGAACTGAAACAGCTGAGGTACAGTCTGTTCTCATGTTCTGGAAAATGATCTGTCTGGGCAAGTTCAGCCCATGACCTTCCCTGAATAAAAATAAATAATAAAACACTCTTACATTCTCAGAAAATTATAAATTGGTTATGCCCATTACCTGCTGTGACTCCCACAGTTGCTCTGAGAAACTGGCTGTCTGGAAGTCTTAAGCCAGTGAAGAAATAGGAAGACTGACAGGAGGCGGTGCTGGCTGTCTCAGGACAGTGCCTGGCCCTGGAAGCAGTGAGCTTTGAAGTTCAAAAGAATAAATAGAAGCCAGGACTGTGGTGGTGCGTGCCTCTGGTCTCAGTAGTCAAGGAAGAGGCAGGTAGATCTTTGGGAGTTGAGGGCAGCCAGCCTGGTCTACATAGCAAGTTCCAAGGCTACATATTCCATACTGAGACTTCATCTCAAAAAAAAAAAAAAAGAAAGAAAGAAAGAAAGAAATACAGTTCAAATTATGAATCCCATGCTTTCTTCTTTGGTGAGTTCGCATTCCAGCTTTCTGGGGATGGAATACATTGTCACGGCCACTTGGAAATCTAACTTCTCTTGTCAAATTTGTTATCCTGTGCTATTGGCTATCAAATGGGTCATGCTTAATTTGTTTGTTTGTTAAAGCAGGGTTTCCTGTGGCTGGGTTAGATGCTGAGGCTATCCTGCAATGATCCTCCTGCCTCTACTTTCTAAGTACACAGCCCTGTGGCAGTGATTTAATGATTGAGTTTTTTTGTTTGAGTTTTTTTTTTTTTTAAGCAGGTGGATTTATGTGAGTTTGAGACCAGCCTGATCTACAGAACTAGTTCTAAGGCAGCCAGGGCTACACAGAGAAACCCTCTCTCAAAAAAAAAAACCAAAACAATAACAACAAGAATTAATTTTACTTTATGTGTTTATATGACTCATGTTTATGGGTATCCATGGAGGCCAAAAGAAGGCACCTGGAGCTGTAGTCACAGGGGCTCCTGAGCTAGGAACTGGGGCAAGGAACTGAACTTGTGTCCTCTGGAAGAGCAGGAAGCTCCCCATCTCATGAGCCATCTTTCTGGTTTTAGGTTTTTTTTTTTTTTTTTTTCCCTTCGGGACAGGGTTTCTATGTGTAGTCCTGGCTGTCCTGGAATTCACTTTGTAGACCAGACTGGCCTGGAACTCAGAAATCTGCCTGCTTCTGCCTCCCAAGTGCTGGGATTAAAGGGGTGTGCCACCTCTACCTGGCTCAGCAACTATTCTTGATCACTGAGATACCCATCCCTTCACCCACCTCATCCTATCCCCATCATGGTTTTTGAGATATTGTCTTTCTTCACTGGCCTGGAACTGCCAAGTAGAATAGGCTGGCTAGCCATCCAGAGCCAGAAGTCTGCCTTCCAGTGCCAGGATTGCAAATTCACACTCACTACACCTGTGACCCCTGTAGTTCTGTATCCTCCATCAGTAAGCACTTTACTGACTGAAGTAACCCCTCAGCTCCCTTTTTTATTGGTTTGTTTTTTGAGAGAGGGACTCATCTGGTCCAAGCTGGTCTCTGTTAAGCTGAGGATGACCTTGAATTTCTGATTTTACTGCCTGCACTTCACAGGTGTTAGAACAGGGTGGTTCAGGTTTTTTTTGGTGTTTTTTTTTTTTGTTTGTTTGTTTGTTTTGTTTTGTTTTGTTTTGTTTTGTTTTGTTTTGTTTTGTTTTTCTGACAGAGATTTCTCTGTGTAGCCCTGGCTGTCCTAGACTTGCTTTGTAGACCACACTGGCCTCAAACTCACAGAGATCCACCTGTCTCTGCCTCCCAAGTGCTGGGCTGAAAATGTTTCAGGGTTTGTTGTTTTTGATTTAAGACAGGGTTTCTCTGTGGAGCCCTGGCTGTCCTGGAAAACACACACACACACACACATGCACCCACCCACACCTGCACACACATACACACACTCACACTCCCTCCCATTTCCTTTTCTCCCCCCTTTCCTCACTCTCCCCCCTTTCTTTTACCCCTACCCCCCCCACCTGCTTCATTCCTCCCTTCTCTGTAGGCCAGGCTGGCCTTGAACTCACAGAGATCTGCCTGCCTCTGCCTTTCAGGTGCTGGGGTCAAAAGCATATGCCATCATGGCCCTGTTGAGATTCAGGTTATAAGATCTCTCATTGCTCTTGTAGAGAACCTGGCTTCAGTTCCCAGTACCCACATGTGCTCACAGCCCTGCTAACTCTAGCTCCAGGAGATCCTATGCCCTCCTCTGGCCTCTGACGGAACCTGGAATGCATGTACACAGACATATATGTGGACACAAACTCATAATGTAAAAAACAATTTTTTTTAAAGTTAGCTCTGGCTGTCAGGATGGCTCAGAGATTGAAGGTGTTTATCTTGTAAGCCTGGCGACTTGAATTCAATCTCTACAGTCCACATGAAGTAGGAGAGAGCCGGCTCCACAAGGCTGCCTTTGTACCTCCATCCCCCCAAAACCCACACACTGTCTCCTCTTAAGCAATTAAAATAAAAAGCTAAGTCTGGCAAGGTGGCTCAGTGGATAAACCAGGCTTGACACCAAGCCTGAGAACCTGAGTTCAGCTCTGGATTCCAAGGAGAAGTACCTGCCATGGTGAAGCCTTAACAGGTGCATTCTGGTGCACACATCCACTGCTCACCCAGTAAATAAACAAATGTAATAATGGAAAAATGTAATGTTAGACCATTTTTCATTCTCATCAGTTTCTCCTTTATCTCTGTGTTCAATCAATAAGTAGGTGGAGGCCAAAGAGAAAGGCGGTGCATGCCTGGGGGCTGAGATTACAGGAAACTTACCCTGTGCTGCCTTGGCTAGTTTTCATAAGATTGCAACAATCAGAAACTTGCTTAGCTTATGACAGTGCAAGTAAACTCTAATAAGGGGAGCATAAAGAGAGTTGATGGATACCTTTGTTCTGGAATGGGCATGGTATTGTAAATATTTATGGCATATATTTTAGAAATATTAAAAAAAATAAACCTTTATGTGGCTGTGAAACTATTACTCAAATTTAATATTTTTATGAGGGCTGGACAGATGGCTCAGTGGTTAAGAGCACTGAAAGCTTTGCCAGAGTCCTCAGAGGTCCTGAGTTCAATTCACAGAACCACATGGTGACTCATAACCATGTGTAATGGATCTGATGCCCTCTTCTGGTGTGTGACGAGAGGGACAGTGTACTCACATACATAAAATAAATAAATTAATTTAAAAAAAAAGTTACCCAAATACTTAGGTTATACACTTACCAAAAAATCAAGAAAACTGCTGGGCATGGTGGCACACACCTTTACTGCCAGCACTTGGGAGGTAGTGGCAGGTGGGTCTCTGAGTTTGAGGCCAACCTGGTCTACAGAGGGAGTTCCAGGACAGCCAGGGTTGTCCACAGAGAAACACTGACTCAAACAAACAATCAAGAAAAAGAATCAGGAAAGTCAGACCTGATACTGCTTTGGTGTTATCCAATCCAATTCCTTCATTTGATATGTGAAGAAAAAGAGACTCTGATGATGGTGGCATCTAATCTACCATCACTTTCATCTGGGAGAGTCCACAGGGACTCACAGCAAAGATTCTAAATTGGTGTCTTAGTAACAGAACACTAAGTTCTGTTAGGTGGAGGAATATGGTTGACTCTGTGGTGGTTTAAATGAGAATGTCTCCTACAAGGGCAGTTGTTTGAACTTGGTCCCCAGTTAGTGGAGCTTTTTGTGTAGCCTTGAAGCTGTGGACAGATGAAGTATCTCATGGAGGACTCAGAGCCACATATGCCTTCCAGTCCTTTATTTCCTCTGGCTCCTGCTTACAGCTCAGGAGCCAGTCTGCTTTGTGCCCAGCTTCCATGTTTGCTGTTCCCTTCATGACAGTCTCTTAGCCCTCTGGAATCCTAAGTCCAAATGAACCCTTTCTCCTATGCTTTGGTCACGGTGTTTTATCACAGCAATAGAAAAGGAACTAAGCCAACCACATTGTCACAGCCCTTCTGTGTCTGACAGTCTCAATCATATTCTTAGCTATTTTAGGGGCTGCATGGTGTAAGAAAGTTAGTGGTGATTGACAACTTGATAGGATCTGGAATTTCCTATGGGACAAGACTCCAGGCACACTTGTGAGGGACTGTCTCAATTGGGTCAAAGACATGGGATGACCCCTTCTTTTTTGTTCTTGTTTTGTTTTTTGAGTCATGTTTTCTCTGTGTAGCCTTACCTATCCTGGAATTCACTCTGTAGACAGGTCTTGAATTCGGGATGCACCTGTTTCTGTCTCTTCTGTGTTAGGTTAAAGGCATTTAATGCAGGGCTAAACACTTCTTTAAATTTCTTGCATCAGAGTATTTGATCATAGTGACAGAAAAGGTAACTAAGATAAATGATACCTCGTGTTGTAGCTTTCATTGTTTCAATACCTATTTTTACTGATGGTCTTTAAACACTTTAACCTCCCTTCTAGCCCAGCACCCACCAGAGGCAGTGGAGAAGAAAGGATACAGAGGAAGTGGGCCTGTTTAGAGATGGTCCTTTGGAGCAAATCCCATGTGCATTGTCAGGAAATCAGCAGTTTAGTTCACAGGTCACAGCTCGATTCACTCGTAAACACTTCAGGATATCCCAGCAGTCCAGTTCGGTAGTGTCAGGATATCAGCAAGGGTAGCATGGCCTAGGACGGACAGCCAGGCCTCAGTCAAACCAACAGGAGTGAGCAGGTGGGACCAGGGCCAACAGTAAAGCCAGGATAAGTTCATGTCTGTGCCTCTCTCAGTGAAGGGAAGATCAGTGAAGGTGTGAGACCAACAAGCATTTAGCTATGTAAGCAAGCCAAGCTGAGCCTTGGTCACTGTCCAGTAAGTCCTATTAAAACTCCTTCTAAACATCATGTGTCCTCCATAGTTCTTGCCTCAGCACCAGAGTCTGTCTCAGCAGACATCATTCTGCCAATTGGCTGGAAAACATACTTTCACATCTGCTTTAGCTTAAGTTTTCACTTCATCGTGTGTTTTTATTCACTTAGTATTTTTAATTATGTGTATATTTGTATAGGGGGTATGTTCACAAGAATGCAAGTGCCCACAAAGACAAGAAGAGCATCGGAACTTCAGGAATTGGAGCTACGGGCAGTTGTGAGTTGTATGGTGTGGGTACTAGGAACCCAACTCCCTTTTCCGGTTTGTTGAAGTGTTAAGTATATTTTTTCATGCCCTCTGATCCCTCCTGTTAAGTATTTTTAATTTAGGTATTTTCCTTCTTACGTTAAACCTCTTTGTAATAATTACAGATTCTCATGCAATTTTCACAATTAGAAGAAATAGAAGAAAGAATACACATAACCCCATATCCACTTTGCTGTGTTTCCCCCATGGGGGAGCATCCTGGAAACAAGTGTAACATTAGAAGAAATTCAAATGCATATATTTAAGGTGTTTAACAGGTCATCAAATGTCCCACTCACCCCCATTCCCTGCTTTTTTTTTCTTTGCAACAGGTTTCATCATATAACTCTAGCTAGCCTGGAATTTACTAAAAGTAGATCAGGCTAGCTTTGAATTCACCTGCCTCTGCCTCCCAAGTGCTGAGATAAAAGGTTTGTGTCCCCCAACATACTCACTGTTCAGTGACTTAACAGTGATGGTCTTTGCGTGTGTGTGTGTGTGTGTGTGTGTGTGTGTGTGTGTGTGTGTCTGTGTGTCTGTGTGTCTGTGTGTATCTGTGTGTGTGTGTTTGTCTGTGTGTGTGTCTGTGTGTGTGTGTCTGTGTATATGTGTGTCTGTGCGTGTTATGAGGAACAGCTAAACTCTATGTTACAACTTTGGAATGTTCGATCTCTCCTTCCAGAGCTGGATTATCATGTCAACTACAGCAGAAACAACAGAATTAATTATTGCAAACAATGTCAAAAGTAACTAAGAGAGAAACTGTCCATCTATTTCTAGAACTGGGAAGCAAATATCCTCAGAGAGTATCTCTTCCTTTTTCTGGATAGAATTATGGTTTCACTGAGGGAGAACTTTTCCTGACAGTGTGATTCCTTGTATTTTCTTACAGAACAGAGATACTCAGGCATTTGAGATGGAACATGAACACGCACAGCAGTGATGTGTCACAGGGCTGAGCTGGTTCTGTGGTGTAGGTGCCAGCAAACACACCGACACCTGTGTCCCTCTGAACCCTAATGAAGCTTACAAGGAATAAAGATATGACAGTAGATGAGGCTCATTGGGAAGAGGAAGGAGACTAAGGGGCATGTGAGGAGGACAGCAGGGAGGAGGGTGGCCAGGTTTGGAGCACAGGATGTGCTTGTATGAAAAGGTCACATGAACTCATTCCTATGTACAACTAGTATGTCCCAATAAAACATTCTTTAAAGTTTGTGCATATAAAGTACATTCAGTTTGGACCTTGAGCTTTTAAAACTTAGTTCATTTACTTTACATCCTGATTGCAGCCTCTGTTCTCTCCCTCCCATCCCCCATAATAAAATATTTTTAATAGTATATAATGGAATTGATAAGAAGATATTTCAATAGCCACTAATATTTATAAAATGCTTGTATAGTGTTTTAAATTTTTATTTTATGTGCTTTGGTGTTTAGCCTGCATGTTTGGGGGTGTTAGATTCCCTAGGACTGGAGTTGCAGACAGTTGCAAGTTACCATGTGGGTACTGGGAGTTGAACCTGGGACCTCTGGAAGAACAGCCAGTGCTCTTAACTGCTGAGCCATCTCCTCAGCTGCCACTAATAATATTTTTGAAGTTAAAAGGAGAAGAATTTACATTTTAATTATGCCTTCTGGCACACATTTGTCTTCAGCAGGTCACCAGACAGCTCCCTGTATTCTGTAGTATCTACCTTACACATTGTTTTCAGTCTGGAAGGTCAAAGTTGAGATTTGCCACAGCAAGAAGTGATGCTAGGTAGTTGTAGAGGGTCAGTGTGAGTGACTCTTCTAGGAAAATGGTCATTGCTTTTGCTCTTCCCTTCTGATCAGGTGGGAAAGAACATATTCTTCCAATAGGTAACTGCTCAGAAGCTGCCAAGCTGCCTCTGAAGGCAAACCCAGGTGCACAGAGACCTGGGAATAGCCACAGGTCAGGTTTTGCTGGCTGACTTTCCCCTGCCATGACCTGTGTTTCTTTAATAGTAGTTAGACATAAGATGCAATGGACCTAATGGCCCGCCTCTTTCTTCAAAGACTACACTTTTGCCAGAATGAAGCATGCCTGCTTCATGATGCATTGATCCTTCAAGGCAATCCTTGGCCTACTCACCATGAAGGATTTTACTTCATGAGTCATTTACCAGAGTCTGTCTCTGCCATAACTTTATATCATAGACCAGGAAAATGACACTGGAGTGAATTCACAGAACCACTGATCTACACGAGGTAGACATGGCCATTTACCCTTAGGTTTCAGTGTTTCCCATGTTATTGTGAAAGTTACCTTAGTTTTTTTTTATTGCCATGGCAACAGAGGGAGCTCATCCAACTGCACTCAATAGATCTAGGATTATTCCTTTCTCTGCAAGTCCCACTAGCCACACACTAGGTGATACATGTTTTTTATACATGCAAAGGTCCATTCACAAGAATGTCCAAATCCTGTTTGAATAATGGGTTCTGTGTGTAAGAGTTGATCCATACTAAAAATGTGTAGGGCATCATGATTTTCTGCCTGGTGGCTGACATGAGTTTTCTGCACTCTGTGGCTTCTGGCTGTAGATCATGAATGCCATTATCATTGGCACCTGTAGAGACCCACTCCTAGGAACAGCAAGGCATGCTTGCCACTGACATAAAAAATCTTATAGTTCAAGACCCCTGGGTTGCAAAGCCAGCCTTGTTTCTGGTTTCAGCAAGTGCACTTCTCTTGCTCCTGACCATGGAATGTTACCTCTGGGTTTCCATTAGTTGGAATCCTGTTATCTCACTGGTACCCAGGGAGCCCAACTCCTAGTCACTCTCTTGCCCTCACCTGAAAACACTTTAGAACACAGAACTCTCTCAAGGAGGCTCCACTCACATTTAGAGTACATTCCAAAGGTGTGTGGAGGTGCACACCTTTAATCTCAGCACTCTGGAGGCAGAGGCAGGCTTGGAACAGAAGTTCCAAGATAACCCAGGCTACACAGGAAAACCTCGTGTCGAATACCAAAAGTGAATAAATAAGTAAATGTAAAATTCAACAGATGAGTGAAGGCTACAAGAGGATATGGAAAGAGAAGCCTGGTTTCCTTCCACATTACAGTGACATCCATTCCCTCTGTATCTAGGTAGCATCACATTGAGTGCCACCACCCATGGGCTGACACTCACACAGAGTCCTGTATGTTTGCCTCCAGCACTGAGGCATTTATGGAGTAACTATATCTCCATTATTGTTTTCCACCCCACGGTTGTGAGCGCTGGGCACACAGTAGGCTTCTGGGTCAGTGGGAGACAGATGCACTATGTTGGTTCACTGGAGAACTTAGTGGTTACTTCTGATCAGGAATAGACCCCCTCCCCCATCCTGTGGACATAGAAAATAGCAACTGAAGATAACAGATCTCAGTTTCTAAGTGATTATTATTGAATAATAAGGTCCACATGGGTCTCATGTGGAGAGGTCAGCAAGAGGAACATCACATTTTTTCTTACAGGGTCTAGTAAGTATACCTGAGACATGATATAAAAACTTACTTTTGTTTGTGAGTTTGTAGTTATTTTTATAATCTAGCTACAATGTGTGAGTGAGCATGTGTGTGTGTGTGTGTGTGTGCATGTGTGTATGTTCATATGCAGTTGTGTGTCAAGGATACATGGGGAAACCAGAGGTCAATAGTGATTATCTTCTTTAGTCATTCCCTGCCTTATCTTTTGACACAGGATCTCACTGAAGTTGGAGCTAACCAGTCTGATTCAGCGAGTCTAACCAAACTGGCTAGGGATAGTCCTCCTCCCCTGCCTCCTCAGTGCTAGAAAGGACATGGTTTCCCCCTTAGTAGATGCTGAGGATCGAAGGAAGACAGGTCCTTCTGTTTGAACAGCAAGAGCTCTATGTTCTGAGCCATTGTTATTTTTTATTTTTCTTAATTCTGATCCCTCTAAGCAGTATTTTCATTTTCCAGATAAGCAGGATATATTTCTGAAACACAGTTCTCTAGAAGCCATGATGAAGACTTAGCTGAAAGGTAAATTTGAACAACAAATTTATGCAAGGGACATACAGAATATGAAAGCATCTGATACACAAGTGTGCTATGTGACTCATGCCTGTAATCCCAGCAGTTGGGAGTCAAAGGCAGAAGGGTCAGAATTTCAAGGTTACCTTTGGTTACTTAGCAAGTTCAAGTCCAGCCTGAGCTACATGAGACCCTGTGTCAAAAAAACAAAACCAAACAGAATCAGAGATTGGTTGATTTCATGATAATTTATCAGTTACACATGACTGCATTCACACTGCCCTCCAAAACTTCCACAGCTTAAAATAAACCATTACCTCACGTTTTGGGGGGTTGGTGTTTTGGCCCTGGCTCAGCTGTTCTTTCTAAATGGTTTCTGATTTAGCTCCATCTCAGCTGTGTTTAATGCCTGTATCTGCCACCAGGTGGCAGGTCACTTGGGTGCTACTCCTCTGGCTGGTGCCCCTGTGTGTCTGGGGGGGAGGATGATGAGTAAGAAGGTCAGGCTTCTCTGTCATCAGACAGCCTAGCATCATCTGCTTGCCTGAACTCGGTCCCCAGAGACAGGAAGCTGGCCTATCCTCTTGAGGCAAATATTCTGAGATGTCAGGACCACATCTGCTGCTTTGTATTAGCCCGATTAGAGTCACGGGCGCAGAACTGACTAAGGACATGAACACACTGGGTACAGTTCCATACTGGAGTGAGTGCTTAGCATGCTCAAGTCCAGTCACTAGCCCAGAAAGTAGAGTGTGCAGGTATGCCAGCTGGAAAGCATGGAGGAAGAGGAGCAGACCTAATCTGAATGGGAGGGGCTCCAGAGTCTTACTATAAAGAGGTGCCCTCCTTAAAGACACCAGGCACATTTTTAGGTGCTCACTTGTAATCTCCACACTGGAGACTTGTGGCTTCCTCATGCTCGCTGCACAGCTGGCCTAACCCCATCACTGAGCACCAGACCAAGAAGAATGAGAGGCTGTGTCAAAATCATAGATGGCACCTGAATAACAACAGCTGAGGCTGTCCTCCAGTCTCCATTCTCACGTATGCGCCTCTGCTAAAAAATGAACACACAAAATAAGAAGAATGCTTACAAAGAGGCATGGATGCTTGCAACCATTTTTACGACTTTTTCTAAGTCTGTCTTTTTCTTTCTCTCACTTGGAACAACTTCAGTTTGTATCTTGTGCCTATAAGTCAACTGTTCCCTTTCATATGTGCCCTTCCACTAACCAAGAGTCAACAAAGCTGTTTGGTCACTGTCCACAGTCACTTTAGGAAACACCCAGGGAGCTTCATCTTTAACATTATGGACTTTCCCAAATATTCACCTAGGACTGACAAAGTGGCTTAGAGGGCAAAGGGGCTCACTGTACAGGCCTCACAACCCCAGGTCAATCCCTAGAACTCACAAAGAGAAAGAATTAACTCCCCAAACTTGTCCTCTGACCTCCGCACACCTACTGTGACTGTTTTCTCTCATACACATGTCAGATACACATATATGAAGTAATTTGAACAGATTTACTTGAAAAAATATAGATAAAAAATATCTATTTACTTATTTTATGTATATGAGCACACTGCTGCTTTCTTCAGACACACCAGAAGAGGGCATCAGCTCCCATTGCAGATGGTCGTGAGCCACCATGTGGTTGCTGGGAATTGAACTCAGGTCCTCTGGAAGAGCAGTCAGTGCTCTTAACCACTGGGCCATCTCCAGCCTCTAAAATGTAGATTTTCTCAGAAAAGAAAGATCAGAGGCAGATTTGATGGAATTGTACATTTTTAAAATGTATTTTCACACTCTAAGTCTATTAGTCTGTAGTTCTTCCCCCACCCCCTGCCTCCATGAGTTGATGAGAAAATGTATGGACATATCTCTGGTTGTCATTTCATCTGCTGGTGGGCTTTATATTTACTTTGTCCTCAAGAAAAATAACTTTTTTTTTACTGTGGTCAGGGTTGGAGAAATAGTTTTGCCTTGTTTGTCTTCTGAGACAGAGTCTGAGGATGTAGAAATTGGGCTCAAATTCATCCTTCCATTTTAGTCCTTCGAGTGCTGGAATTATGGACAGAGACCTCCATGCACACACACACACACACACACACACACACGTGTGTGTGTGTATGTATATAAATGTATATGTTTGTATATGTATGTGTATGTATATGTATATATACGTACACACACATACCAACTTTTATTTCTCTGTTGTATGTGTGGGAGTGCACATAGCTCGGCCTTGGTATAAAGGTCAAAGGATAAGTGGGGGAGTCCTTCCCTCCTTCTCCCATGTGGCTCTTGGAGACTGAACCAGGTCCTCATGTTTGGCAGTAAGTCCTTTACATGCTGAACCATCTTCTCAACTCCCAGCTTAAAACAAGACATTTTCTCCACCCAGAAACCTTTACAAAGGTAAATCAGAAAGAAAAGAGGTTTAATAAGCCTTCAGTCAGAATGTAACACACATCACAGGTAACACACTGGGAGACTGCAAAGACACACTCACACTCTTGTGTGGCTATGTGAGCACAACCTGTTACACAGATGTTCACAATAGTCATGGTAATTAGTCCTTAATTAGTTCACCCAGGGAGAGAATTTGACAGCACTATGTCTCAAAAAAAAAAAAAAAAAAAAAAAGTCATCTCAGCTTGAAGATATGCACCTTTAATCCCAGCACTCAGCCCACTCAGCAGCAGGTGGATCCCTGTGAGTTCAAGTCCAGCCTTGTCTACAGAGTGAGCCTAGGCCACCAGAGACACATACAAAGAGATACAACAAAGCAGAGAAGAATGTGGACTGGGATGAGAACATTGACTGGTGGCAGAGACAGAGTACTGTGTGATGTTTCTCAGGTCCAGAGATGCCATAGTAGCTTCTGGGACCTGGCAGAGACAAGGGGTGGATTTTCTCCTAGTGTCCCTGAAGAGAACAGGGTCCTGCCACTGTCAGATAACCAATGTCCAAACCTGGGAGACAATGTATTCTGCCACACACCCCATCTCATTGACACTCACTTATTAATGGCCCAGGAAGCTACTGCAACAACCATGTTCTATTCACCTTGTGTGGTGAATGTCAGAGCCTCAGAAAATGTTTTGCAGCTCATTTCTCTACTGGTCCCTTGATGATCCCTTTCCAGATGGCCATTTTTGAAATACTGGTTTAAATACAGCAAGAAGAAGTATCTGTTTATGGTCAGGAGAGATGGCTCAGTGGTTAAGAGTACTGGAGGCTTTTCCAAAGGACCTGGGTTTGATTTTTGGTACCCACATGGTGTCAGTACCACTCACAACTGTCTGTAACCTCAGTACCAGGAGGTCAAATGCCCTTTTCTGGCTTCAGCAGGCAAGAGATTTCATGTTTGAGACCAACCTAAACTTCACAGTGAATTCTTGGCCAGCCTGGACCATAGGATGATGTCCTTTTTAATCCAGTCACACACACACACACACACACACACACACACACACACACACACGCCTTAAACTATTATACATTGTAAAGTAATCAGATCACCTTTATAGATGAAAAATATCCATTGTTAAGGTGTCTGTGGTAGCAATGCCTCATGACTATCATAAGGAGTTATAACAGCTGTGCATGTGAACATCTAAATCAGTCACTCAGAGAAAGAAGCCAGGGCCATCCTCTGGCTCAGCAAACATGCAAACAGAAAGTCCAAAGCCAAGCACTGTGGCACACATCTTTCATGCCAGCCCTTGGGAGGCAGAGTCAGGCTGATCTGTAAGTTTGAGGCCTGGACTATATATATCAAGGTCCAGGACTAGATAGTGAGACCCTGTCTCAAAATAAAACAAAGAAAAGAAAAAAGGAAAGTAAGAAAGAAAGAAAGACAATTGAGAAGAGTATAGCACAGGAAGCCTCTGGCTCCTTTTGGAGCCTGCACTGTGGCCTGTCGTCCTCTCTTCAGGCTGCTTTGCTTTTGCTGGGTGGTTCACATTCAACCCTCCAACTCTTTAGTAGCAATGTCAGGGATGGGGTCTGCAGTCCTCAAAACTATTGTCATTCTGAATCAGTAGAGAGCATAGTTTAAGAAGTATGTCTCTGTGTGTATATACATATGTCCATTTTGTGTGTATATATATACATCTATTTTGTATGTGTGTGTGTCTCTGTGTGTATATACATATATCCATTTTGTTTGTGTGTGTTTCTCTGTGTGTATATACATACATCCATTTTGTATTTGTGTGTGTCTCTGTGTGTATATACATATATTTGTTTTGTATGTGTGTGTCTCTGTGTGTATATACATATATCCATTTTTATGTGTGTGTCTACACATGTATACATGCATCTGTCCATTCTGTATATCTGTGTACACTCTGTCATAGTGCTGGTTCCTTGAGTTATTGTCTGTATTATTTTGTCTTTTTTGTTTTTAGTGCTGAGGACTGAACACAGGGCCTTGTTCTTGATAGGCAAGTGCTCTACCACTCAGCTAAATCCCCAACCCCGAGTTATTGTCTTAAATGACAAAGGAGCACAGTTACCAAGGGTTCAGGACTTAAGCTCCACCCTGTGGCTGCACTGGAGAAGGTAATGTTAGATGAAAACACATTCCGATTTCTGGTCACTAACATAAGGAGCATGAACAAAATCAGCATGACTCTTACTTTTCTATTTCTGACACAAAGTCTCAGTCTTTAGCCTGTTGAAAATTAGTGTGTTACTCTGTATTTTCTAGAAAGTTCTGACAAGTACATCATCAATGGGGGCTACCCCAGCTCATATACTTTTTTGGTCTCCACAGTGCCAGGCAGGGGTTGGTGAGCTCATCTGTGCGATGAATAACACTGTGGAGTGAATTTAGGTGTGAACACTCTTAGCTGAGTGTATCTGGCTCCGATGAGTGTGTGTGTGTGTGTGTGTGTGTGTGTGTGTGTGTGTGTGTGTGTGTGTGTGTGTTGGTGTGAGGCTGAGAGTCTACACAACTGCAGCTTGCTGTAATCAAAGCCTGAGGAGTTGCAGGTGGCAGCTCTGTTAAATCTTTGGCCAAGCCTTTAAAATTGGAGCAAGCTGGGGAGGAGAGAGAAGAGTCAATGTGGACTTAGGCCCCTTAAGATGGAGTTTTATTTGCCTTATGTGCCACTGTGGAAAATCTTCTCCTATCTGGATGCCTTCAGCTTGCTACAGACTGCCCAAGTGAACAAGGTAAAAGCTCCTTGGCTGAACTCCTCCATCTGGTGCATCATAAGGCCCTGGGCCTTTCCCGCTCAGTCTTGGAGTCTCAGTTACCCTAGCATTGTACTCACGCAGCCTGGCTTCCTTCCTTCCCTTCCCTTCCTTTCCCTTTCCTCCTTACACTTACCTCATTCAGACCTGTCTACTCAGCTCTGACACATTGATGTCTCAGGAACTTAGCTGCTTCTCTTGACCAACAGGAGAGCCAACCTACAGAATACCAAACAGATATATATTCTCATGGGTTAGCATTATCCACTCTGAAGACCTCAACTACAGTTCAATGAGGCAGGAGTGGTGGCACATGCCTGTAATTGAAGCACTTGGGAGGTGAAAGCAAGATGGCAGGAGTTTGGGTCATACTCAATTACATGAATTTAGAACCAGCCCAGGCTACTTAGACACCCTATCTCAGAGCAGCAACAGTGACAACAACATTCTGCTAAATGAAAAGAACAAGGAGACGTGCTGCTCATATGTGGCATCCTTGAGACTCCCTGTCAGACCTGTGGAGACCGGCCCTCCTTCCTCTGAGCCCTCCCAAGGTGACTTGTGTTTGCTGGGGTAGGTCTCTCCAGGCTGGCTGGGCCTGGGGAGCTAGGACTGTGCTTGATTAACCTGTGTAGGCCCAGCATAGACCAAATTGAGAGCAAGGGGAAGGGGGTTGTTGTTGATTTAAGGATTCTTTTCTCTCCCATAGGTCTGGAATGCAATTGCAAGCAGTGACATCCTGTGGAAGTAAGGAGAGGAGCAGGGTGGGATGGGAAGAAGGGATGAGATGGGGCAGGAAGGGAAGAGGAGGCCTTCTGAGTCTGGACCAGGACCTCTGCTGTGTGAGGATGGTTAATGAATAAAAGTTGTGCTCACTGTAACTGTGGCTCTAAGGTGAGGTGACTGGGGTCAGCCTGATGAGATTGCAACTGTGCATTGCAGGAAGCTCTGTGTGAAGAGATGGCACTTCTGTGAGGATGTCACCCCACAGCTCCTGGGCACAGAGACATGGAAGCAGTTCTTTGTTTACCGAACATGGCAAGAACACTCCAAGTCCCGGGCAAAGCTAAAAGATTTCACTTACAAAAAAATTCGCACGAAGACATCAGGTTTGCTAGAAGAGACACCCACTTGGTTTTTCCCATTCTCTGCAGTCCTACATTCTCACTCATTAAGAGGAAGGGACTTGTAGTTTAATGGGATGGAGCTGCTGTGCTAACCTAGCCATAGAACCAATCTGTGATCTGCTGAGTGGTTGCTCAAAATCTTAATCCAGGTCTATATATATCGCTCCGTTGCCCTGAAGGCTTCATACCTTTCCCAGAGTAGAGAGAGAATTTAATGGGAAAATTACTAGATAGGCTTTAGTAGTTATCTTTTTTTCTAAAAACTTCCTCAGAACTGCTTTATGATGGAGAGATACTTTAAAATTTCTTTCACATATTAGTTTTAGCATGTATGTGATGTGTGTACATGTCACAGTATGTGTGTGTGTGTGTGTGTGTGTGTGTGTGTAGACAACTTTGTGGAATTGGTTCTCCTGATGGGAAAAACCTTACCTTTTGTGTTTGTTTTGAAACTATGTTGCTGTGGCTAGCCTGGAACTTGATCTGTAGACTACACTAGCCTCAAACTCAAGATCTGCAGCTTGCCTTCACTGGGATTGGGACATCTTTTATCTGGCTGTTTAATTTGTTTTGTTTCTTTCTTTGCTTTTTTTTTCCTTTGTTTCTTTTTTCTTTTTCTTTCTCTTTCCTCTCTCTCTCTCTCTCTCTCTCTCTCTCTCTCTCTCTCTCTCTCTCTCCCTCTCCCTCTCTCTCTCTCTCTCTCTCTCTCTCTCTCTCTTTCTTTCTTTCTTTCTTTCTTTTTCTTTCTGACAGGATCTCATGTACCATAGGCTGACCTCAAATTCTTCATGTAGAAAACACCAATGACCTTGATCCTTCTGCCTCCAAATGAGAACTGGGTTACGGTTTATAGGCCTCTAGGAACAGAACCCAGCACTCTGCCCACTGAGTTCCAGACCCAGCCCCCAGTACCCATTTTGTATCTATAGAAGCACATTAAAGAGTAACTGTATCTGAACCAATGGCCAACCTCCAGTGTGCTTGACTGTGTCTGCTTCATCCTTCCCACAACTTTTATACAAGCCTTCAACAAGGTAGAGGAAACTGAAACATACCTTCTTTGGTTTGAGGTGCCCCTCAACTGTCTGGTGTCCAAATATTGTTGGGGTTTCCTTGCAGGAATTCGGGGATATGCATGTTATCTCTCAGGGAGTGGCTTAACAAGAAACCTACAAGACCGATCAGTTGTCTGTATGGTAAATTCCAAGGCCCAGATTTCCACCTGGGATATTCACAAGGTGAGTTTGGCTGATGAGTAGCAATATTTATCTGGATGTGAATTCTGATTTAATCTTTTTATTGTTGGTGATGATGAGACAGGATCTCCCTGTATAGACCTGACTGTTGTAGAAGTCCCCATGTAGATCCACCTACCTTGGCTCCCCATGTCCTCAGGTCAAAGGTTTACACCACACACCTGATTTTCCCCTCTTACCTTTTTTAGATTTAATTATTTTATGAGTGTTTTCTGTGCATATATGTATGTGTGATGCAACTGTGTCTGCTGCCTGTGGAGGTCACAAGAGGGTGTCAAGTCCCTTAAAACTGTAGTTGCAGGTGGCTGTAAGCTGTGGGCACCGGACTTGGGTCCTCTGCTAAGCCATCTCTGCAGTGCCTGTCAGTGTTTCAAAGTTTTCATCATAGAGATTGTTCACATACTAGGTCGGGTTTACCCCCAGGGATTCCTTTTTAAGATATGTGTTTTATGTATGTGCCTTGTTAGTTTATGATTGGTGCCAGATATATTTTTTATTTTATATGTGTGTGCCTGTGTTAGTTTGTGGTTGGTGCCTGCTGGCCGAGGCCAGAGACTGAGATGTTGTGTAGGCTTTGGGAACCCACCTAGGGTCCTCTGCAAGAGCATCACTTGCTCTGAGCTGCTGACCCATCACTCTGGCCTCTTACTCCAGGGTTTGTTTGTTGTTGTACTTTTGGTTTGGAACAGGGTTTCACTGTGTGAGAGCCTTGGGGGACACTTGCTCTGTAGACTAGGCTGGCCTCAAACTCTGAGATCTGCCAACCTCTGCCTGCTGGGATCAAAAGCATGTACCACATCCACCAGGCTGTTTCAGGGTAGAGTTTCAAGGCTGCTGTGGATGGGATGGCTTCCCTGATCCTCTCTCACTGTGTCTATTGCTGTATAAGAAGGGCACTAATTTTTTTCCCATGTTAACTTCATAGCCTATTAATCTGCTGGAAGTTTATCAGTTCTAAGAGTGTTCCTGTGGAGTCTCGGTGTCTCTAAGTACAGGCTCATAGTGTCTGCAAATGAGGCAACTCTGGCTTCTCTTTCCTATTGGCATCCCTTTTGTTTGCTTCCCTTGTTTGATTATTCTAGCTAAAACAATACCATTTTGAGGGAGAGTAGAGAGTGTGGATATACTTGTCTTGTTCCTGATTTTGCTGGAAATGCTTTGAGATGCTTTTTAAAGCTATTTGAGGGGATGCAGTAAAGAAACCACCGACATGACTCTCCATGATAATGATTAAGGTTGTTTACAGTACATATGAGAGAGCAGCCAGAGGCATCTAGAAGAGTCCAGAGGTTTACACAGAGGAAGAAGTAGACTGTGTTGTCTTTTTAAAAGGCCAGGATATGTTTTGTAGAGCAAAGTATGTTGAGGTCGGAGGGTGCCGTGGTGGGCTGACCTTGAGGCATCCCTTCCCCCTGAGGTAACAATCATACAATGTGTATAGTATAGAATAGAGGTTATTTAGGGCATGGGAAGGGGAGTTGAGAAGAGAGTAGAGACAGAGAAAGATAGAGAGAAAGAGAGGAGAGGAGAGGCCAGTCAGAACACATAGAGATAGTGGGGGGGGGGGGAAGAGTGAAAAAGTGGTTAGGGAGAAAAAAGAGCCAGACAGAAGGGGCAGAGAGAGCAAGGAGGGGACAAACATCCCCTTTCGTGGCAAGGCAGGCCTACCTGGCTGTTGCCTCGGCTGGAGCTGACATTTCTCCATTTTGGTTCAATTTTTTAAAGGAGAAACTAGAAAGAGGTGGTGGTGAACCAGGGATAGGACCATCTTGATCTTTAGCTATTTCCTGCTGACTTTGAGGTGTTGTGTCCCTGTGAAACCTAAGAAAACGGAGATGGGGATGTTGGTCCAGTCTTAGGAGAATTGGCTGTTTCTTTGCTATCTAGGATCTGTGGGACCATCTGTGGATAGGAAGAAGCAGGTGTAGTAGAAGCATCGGTGTCTGTGAGAGCAGGTGCTGGTGCATCTGTGGGTTGCTTCTCTGGAGATGTTCTGGATGCAGATTTTGAGTAGATGCCTGGACATAGCAAGATGCTGAAACAAACACACACACACACACACACATATTAGAGATAGAGAATAAAGTTAAGTACTTTGGGGAGAATAATCTTCTTAGGTGTACATTTGAAACCGTTAGGTCTTGGTGGTTGGGGTGAGATAAGGCCCAATCCCAGGGAACAAGAGGGGAATCCCATCCTCTGGAATAGGTAACAGGTAGAAACTCAGGCTATTGATTGGCAGGTGTACTTATCTAGATGGAGTCTGTTTAATCTATGAGAGGTGGATCTGAGTGGGTTTCCTGGAGCTTGTAAGTTTACAAAAGAGTTAAATCTCTTAACAGCATGACCACTATTGTAGATGCATTTAGGGAAGACAAAAACCTTTTGTGGAGCAGAAAAAGCAAGAAGGGCTTTCTCCTTCCATCTGGGAGATTGAATATATATAAATTTAGCAGTATGATAAACATTTTAAGTTTACATTTAAAAGACAATTAAAGGAAACTTGAAAATTTGACCTTGTGAATATGATAGTTGATTATATAGATTAGTATGAGAAACACCTTAAGTCTATAGTTAAGAGTGATAGAGAAAAGGTATGGGGTCTTGGCAACAGCAGAGTCAGGGCAGCTGGTGAAAGGTGAAGTAAGATGACTTGACAGGGTCACTGGAGAAGCTGTAAGTGGCAATTGTGAGTTTGTTCAGGGGGTACACATAGCCAGCAATCTTTAAAGTGCCCAGGTTGCATGACATTAAGGAGTTGGTAGGCCGAGGTCGGGGTCTGAAGCAGAAGGCGAAATGACAGGTTAGTGTTATTTATGAGGGGGGATGTCAAGGAAGTAAGGACCTTGGAGGAGTTTAAAAATGTCCTGTGGTGGGTGAAACAGCTCGAGCTACCTTGTCAGCTCTGTTGTTTCCTTTGGAAACAATAGAGTCATGCATGTGGTAGGACCTGCAGTGGACAATTCCATTGTGACTCGGGCAGAGGTAGTTTGGCCATTAGACCCATAAGATGAGAAGCTTTTTCCTGTGGGGGAGGAACGTGGGAGAAATGACTCACTTGTCTTAGGCAATATGAGACATGTAACTCTCTGGGTGTCGTCTGTCCACAGTTTAGACCAAGCCCTGGCAGTGGGCAAGGCAATGGATTGGCGTTTCTCAGTGGTTGTCATATCACAATCTAGGCAGTCTTGTTGTCACTCTGCCCATGTCACTCAGAGATCTTGGGAGTTGGGGGTTCACTGTCAGGATTTGGTAGTCTCTGTCTGTCCTAGTAAGCTGTAACATTAGAAAATCCTAGTAACATAGTTAACATAGTAACATTGAACATTACATTTAGCAGATTTCTGACAGGAATGAGAGCCAGTATCTGTTAAGTATATTGGAGTTAGACAATCTGTGTTTATTTGTTCTAGGATGTATCTAGTAAGTAAAGAGAGTACATTGTAACATACTACATAGTAACAGTAGCAAAAACAAGGCTAAAGATACCTTTTGGCAGATGGGAACCTGTTTCAGAAGTTCCTGAGGAACCATGGTTTTTATCTGTCAGAAATCCCATAATCCAGCTTGATCTCATGTCTGGATATTTGGAGAGTCTTAAGAACCGACATTTACCACATAGTACAGTTTGCCACACGTTTGTGTGTTTGTGCTTTCTTTTGCTGTGTTAAAAGGCCATGACCAAAACTAACTTGGAGGAATGAACTCAGAGGTGAGTTCATCAGAGGAGGCTCAGACAGAAACTGAAGCAGAGACCATGGAGGATTGGTCATTCTTTATGGCTTGCTCTCCATGGCTTGCTCAGTTAGCTTTCTTATACCACCCAGGACCACCAGCCTGGCAGTGGCACAGCTGACAGTGGGCTGAGTCCTTCCACACTGATGATTAATTAGAGAAATATCTACAGATGTGCTTAGAGGCAATCTGTTGGCATGGATGTGGGGGTGATGCCCTCCCTCAATTCACTACCTGTGGTAGTCAGGAGAGGTGGCCATGAGGGCATGAGGAGAGCTGGCCATGCCCTCTCATTGGCTGTGGCACTAGGAGAATGGGCCCCCACTCTTTGCCTCGGGAGCACAGTGGAGCTGTGCTCTCTTGGGGGGTGTGTGGAGCAATTGACAGAGCTGTTCTCCACGTGATTGTTTCTCTGATAGTGTCTACCAGGGTTTGGGGTACCTCACCCCAGGAGCTAACAGAACAAGGTGTGGCTTGCTCTGAGCACAGTTCTCTTGAGACCTTCCTGGGCTGTGTGTCTTAGGGGAGCAAACCCAGCTAGAGCTGTGACAGTGTTGCTTGATCTGGCACCAGCACACCTGTGTAAGTAGAGAATCTCTGTTTTCTATGGTGTTGTGAGTGCTAGGGGCCCATATGATGCCCTGGGAGAGGGATGGTGGGGACCCTAGTACCAGTGGGAAAGAACACAGGACTGGCCATGCCTGTGGTTCTTGAGGACATTGCTCATGGCTTGTCTCAGCGTTATGACACTAGATTCCCACTGTGCAGTCCCTGCTGCTTTATACAAGAGTATTTTTCTCTTGTGTACTCTGACTTGGGAGACAGCCAGCTCTGAGCCATTGGAGGAGATAACTGTGTGACTGCTGGATACCTCAGTACGTGTTTCTTCATTATCCTCCGTTCTCTCAAAGATTTTTTATTTTAAAAGATAAAAGAGTCTAATGGAGTGAACATTAATCCATTCTTAAGGTTGGTTGGTTCTGTCTGTCTGGGAGAAGGTCTCACCCTGTAGTCTTAGCTGGCCTGCAACTATGTAGACCAGGCTAGCCTCTAACTCAGATCTGCTTGCCTCTGTCTCCTGGGTGCTGGGACTAAAGGGGTGGCCCAACACACCCAGCAAAGGGGTTTTTATCTTGTTAGACAGGATCTCAATGTTTATAAACATTGTCTCCTACAGCAAACTGAAGATGGAACATAATGAACAGGATGATCTTGGGGTTGGAGGTTTGGATGTTTTGAGGGTTTTGTTTGGTTTATATTTGGGGGGGTTAGGAGGCAGCTTTTTAGGACAATATCAGGCTGTCCTAGAGTTCACTGTGCAGTCCAGGCTGGCCTTGGTCTCATGGGGACCCTCCGACCTCTGCCTCCTAAGTGCTAGGCAGGATCCAGTGGTGCATCTTCATTGTACCTGGCAGAGGGAGCACAGAGTGGAGCTGGACCTCAACCTTGTGAGACTGAGTCATGTGCTCCATGGTGACAAGGACTTCACCAGGTTGCCTTTCAAAGGAGGCAAGATTGACTCAAAGGGGAGATTATGTTTAGAGGGAAGGAGAGGTAATTAATAATTTTCATGCAAATGGAGCTAGGGCTTAGAAATGGCTATATTGATTGCTGCCTCTAATATTTTACTAAATTTAATTATGCTTTTGGCTTTTTGTTACTTACGCTGCTGCTGGTGGAGTGTGTGTGAGAGTGTGAGAGTGTGAGAGTGTGAGAGTGTGAGTGAGAGTGTGTGTGAGAGTGTGTGTGAGAGTGTGTGTGAGAGTGTGTGTGAGAGTGTGTGAGTGTGTGTGTGAGAGTGTGTGTGAGAGTGTGTGTGAGAGTGTGTGTGAGAGTGTGTGAGAGAGTGTGTGAGAGAGTGTGTGAGAGAGTGTGTGAGAGAGTGTGTGAGAGAGTGTGTGAGAGAGTGTGAGAGTGTGTGAGAGAGTGTGTTTCTGTGAGTGTGTGAGAGTGTGTTTCTGTGAGTGTGTGAGAGTGTGTGTTTGTGTGTGTGTGAGAGTGTGTGTTTGTGTGTGTGTGTGAGAGAGTGTGTGTGTGTGAGAGTGAGTGTGTGTGTATGAGAGTGAGTGTGTGTGTGTGAGTGTGTGTGAGAGTGAGTGTCTGTGAGAGTGAGTGTCTGTGTGTGAGTTGTGTCTGTGTGTAGGTTTGTGTGTGTGATTGTGAGCATGTGTGAGTTCGTGTACATAAGTGTGATTTTTTTTTTAATTTTTTTTTTTATTTGCTTTATCTGGATGTATACCTGCATGCCCAAAGATGGCATCAGATCCTATTACAGATGGTTGTGAGTCACCATGTGGTTGCTTGGAATTGAATTCAGGACCTCTGGAGGAATAGTTGGTTCTCTTAACCACTGAGCCATCTCTCTAGACTCTTGAATTTTTTTTTTTTTTAAAGCTGACGAAAAGCCTGGAAAAGAATCTGCTTCTCTCATTTGCAATGTGTAAGAATTGATGCTATAGCTGGGCAGTGGTGGTGCACACCTTTAATCCTAGCACTTGGGAGGCAGAGGCAGGCTGATTTCTCAGTTCGAGGCCAGCCTGGTCTACAGAGTGAGTTCCAGGACAGCCAGGGCTACATAGAGAAACACTGTCTCGAATCAACAACAACAACAGAATTGATGATACAATAACCAGTTTTGGAATTGATTCATTGTAAATAGGTTTGTTTCATGTGTTATAAAAGGTAATACTGCCAGAAGTGGTGATGCAGACCTTTAACTACAACACTCAAGAGGCAGAGGCCAGTGAGTTTGAAGCTGGCTTGATTTACATAGTTCTAGGAAAGCCAGGGGTATAGAGTGACCCTGTCTCTAAAACAACAACAAGAACAACAACAACAACAAATCTAGCCCCACCAGAAGTGACAATAGGCACATGCTCCCTGCTTGCACTGTTAGTGAAGGTGAAATGGCATTGAGCACAGGGCTGCTGATTGTTCTTCATACATGTTTGTGGGAGTTAGGTCCCCCTTCCATGTGGTTCCTGAGGATTGAAGCCCTGTCATCAGGTTTAGTGGCAGGTGCCCTTCCCTGGTGAGCCATGTGACAGCCATGTTCTTTCTGTCCTGAATAGTGAATGTGTGCTTGTGTCTGAGCACAATGTATGTGTCCTGTTTCCTGTTTCCTGCCATAATATTCCAGATGTTTGTTTTCCTTCTTTGTGTTTCTTTTTATTTCTATGTGCATACATATTTCTGCCTGCATGTATGTCCCTGTGATGGTGTCATGACCCCAGGAACTGGAGTTACAGACAGTTGTGAGCTGCCACATGTGTGCTGGGAATTGAACCCAGGTCCTTTGGTTAAGAACAGCTGGTGGTCTTAAATGCTGAGCCATCTCTCTAGCCCTGTGTTTCTTTTTTTGAGATAGTCTTGTAATGTAGTTCCAAGTGGCCTGCAACTTGGCATTGTAGACCAGACTGGCCTCAAGCTTCTAGTGACCTTTCCACCTCTGCCTCACTGGGCTGGGATTCTAGGCATGTGCTCCCATGTCCAGTGAGGGATGCTTAGAACTTCCATGCTCTTTTCTTGTAAGTAAGAAGGGGTTCCAGTGTGGAGGAGGCTTCCACATAAAGCTGGTGGGTGAAAGCAGCTGAACTAGAGGTGCTCAGACATGATGATGCTCTTGTTCCCCAGGGTGTGATGACCTGGGTCAGCCCAGAACAGCCCACCTACATCAAGATGTTGACGACCCTCCCTGAGATGCACATTGCAGTCACTGTAGATGTACACCAAACTATCAAACTGTGGGACTGTCACAGCAGGGAACCTCTGTCGACTAACAGGCTGCTCTTTCCCTGTGAATCACTGAAGGCTGTCTTTACAAAGGATGGCCCGATTGTCTTGGTAAGTGACCCCCAAATCTGGAATAGTCACACAGAACAAACAAAACACTTGCCAATTTGAGGTCCCATTACTGTCAAATCTTAACTTGCCATCTTGGAGTCTCTGCAAACCCTGAGAGTCAATCACAGTATACCAAAAACATGGCCATCTCTTAGCCTTTGACCTACTTCATGTACATTTCTTTAAGCCATTCTCTTTAAACTATCATTTCAAAATTCTTTCCTGGGATCTGAGGAGAGATGGTTCATTGGGTAGTAGTGTTGTCTGTGCAAGCATGAAGACCCGAGTTCAAATCCCTGACACTCACATAAAAAGTGAGCTGTGGCTAAAGGTGCCTGTAACCCCAGTAGTATAGGGGATGGAAACACAGGGTCACTGGGACTAGACGGCTGCGAGCCAAGCCAGCCTAAGTCCAGGCTCAATAGAGACTCTCAGGAAGTCAGGAGAAGAGGATAACAGGATACCTGGCATCCTTCTCTGGTTTCCATGTATGCCCTGGTATGTAATCCACGTACACACACATAAATATACATATAACATGCACACACGTACACACACAATCTTTCTAAGTGGTTTTACATCTTCTTGCCTTTGAAATGTCTATTATTGCTGAATCCATGAATTTGGGTAGAGACAATAGAGAGAAAGTGTGAACGATATTGAGAAAAAGGATAACGCTGACGTCCCAGTGAGTCCTGGGAAAGAGGTTTTTAGGGCTTGGAAAATCTTTATACATATGGTACCTCATGCCTTTGAGACAGAATCTCATTATGTAGTCCTGGCTGGCCTAGAATTCACTGTGTAGACTAGGGTGGTCTAACTCACTAAGTTCAGATTGCCTCTGCCTTCTGAGTGTTGGCATTGAAAATAATAGGCTACTTTGCCCCACTAAAGTTTCTTTAAAAAAAAAAAAATCCTGCAGGGCATGGGGGTGTATGTCTTAGAGGCAGGTGAATCTCTTGAGTTTGAGTCCAGCCTGGTCTAAAAAGCGAGTCCAAGATAGCCAGGACTACACAGAGAAATCCTGAAATCCTGTGTCAAGAAACCTAAAAGGAAAAAAAATTATTTTGTGTGTGAATATTTTGTCTGCATGTGTGTCTATGTATCACGTGCATGCTTAGAGGTCAGAAAAAGCCATTGGAGGACTAGGGTTGATCTGTCTCTCTGTCTCTCTCTGTCTCTGTCTCTGTCTCTCTCTCTCTCTCTCTCTCTCTCTCTCTCTCTCTCTCTCTCTCTCTCTCCACAATTACCCAATAAGTCGTCTCCCCCCAGGGCTAGAGAGTCTTATGTCTTATTCCATGATCATCCCAGATGCTCTGTGACACAGGCTGCTCAGAGCTTTGGATCTCTTGTTACTGGACTTGAAGACACAGTGGTGTATCTTAGAGCAGATAACACTGCCTCCTCCATGCTTAACCTTTTCCCACTGACCGGGTGCTCTGATTTCAGGCAGGTGATACTGATGGTGACCTCTACATCTTTAAGATTCCAGAGTTAAACCTCATTTCCAAAGTCCATGTATTCCAATATGGTATTAACCAACTCTACTGCTCTCCTCAGAGGAAATGGGTCTTTGTGAGTAAGAAACACCCACATATCTCACCACAGGTAGGTCTGTTGTAGCAACTCCAGGGTGAAGGTGGGAGATGGTGGGAAGGTCCAGACCTCAGGGAGGTTCAGGCAGATCACTCCTGCCCTCCTAGGCCCTATCATAAGGAAAGCCATTCTTATAGTCAGGAAATAGTAATGTGCTTGGAAGCAGTCACATGACCGACCACAATGGTAAATGTCTATTAGTGAAGTGTCCTTGAAATGTGGCTCAGCCAAAGGACAAAGGCAGGTGACATAACAGTCCCAGAAACCTTTGCTGGTCCTGAATGGGAAGCAGTTTTCTATCACTGGCTGACACACCTACCCACCACATGACACATTTCACATAAGTGCTACCATACCCAGTGCTTTATATACTGCCTTCTCTCTTAACTGCCAGCTCTCTGGTGCCTGGTTCTTAGGTATTGTGAGAGAGATGGTCCACTCAGAGGCTAAGTACTTCTTGGGGGCCCAAGCATATTGACTTGGTTTTATGCATCGAAATACTTTCAAAGCAACCTGGGTTACAGAAGACAGTCTCAATGCCTCATTTAAAAGAAAAATCCAGAACAGCCCTGGACTAGTCCTCTGCACAGGAAAAATGTACTTAACCAAATCTCTGCCTGATGAGTCGATTACAGTAGGGTGACCAAGGTGCCCTTTGACCTGGGTCAGGGACTCCATTCTGTCTCTGAATGTGATGGGAGGGGCAGGAAGATGGTGAGTTATTTCAACCCTGAATGAGAGCAATGACTGCTCTGCCTTGTGCTGGGTGAAGAACAGATGCAGCCACTCCTGGGTTTCTTTCAAAAGCCCCTTGTCTGGAGTGCACATGTGCCAGGCTGCAGAGGTGTTACTCCTCATTGATTGCACTGGGCCATACTCTCTGCAGGTGTATTTCCTGAGCAGTTTACTGAGGACATCAGAATTCTCCGCCCCTCTATCTACCATTCTCTCCTTCTCGTCATGCCAAAGAGCCTGCTGGACCCCAAGAAGGGAAGACAGGATAACCCTGATGGCCAGAAGAGGCCCTAAACAATTCACAAAATTTGCCACATTTGATATGAAGCTGGAAGAGATTGGGAACCAACTAACTGTTAAAGGTAAACCTTAGAAAATTCTCGGGTCAGACATGCTGGCACATGCCCAAAATCGGGAGACTGTGTCAGCAAAGCGTCATAGAGGGTGCTGTCTCACAAACAGAAAAGACGGAGCTGACAAGATGGTTTAGCATGTACACATGCATACATACACCAATGCATACGTGTACACACACACACACATACACACACATACACCCTCGCACCGATAAAGTTAAAAAAATAATAAAAATAAATTGCAAGCATTGTAATACACACCTTTAATCCCAGCATTTAGGAGGAGAGACAGGCAGATCTCTCTGGGTTCCAGGCCAGCCTGACCTATACAGTGAGTACAAGGTTAGCCAGGGATACATAGTGAGACCTTGTCTCAAAAACAAAAAACCCCAAATGACAAGCAATAACTAACTGTATTATGGGATGGCAAAATGGGCAGTGGTTCTCTCTCTATGGGTCGTGACCCCTATGGCAAACTTCTGTCTTCAAAAATACTTGAATCATAATCCATAAAAGTAGCAAAATTACTGTTATGAAGTATCAATGACAGTAACTTAGTGTCTGGGGTGACCCTCAGTGCCACATGAGAACTGTGTTAAAGTTCAATCGGAAGCATTAGGAAGGTTGAGAAGCACTGGCTTAAAGGAGAGAGACACTTAACTACCAAGCCTGACAACCTAGTTCAATTCCTGGAATACCACATGATGGAGGAGAGAAACCAAATCCCTCAAGTTGTTCCCTGACCCCAATAAATGTGCTTGTGGCATGAATTCCTACAGAAATGTAATAATTTAAAGACAATTTTAAAAGAAATCCTGCCCAGGCAGTGGTGGCGCACACCTTTAATCCCAGGACTTGGGAGGCAGAGGCAGGTGGATTTCTGAGTTCAAGGCCAGCCTGGTCTACAGAGTGAGTTCCAGGACAGCCAGGCTACACAGAGAAACCCTGTCTCAAAAAACCATATAAGAAAAGCCAAAAAAAAAAAAAAAAAAAAAAAAAAAAAAAATCCTGTTTTCCCCTGTGACTCCTACAAGTGCTCTTCATAAACTATAAATGCTTGTCAGACAGGGTTTCTTTGTGTAGCCATGGCTAAACTGGAACTTGCTCTGTAGACCAGGCTGGCCTCAAACTTGGAGATCCACTGGACTCTGCTGGGATTGTGGATTACCACATGATGATGTTTGTTTTTGTAAAGGGAGCAGCAGGCTCCTTGGCCAGAAGTGAACTTGTGCCTGTTTGATGGTCACTACACTCATGAGCTATGGTTTTCTTGGGCAGACATGTTTCCATTTCCATCTTGTATTAGAGACTGGGTTCTACTTTCCTTTCTAGTCTAGTTGTCTTTTCCAAGTTTGAGCTACTGACTGTCCATACTGTCCCTGTGTCACAGCCTGCCTTTTCCTGGCCAAAGACATGGACTTCTTAGGACATGGACTTGTCAGAACAATGGACTGATTTCATTGTCTCTATCAGATTAGCATGCCATGGAAATATGGATATGCTTTTCAGTAAGCATTTAGGGTTTTGCTCTTACTTTTTAAAAATACATATTTATGTATTTATTCATATATTTATTTATTTAATGTGAATACACTGTCACTGTCTTCAGACATACCAGAAGAGGGCATCAGGTCCCCATTACAGATGATTGTGAGCCACCATGTGTTACTGGGGATTGAACCCAGGATCTCTGGAAGAGCAGTCAGCGCACTTAACTGTTGAAGATTTTGCTCTGACTTAAATGATTGAAAAATTGTCTGTGTATTTTGTGTTTGTTTGGAACAGGACATCTGGTAGCAAATTTCTCGCTCGAAGGTTACGAAGGCAGACCGGAATGGATGGGAGTCAGTGACAAGAACGTGATTGTCTGTTCAACTGTATCCTCTCTCTTGCTCTTTAGCATGGAAGGCAACATTCTGCAGAGAGTTCCGTACTACCCACTAGAGATCTTGAGACTATGGGTGGTACGTTTGGAATATTTCCCCTCCAGTGGGTTTTAACTAAAATAGATTTACATTTTTTTGAAACTTCATACAGTTGGGGTGTGTTTGTGCATTGGCATGAGCGTGAGCACGTGCAGAGGCCAGAGGCCGACTTCCTGGAGTTGGTCTCTCTCTTTCCACCTTTACATGGTCAGAGCACCAGGCTTGCTCAGCAAGTGCCTTTACCTGATGGACCATCTCCTAGCCCCTCTTTCTGTCTTTTGATCTGACATTGACTCCAGCCTACTCACATTTGGGTGTTCTTTGAAGGACCCCGTTTATGTCATTGTCACCTTTATTGATGGCACTTTGGACGTGTATGCATGGGAGGAGAGAAGCCTACTGCTGAGAAAGTGCTATCGGCTACCAAACTGGAGACTTTGCTCACGACAATGGTAAGCTCTGCTTCTTAACTTAAACTGGACATTAATTTTAAAACATTTCTGAGGCTGGAGAGATGGCTCAGCAGTTAAGAGCACTGGCTGTTCTTCCAGAGGACCTGGGTTCAATCTCCAGCATCCACATGGCAGCTCACAACTGTCTGTAACTCCACTTCCAGGAGATCTGACTGACACCTTCACACCAATGCATATAAAGTTCAGTTAAACATATTAAAAAGTTCTATGTAAAAATGCATTTTTAAAGGAGAAATGAACTTTCTATAAAAAAAAAATATGACTATATATATGACCTTCATCATCATACAGATCAGACATGGTGCTGTGTGTGCTTAATATTTAAGTAGAGGCAGGAGGATCCAGAATTTCAAGGTCACCTTCTGCTGTTTAGGAAAGCTGGCAGCCAGATGGGTTAACTTCAAAACCATCACAAACAAACAAAAGTAGGAACTGGCTAAGCATAACACACACCTTTAATGCCAGCACTCTGGAGGCAGAGTCAGAGGCTCTCTTGTCAGTTTAAGGCCAGCCTGGTCTACATAGTGAGTCCCAGGACAGCCAGGGCTCTAGGGAGAGATTGTGTAGTATGAATGAAGGGAGGGAGGGAAAAGAAAGAATTGCTAGTTCTTGGGATCCAGTTATTATGTCAGCAGTCTCAGGCCCACAGTAGAAGTAGGGGGACTGCATCCTCGTATCTTGTCTTCAGTGGCAGGATGGGTTCTCCTGAGTGTGGGCCCCACTTGGGTTGCTTCATCAGTGAGCTGTCATTATTTCCATTTGGCTAATTTTCCTTAGAGTTGTACTTGCCTTCATCCAAGTTACCTTCAGTGATTGTGGTGTGGTGGTACAGGCCCCAAACCCTGCACCCAGGCTGCTGAAGCAAGTGTTGATCACCATTTAGCAGGACACCCTGACCCTGTCTCCAAAAAAAGTAAGAAAAAGAAAAAAATGAGTCCCCACCCCTACCTCTTATAGGTTTACTCTGTTTAGCCTCTGCTGTCTTGGAATCAGGCTGACCTTGGACTCAGAGATCCACCTGTTTCTGCCTGGGACTGAAGTTGTTCACCCAGAGTCCCCTTTCAACAAGGGCCAACAGCACATGACAATTTACCAGTATAATTTATATTACATGTATGACTTACAGATATGTCTCCCTTTGAACATAGTGGCACACAGCTATAATTCCAGCATGCAGGAAACTAGGGCAGAAGAATTACCTCAAGTTAGAGGCTAGCCTATGCTACATTCAAATTCATCGCAAATCTGGGCTATACACAATGAAAACTTATTTCAGTTTTTTCCCCACACTCAGTGGGGTTTCTCTTCCTTCTCTTAATTGATGTTTTGTTGTTGGTTGGTTGGTTTTGGTGTTTTGTTTGTTTCCTCCACTAAGCTGTGGAGAGACTTTTTAGTTTGATTCTGTCCCATTGGCCAATTGCTGCTTTGCTTGCTGGTACTTGAGAGTTCCTAGCCAAGAACTCCTGCCTAGAGCTGAGACACGGAGCTTTTTCTACAGACTCTCATTCCATGATTTTCCAGTCTCAGGTCTAGTGTTGATTTCAGTGTGTTATGAATTGATCATTGAATCATTGAGTAGTGGGAAGTATAAGAAACTGATGACTTTTGAATCTTCCTGATACAATTTACAGCCTAGTCCTTGTCCTTAAAAAAAAAATCACCTAACAATAAAAGTGAAGGTTCTCCTAGGCTCTGATTCATCTATTTGATGGCAGTATCATTCATTCTGCTTTGACCACAACCGCTTGCTGTGATATATTTTAAAATCTGATATTGTGATAGCTTTAGTTTTGTTTCGCTCAAGAAGGCCTTGGCTATGTAAAGTGTGTGTGTGTGTGTGTGTGTGTGTGTGTGTGTGTGTGTGTGTGTGTTTGAGAATGCGCATGTATGTTTTGAGACATCTTGTATTTGAGGCTGGCCTAAAACTTTATGTATTCAGGACTTGCCTTGAACTCCTAAACCTTTTCCCTCTCACTCAGTCTTGGTTTTCTTAAATTGGTATTAGTTTCTACTCCTTCAGGATTTGGAAAGGGCTCTACCATGTACTTCTGGTTTCTATGAGGTGCTGAAAGATCAATTGTCATTGGGGTCTGTCATTCTATAGAGCAGGTGTAATGTCCCTCTGATTTTAAGTTCATTGTTTAATTTTTAGAAACTTGTTTTTGGTGAATCTAGTGTAAATGGCTGGAACTTTTTGTATTTTGGGCTTGACCTGCTTTCGAGTCTCTGTAAACTTACAATTTAAGGAAGGGATTTTGTCTTTCTTGTGCTGGGGGAATGAATCCAGGGTCTTGCACATGGAAAGGATGAACCCTGATAATGAACTTTACCCCAAATTTCAGGGTCTTTTTCTGTGTTCTCAACATGCTGAGTAGAGAGAGATGGGGTGCCATTTTTACCACCTCAGTACAAAGGAAACTATGAGTGTAGACGACCGGTTTTGGCTAGAGTCTGCAAGGTCACGGTCAGGAGGCTGTGTATTTGCCCAGGACGGGCCTGACACTTATGAGCTCCCCAGTGATCTAGTAGAGGCTTCCCTCAGTAGTAGAGAATGGAATGATGGACATGTGCCCCACCATCTCCACGCCCCCTAGTGGGGAGGGGATGCATTGCTTCTTTACTGTATTTGCTCTGAGTGGACCATGTTTGGCCAAGGGAACAGAATTCAATTTTAAAATAAATTTATAAACTAAAATCTTTTATTTTTTTTCTGAGACAAGGTCTCACTGTATGGCCTAGATTAACCTCAAACTCTGTCAATTCTCTGGCCTCAGCCTCCTAAGTTGGAGTGACTTATAGGTATGTGGCATCACACTCGCCTTCTTTTGTTGTTCTTAAGCTAGGTAATCTGTTGAGCAACTGAGACTGAGAAGTGGGGCAGAGGTCTATTGCAGAACGCTGGGATTGGAACTCACACTATGAATGATAGTCTGCCTTTGCCAATGTGTGCAGTTACTCAAAATTAACCTGAGATGGCTCAGCAGTTTAGGCAACTGCCACCAAGCCCTACAAGTTGAGTCTCTGGAACCTGCGTGGTGAAAGGAGAGAACTGATTCCCACAAGTTATTATCTATCCACTCCATGCACATTAGCATAGGCATGCACGCGCACACACACACACACAGGCACACACACACAAACATACAAACACAGGAGTGCATACATATACATACACATACACACATGACACGTAAGTATTAAAAAGTTTTAAACAAATTCAGGACTTTGATGAAACCACAGTCTAATTATTAGTTGATAAGCTTCACTCCCATTTGAGTATTGACATCTTGTTTTTCCTTTGGCAGCGCTTATAACAAAACATTATGTGACAATGTGAGCATAATTCGAATGATGACAAATCGTCCCGCCCCCGACTATCTGATGGCATATACCTTGAACATCTCTTCTTGAAAACTGAGTAGGTTATGTGTCCTCTTCCTCAATGATAATAAAAGTCTATTTGCAAGCCCAGGCTGGTGATTTCAGTGTTGCTAAGAAGTGAAGAGGCCAAATATGGTGGTGCACACCTTCAATCCAGACACTGGGGCGGCAGAGGCAGGTGGAAGATCTTAGTTCTGAGGCCAGCCTGGTTTACAGAGCTAGTTCCAGGCCAAGCAGGGCTACATTATGAGAACCCATCTCTGGAACAAAACCCATGGCTAGTTGTACAAGCTACTTGTCTGTGACAACTGTCACTTCACTGCTATAGGGTTTACTTAGATGACCAAGGCATGTAGGCAGCTTCTCACTTTAGAAGCCAGGTGACAAATTAAAAAAATAAAGGCATTTGTTTAGACTATAATTATCCTTTCCCCCTTCCTCCTTTAAACCTTTCCATAGACCTCTCCTCACTGTTCTCTTTTGAATTCTTGTCCTCTTTATATTCAAATCATTTTTTTAAAATCAAGGGCATATGGGCTGGAGAGATGGCTCAGCAGTGAAGACCACTGGCTGCTCTTCCAGAGGACCTGGGTTCAATTGCTAGCACACATACAGCAGCTAACAAGTGTCCTTAAAGGCAAAACAGCAACACATATAAAAATCTTTAAAAAGGAAAAAGAAAGGAAAAAAATTATTAAAAGCCAGGTGGTGTCAGAGTACACCTTTTAATCCCAGCACTTGGGAGACAGAGTCAACCAGAACTGACTTCAAAGACAGCCTGGTTTACAGAGTGAGTTCCATGATCGTCAGGGCTATGTATGTATATGTACACAGAGAAACCCTGTCTTAGAAAACCTTAAAATGAAAATTAAAGTTTAATTGAGCTTATGGTTTTATTGCAAGAAATATTAAAAAAAAAAAAAAAGTTGGCACCATCCCAAGCTCTGTCCAGCTACTCTATGCCCCTGCAGTCCCAATGTCACCACCTCCAAGGCTAGCCCAATATGGTGGTGTTCCCAGCTCCGGTTCGCTTGCCTCAGTTGCTCGTTCCTTCTCTGCCATCCATCCCTATGGCTGGTGGTAACAAATCCTCTTAACCCAGTAAATCAAAGCTCTTGAAGCTTATCATTAATCAGTCAGATTTCTATATCAATAAATTCTCAATTCATAAGATGCCCACACAATCCTTTCAGAGGCAATTGATGATGATACAAGCTGCCCACCTAGAGTAGACACGTTATCCCGATTGTTCTATCCCTGTATTGTAGCTACCTGTGGCTACTTAAAGCCACGCAGACTCTGAATCCTCCTGTGTATCCTCCATTACCTTCTCTGTCCTCATCTCTGAAACTCTTTGCTCCACCTCTTTTCCCTGTCCAATCACAGGCTTTTTGTTGTATTGATATTTAAAGTGATTGGACAGGGACAAATCTGCTCCATGGTTTCAAAGGATTAGAGTCAATAGGGCAGAGCAAAGCCAGGGAGGCAGAAACAGTGGAGTGTGCACATCTTGATCTGCAAAAAGGAAGCAAAGAGAAATCATGGGAATAACAACTCTTTCTAAACCTCAAAGCCTGTCCACAGTGACACAACCCCTCCAGCAGAGCCACGTCTCCTAATCCTTCCAAAATAGTTCCACCAACTAGAGGCCAAGCCTATGTGGGTGAGTGGGTTAAGGATTCTCATTCAGATTACCACATACGCACACACGTTCATAGCACACAGGAAAATGCAAAGAAAGAAACCCCATAGCTAAACCACTTGAGAGTCAAAAGCAAAGGAATCCTCAGCCATACAATGAGCTCAAGGCTAACCTGGGTTACAAGACACCACCTCTTGAAATAAAACCAAGGGACTCGAGACAAGACTTGGCAGTTAAGATCAGAGCTGGTCTTCCAGAGAACCTAACTTCAACTCCCAGCATTCACATGGCAGTTCACAACTGACAATTCAGTTCCAGGGGATCCAATGCCTTCTTCTAGCCTCTGAGGATACTATATGCTTCTGGTACACATTCAGGCAATACATACATGTGTAAATATGTACATACGTATGTACATACATACATGCATACATACATACATACATACATACATACATACATACAAACAAGCTCCATGGCAGTTGAGGTAAGAGTGTTGTATGCCTGGAGTCCCAGCACTCAGGAGGCTGAGCCTGATCACAGGGAGTTCAAGTTGCTCAGACTGTATAACAAAACCCTTTCTCAGGCCAGTAAACGAGGCTATACGCCTAAAAAGAGAATTTTCTGAGTTGGAGAATGAAAATATTACCAACTGAAAAAGCAGGCAAAACAGATACAATGTCTTCATAGAACGTTAAGGAATTTCATAATAAAATTCAGTGTTTCTACAAACTTGGAGAGCATATTAGAAATCAGACCCCAGACCCTCAGAAAAGTTTATCTTGGAGATAAATGGAAGGACTATTCCACTGGAGAAGGATGATGGTGATGGTCGATCTGAGACAGAACAAAAGCAGAAATGACCTTCTCGAGTTCCAGATGGCAGCACTGCCCACTTTTGGCACTGAGCTTCCTGTCAGCTGAGTTCCTAGCATGATACGAGGTGTCATGGATCAGTTTGCAGAAGGTTTTATGAAAAAGATACTTTTGAAGCAAGGTTTAAAAAATAAAAGCTGTGCCAACCAGATGGCTCAGTGGGTGAGGGAGCTTTTGAGGCAAGCCTGATGGCTGGTGTGTTCAATCTCTGGAACCCACTCAGCAGAACAGGATCTAATTCCTGAAGTTGGTGTCTGAGCTTCCAGTGCACGTTCTGGTGTGGGTATGAGCACTTGCACACTCTCACCACACGCATGTATAGGGTGAACTTAGCCTCCATGTAGCCTAGCGTGGCTATGCAGTCCACTTCTGGTCTGTCCTCACCAGCTCAGGCCTGATCCACATTTGCCTCAGTCACAGAAGCCCTGTCAGTAGGCACCTTTCAGTGGCAATTAATCAAACCTGCATCTTCCTTGTGTGGCTAAGATTCCACAAAGGAACAACACTAATGTGTATCAGGCAGTTGTAGCTGACTAACTAAAGGAGGGATGAGGAGACCTCCCATTTCCTCAGTTCCCCAGAATATACAGGGCTTCAAACTGTTACTCATAGGGCAGTGTACAACCATCTGTAACTCTAGTTCTAAGAGATCTAACACCCTCTTCTGGTCCCTCTGGTACAAGGCTTACATGTGGTACACATACACACATCTAGACAGAACACACATGTTTTGATTTAAAAAATTGAAAACCATGTACCCATAAAATTAATTTTTATTTTCTCTTATTTGTTTTGAATTGATTTTTTAAAAAATATTAAGTGGTTTAATCTGAGTACACGCATATATAAATGTGTGTGTGGCGGCCCGATATCTGTGTTTACATTTCCCTCTTTTGGTCTACATTTTAAAAATCAATTATTACACTTATTTGGAGTAGAGGGGAAGGTACAACACACATGCAGAAGTCGGAAGACAACTTGCAGGAGTTAAGTTCTCTCCTCGTACCTGTGGACACAGACATGGCACCCAGGCCGTGAGGATGCTGGGCAGTGCTTTTGCTGACTGAGCATTTTTCTAGTCTCCATCTAATGGTATTTACACTTCTAATATCCCCAGAGATTAGATACATTGCAGAAAAAAAGTGGCTAGAGCAAGAAGTTGTAACTCACCAACTGCAAAGGAAGTCCACACTGAGCTGGCTAGAACAAGGATGGCAACTGAGGAGGTCACTCTCATGGTGACAGATCTGTGGAAGGAAGCAGTTCTTTGCCCTCCAGCTTTACTTACTTTCAGCTGTGGAAGACACTCCTGACTGAAGGAGCCTCAGCTCAGTGTTAACGACGATGTCAGTGAATGTCATCAGCCTTCTGTGGGTGGAAAGCAGCTTCTCTGTCTCCCCTGGCCTGAGAGTGTAGAGAAAAGTAGCCTTTCCTGTCCTACCTCATGCCTCCATTCGCCAGGGGAGAAATTCCTTCAGTGATAACCATCTGCAGAATCAGGGTTCCTGCAACAGACAGGACTCACACGTTGTTCTCTTCAGTAATTTTTCTAACCCCTACATAAGAGCAAACCACAGTAATCCCAGCACTTGGGAGGCAGAGGCAGGCAGATTTCTGAGTTTGAGGCCAGCCTGGTCTACATAGTGAGTTCTAGGACAGCCAGGGCTACACAGAGAAACCCTTTCTCGAACAAAAAGCAAAAACCAAAAGCAATCAAACAACCCCCCCCCCAAATCAAACAAACAAAACAAAATGAAACAAAAAACAAAAACAACAACCACAAAGAAGAGCAAAACACAGAAGCTAAGAAGCAAGGTTAGTATATTTTAGACATTTTCCAAGAAGTCTGAATTGGCAGTTTGTGCTGTCTGTGTGCTGAGTTTTAGAGTCTGAATCATAGTGCCATCATGGACTCAGTTGTGCTAATGTCTCGGGGGCTCCTAAGTCTGGGGTCCTCCTACAGTTGTTTGGATAGGAATGGCCCCTATAGGCTCATATATTTGAATACTCAGTCATCAGTGAGCAGCATTACTTGAGAAAGATGAAGAGGTATGACCTTGTTGGCTGAAGGGAAAGTGTTTTGGGCTTCAAAAGCTACTTCTCCAGCACTGTGTCTTCCTGCACACCGCCATGCATTCCAACATGATGAAAATGAACTGATCCAAAAGCAATTCCAGCTAAATGTTTTCTAAGAGTTGCCTCGGTCATCCTGTTTTTTTTTTTTTTTCACAGCCACAGAGCAGCAGCAAGCAGGCCAGTACTCTTGGGAATACTTTGACAGGACAGTGTAACTAGCATTCAGTAGCTCACTCCAGTGTATGGCTACTGAATGTCACTTTAGCCTGATTTTGCCATTCTTCCTGGTCATCACCCCTATTTATGGGCCCCAAGTCATACCCAAGCCCACTACTGCAGCTTCTGTTCATTGTGTGCTTTGAGACAGGGTCTCACTCTAGCCTAGGCTAACCTTGTACTCACTTTGTAGTTCAGACTGGCAGTCCTGCTTCAGTGTGGGATTACAGGCATGCAGCCATGTATGTGATGAAATTCTCTAAGCCCAGCTCTGCGTGTGAGTACAGGTCTATATTTTGTGCTCTCTGGGGCTTTAGACATGCTGTCTATAGTGATCTGTAAAAGCAACAACACACCAAACAGCATTCATGTTTTTCCATTCTCAATGGTGCTTTAAAAGGCTGTGTGCAGAACAGGTACCTAGAGGAACACCTAGTTTCTCTATTGATGCCATGTTGGTTAGAATGAATGGCATATGACTTTAGGGAAGACTGTTACTAGTGGTCAGCATTGGCTGATTGCAACCAGTAGCAAAAGCACTGAGAGGCCGCCAGGGGACAGCTACCTCCTCCTACCCAAATGGATTCATAGACTCCACTCTAGAAATAACCATTTCCTGCTGGGAGCCTGTGAACAATGAAGTTCTAACAGTGTGGTGTTCTCTACAGAGCAGTGGCTTTGTCAGGGAGAGTGCCTGCTGACACTGCAAAGCAGAGTCACTGGGTCACATCAGCAGGAGTGATAACAACTGGGGCCCCACCCCTCAGTCCCTCCACAAGGGATAAAGAGGCAGAAATCTTATCGACAGTGAAGATAAGAGTGGTGGAGTAGAGACAACGATTTCTGTGCAATATCACATGTAGTATAGAGAGCATTGTTTCAGCAGACTCAATGGAAGCCAAAGTAAAAGCCTTTTTTTGTTGTTGAATTTTTATGGAACTTATTTTTGAGGAAAAATTTTAATGTTCTGAAGCCCCTTTGTAGCAGAGAAGAAGAGGCTGAAAACTGTCTTCAGGCCCCACATACTGTTAAGTGAGTAGGTCACAGCCAGCCCAGAGGGAAAGAACTGGAGACACTGGCCTCACAGTAAAGGCATAGCTATCTAGAGCTGATGACAAGTACACAGACACTTTAAGACCCCCATGAAGGGAGGACCTCACCCAAGCATCAGAAATTCTCAGCCATCCAGTAACTCACAAGACTCAGATCTTGATGCAGTCAGCAAGAGGTATATTTCGGGATCAACTGGCTGATGGTCAACTCATAACTCACGCAGGACCAGAGGAATTGACCATGAGCCTGGGGAGAAAAGGGTATTTAAAGGGAAAAACAACAAACAGGGATTGGGGTGGGCTGATGGTGAGGGGGTACCCAAGGGGATGTATCATAAAAATAGTGGAAAGTCTTAGCCCATAATTCAGTCAGTCATGTGGGGAACATATTTTTTTTATTTTATTTTCATTTTTTTAATTTTTTATTAGATATTTTATTTACACTTCAGATGCCATCCCCTTTCCCCATTCCCCCCCCTTAGAAAACCCATATCCGCTTCCCCCTTTTCCTTTTTGCATTTATACATTTTTTTAAATATTGTTAATCATAAGCGTTATAAGTTTGGAATTGTTCAATCAGAGGTGTAACCCACTGACCAACCTAGATATAACAACTATCGTTGACTGGTGGAGATACATGAATATCTGCCTCCCTGTCTCCCCCCTCTTTCTCTCTTTCATCACCTAGCTTCTCCTCTCCTTCTTCTTCTCCTCTTCTTACACCTTTTCTTCCTCTCAGTACTCCTCCTACCTTAGCTCCTCCTACACATCACCCTTCCTGTTAAAATGAAACTTTTCTCTCAAAATACAATTAGAACATAATTATGCCAAATGGTACCAGTGAGGTACAAGATAGTCCTAATACCCCGTCCATCATTTTGTTGACTAACCAGCACCTCTGTCATCTATCCTAACTAAAACATTTAGTTCTGAACCTGGCTGGCTTTAGGATGAATGTCAGCTGACGACCATCCACTCAAATCTTTTCTCTTACGGTAAATAGCTATAAGTTTTCAACCCCGTCAGAAATCCAGAATGACTGAGTTAACTATAATTGTGGGAAGCACAAAGCATAGCTTCTAAAACTTAGCCAATTTATAGAGACCTCTGAACACCTGAAAAGCCCCTATACTACCGAACGTTGGAGCATCAAATCTTCAGCCTTCTGGCCCAGAATCATCTGACAGACCTTGGTGATGCAGGATTATTAAGGACTGATTACTCTGTCTAGGCAGATATAATCAGTCGACTATTCTGCATGTGTGTCCTTTTCTGGACAGTAATTTGTCTGTAGATGGAGAGAGGCAATTCTTGCCTAGTGGCTGTTACCACACAACTGGAGTAACTCCAAGGATGCTCAATTTCTACTTAGAATCCACGACAGGAAGCTGTCAGGAGCAGACAGGTCTCTAATCAATATGAACATTAATATATAAATATTTGTAGCGTCAGTTCTATGGACTTCTGATGTTTTGAAAACCAACTATCCATGTAAGGTAACCTGGACTGTTGTCTGTTCACTCCTCTCAGCTATTCCTAAATAAAATATGGAAAACACCCTAACAATAAACTCAAAAATATGAATTTGCTATAGTCCCTTAACTCATAGGTTAACCGTCCCAAATCAGTTAAAAAGGTTAAAAAAGGGCTGGGTCTAGGCATTGTATTCCTAACTGTGTTATACAGGCACAATGCCCATGAGCGTATCAATATTCATCTCATTTTTATATTAATAATTAATAATTATATTAATAATTATTTTATATTATTTTATTTAATATTTTATATTAATAAGAATAATGAAAACCTTAAATTTGAGATCAAAGTAAATTTTGTACCATTTAAGAAATTATAACTTCATCTTGATAATAATTATACAGATTTCTACCAATAGGTTATGGCTATGCAATAAGTCCTATCTAATCCCCCCTGTTCCAACAAAACCACGACTTGTCCCTAGAAAGACAGACCATTATTAACCACATTAGTCCCCAAGCTCAGGGAATAGGGGCGCTGACTCTTCTTTAACTTCTTCAAGCTGATTAAGGGTGTTGAGATTTTAGAAGAGGGGTGGGGGGAAGAGTAAGTTGATAAGCCTCTGATGCTGTGTCTTCACTGAATCCAGGTGGAATTCCAGGACATCAGAGGTTTGGGCAGGTCTGCTCAGTATGCTTGATGAGTAGATACACCAAGGCTGTGTATTCTGCAATATACAATTCTCAGAACAAGTTTTAGTATCAAGAAAAAAAAATTTCCCACCCCCAGGGGGCTGACATTTTTTTTTAAAGATGTTGGTTCTGAAGACTTTTTTTTCCCGCTTGTTAAAATTGGTTGTAGTATTTATGTTTCAGATTTTATCCCCTTAGCCTACTTCCTCCCACCACCCAGAAACCTCCTATCCCATCCCTCTCCTCATGCTTCTATGAGGCAGTGACCGAACCTACCCCCCCTCACTATCCCCTCCCCGCCCTCACATTCCCCCCCCCACTGTGTGTTCATTTTTTTTTTTTATGGGACCAAGAAACTCCTCTCCCACCTATGTCCGACAAGGCCATCCTCCCCTACATATACTTCTGGAGTCTTGGGTCCCTCCCTATGTGTTCCCAGACTGGTGGTTTAGACCCTGGGGGGCTCTGGTTGTTTGGTATTGTTGCTTTCCACCTGGGGTCAATTCAGTCCTCTCACTAAGTTCTCCATTGGGAAACCCCTGATCATATCAGTGGTTAATTGTGAACATTATCCTCTGAGTGTGTTAGTCTTTGGCTGACCTCTAAGGAGACAGCTATATCATGTTCCTCACATTATGCACTTCCAGCCATCCACAACAGTGTTTAGACTAGGTGGCTGTACATGGGGTGAATACCCAGGTGGAATGGTCTCCTGATGGCCCCTCCTTCAGTTTCTGTTCCATGTTTTGTTTCTCTATTTGCTCCCTTGAGCATTTTTGTTTCTCGTTCTAAGTAGAACTGAGGCATCCCCTCTTGGTCTTCCTTCTTCATGAGCTTCATGTGGTCTGTGGGTTGAGCCTTCGCTAATCCAAGCTTTTGGGCTAACATCCATGGAGATATGTTTGTGTAACTATCTTCTTTTGGGGTTTTTGGAAGATTACTTTCTTGCTTTTTCTAGGCTGTAGTTTCCCTCCTTGTGTTGGAGTTTTCCACCAATTATTCTTTGAAGTGCTGGATTTGTGTTGAGATACTGTGTAAATTTGGATTTGTCATGGAATATTTTGGTTTCTCCATCAATAATGATTGACAGTTTTGCTGGGCATAGTAGTCTGGGCTGGCATTTGTGTTCTCTTAGGGTCTGTATGATATCGGTCCAGGATCTTCCAGCTTTTATGGTCTCTGGTGAGAAGTCTGGTGTAATTCTTATATGTCTGCCTTTATATGTTACTTTGCCTTTTTCCCTTACTGCTTTTAGTATTTTTTCTTTGTTTTGTACATTTGATGTTTTGACTATTATATGGCAGGAAGTATTTCTTTTCTGGTCTAAACTATTTGGAGTTCTGTAAGCTTCTTGTATATTTATGGACATCTCTTTCTTTTGGTTAGGGAAGTTTTCCTCTATAATTTTGTTGAGGATATTTACTGGTCCTTTTAGTTGGGAGTCTTCCCCCTCATCTATACCTATTATCCTTAGGTTTGGCCTTCTCATTGTGTCTTGGATTTCTTGTATATTTTGGGTTACTAGCTTTTTGTATTTTGCATTTTGTTTGACAGTTGTGTCAATGTTTTCCATGGTATCTTCTGCACATGAGATTCTCTCTTCCATCTCTTGTATTCTGTTGGTGATACTTGTGTCTATGACTCCTGATCTTTTTTTTTTAGGTTTTCTATCTCCAGGGTATTGTCCCTTTGTGATTTCTTTATTGTTTCTACTTCCATTTTTAGATCCTGCATGGTTCTGTTTAATTCCTTTTCCCATTTGGTTGCCTTTTCTTGCAATTCCTTAAGGGATTTTTTGTTTCCTCTTTAAGGGTTTCTATCTGTCTACCAGTGCTCTCCTTAAGTTCTTTGAGAGTGTTATTTATGTCTTTCTTAAGGCCCTCTATCATCATCATGAGAAGTGATTTTAATTCTGATTCCTGCTTTTCTGGTGTGATGGGGTGTTCAGGGCGTGCTCTGATGGGGGAGCTGGGTTCTGATGATGCCATGTAACCTTGGTTTCTGTTGCTTACATTCTTGCTCTTGCCTTTTGACGTCTGGTTAACTCTAGTGCTGCCTGTACTTTCTGTCTCTGACTGAAGCCTGTCTTTCCAGTTATCTAGCTTGTGTCTGATCTCCTAGGGGTCCAGATGTCTCTGTGATCTTTTCCAGCTGCACTGATTACAGTGGTACCTCTAGGATGCCTCAGGATATGGTGCCTCCAAGGTAGTAGTCCAGCTAGGTGTCTGCTGTTCTGGGTGCAGTGTCTCCTCTAGAATATCTCAGGATATGTTGTCTGAAGCTCTGAGTTCATTTGTTCTTTTGTGGCTCTGGATTGAGAGGACCTTCCAGTATGTCTCAGGTGGAATCCGGGGTCCACACAACACCAGACCTGGCAGAGGTCTGATCAAGGCCTCAGATCTGAGTACTAGTTTCTAAGACACTGTCCAAGTTAGAGCGCCTGGGATCCCTGCTTCCTCTGGGTTCTTGGAGGTTGGGAACAGAGCTGCCACCCAAGATCTGCTCAGTGTTCTGGTCCAGACTGGAAGGAAACAGTGATCCAGGCCAGGAGTAACTTCCTGGGTCCTTTTGGTTCCCAGTTACTCCCTGTTTAGGGCGGGCCCTGCAGTCTGCTTACCTAAGATTCTGACTGAGTTCTAGTGCCTGGGATCCCTGCTTCTTCTGGGTTCTTGGCGGTTGGGGACAGAGCTGCCACCCAAGATCTGCTCAGTGCTCTGGCCCAGACCGGAAGGAACCCGGGGAACATCAGGTACACACATGTTTTTCAAGAATGTAATCTTGCTGGACCATTCATCTTGTGGCCAGCTAGTTCCTGGACACCACCCCACCCCAGATGAGTTGTATTTTTCTTTGTGGTCAGCTAGTTCCTGGAACAAGCTGGCCTACATTCTTGGCTCAGCTCTAGGGGACATAGAGAATACTTTCTATATCTTTTAATGAATTTTCTATACTTTTCATTCTCCACTCCTTCTAATACATAATTTTAATCATAAAACTAAACTTCAGTATCATCATAACCTTCATTTTCTTGGCTAGGTAAAGTTTGATATTGTTGGAGTAGCATTAAGATCTGGACCGCACTTATACCTTCTCTAACAAAAGTTACTAATTCATTTAATATACAGGGGCCTATAGTCAGGAGAAAAAGCAGGAGTAAAAAGGGGTCCAGCGAGGGAACATATCAGAGTAGTCACCTATGGGGATCTGTTAAACCAACTTTTAAACCAATTTTGTTGTGCTTCTCTGTCTTTCTGTCTTTGGTCTAATCTCTCTCTGAGTTTGTTCATAGAGTCTCTAATCACCCCTGAGTAGACTATATAAAAACAACATTCTTCTCTAAGAGCAGTGCATAAACCACCTTTTTAAAGAAACAGTAAATCTAATCTCCTATTTTGCAGGACAACTTCTGAAAGGGAGGTTAATGTTTTTTCAAGCTTTGATATTGATTGTTCCAGGGTCCTTAGGTCAACGTCTATGGCTAAGCTTAAATCATGGAAATAATGAGGTGTCTGTACTAGTGCCTCAGTGCCTGTTCCCACACCTGCAGCCACTCTAAGTCCCAGTATGACAGCCAAGGTCAAGGAGATGGGCTCTCATTGGAAGAGTCTTGGTCACATCTTGAACTCATTTTCAAGGGTATCAGTGGGGTGATAATAAACCCGAGGGACCAGCTGTACAAGTACACAATAATCTTTGGCATCATCAAAGACAGAAGTGACTATACAAGGGTTAATCCTGAACTGCAAGCCCTCCATTTTTCAATCTCAGGCACTAAGTATCTGTTAGCAGGGGTCCTTGGGCTCTATTCTATCGGCTAGGGGGTCTCAAAAAGTTTCTATTTCTTTCAAATACACTTCTAAAGTTGCCCTCTGACTTCTACATACATCCTGGGGCACACAGTTGCCCACATACACATACATTCACATATATAATAAAGTGAAATTGTAAAAGGAACAAATCTATATAATTCTAGATTCACATTTAGATCTTATAACACAGCTCCTGATCTTTTAGACCCATTGCTTCTGGCTAAATAAGGAACATTTTCAATGTGCCCAACTATGACCTTTTTATAGATTATTAAAGCTATATATGTCTCATTGTTTAACAACTAAAGAAAGAAAACTATTTATAAAGCAAAATTAATAAAGATACCAGAAAAGTTAATAATATTTGTGAAATGAAGGAATAAGTGCCAAGAGTTTTTCAATAACTCTTTTAAAGTTGCAGTCACTTCTGGGGCGGGACCTGAAAGTTAACAGATAGTAAGAAGCAGAAAGGGACAGAACACCAAAACAACAGACACACACTGCCACACTCTTAAGCTTTGGTAAGTATCGCTTTTGTGTTAACAGTAACCAATGAAATTCCCAAAATGAAAGCCGGAAAGTTGCTAGCAAGAGCTCACTGCAGAACTGAAACAGCAGAGGTACAGTCTGTTCTCATGTTCTGGAAAATGATCTGTCCTGGTAAGTTCAGCCCATGACCTTCCCTGAAGAGAAATGAATAATAAAACACTCTTTCAGTCTCAGAAAATTATATATTGGTTATGCCCATTACCTGCTGTGATTCCCACAGTTGCTCTGAGAAACTGGCTGTCTGGAAATCTTTAGCCAGTGAAGAAATAGGAAGACTGACAGGAGGCTGTGCTGGCTGTTCAGGACAGTGCCTGGCCCTGGAAGCAGTGAGCTTTGAAGTTCAAAAGAATAAATACAAGCCAGGGCTGTGGTGGTGCATGCCTCTGGTCTCAGCAGTCAAGGAAGAGGCAGGTAGATCTTTGGGAGTTTGAGGGCAGCCAGCCTGGTCTACATAGCAAGTTCCAAGGCTACATATTCCATACTGAGACTTCATCTCAAAAAAAAAAAAAAAAAAGGAAGAAATACAGATCAAATTATGAATCCCATGCTTTCTTCTTTGGTGAGTTCGCATTCTAGCTTTCTGGGGATGGAATACATTGTCACGGCCAGTTGGAAATCTAACTCCTCTTGTCAAACTTGCTATCATGTGCTATATGCTATTAAATAGGGCATACTTAATTTGTTTGTTAAAGCAGGGTTTCCTGTGGCTGGGTTAGATGCTGAGGCTATCCCTGCCATGATCCTCCTGCCTCTACTTTCTAAGTACACAGCCCTGCGGCACTTATTTAATGATTGAGTTATTTTGTTTTAGGTTTTTTTAAGCAGGTGGATTTATGTGGTTTTGAGGTCAGCCTGATCTACAGAACTAGTTCTAAGGCAGCCAGGGCTACACAGAGAAACCCCCCCCCCCCTCTCTCTCAAAAAACACCCAACATCAACAAGAAGTATTTATTTTACATGTATTGTCCATCTGTCTCATGTTTATGGGTATCCATGGAGGCCAAAAGAAGGCACCTGGAGCTGTAGTCACAGGGGCTCCTGAGCTAGGAACTGGGGCAAGGAACTAAACTTGTGTCCTCTGGAAGAGCAGGAAGCTCCCCATCTGATGAACCATCTTTCTGGATTCAGGTTTTTATTTTTTCCTTCGGGACAGGGTTTCTCTGTGTAGTCCTGGCTGTCCTGGAACTCACTCTGTAGACCAGGCTGGCATTGAACTCAGAAATCTGCCTGCCTCTGCCTCCCAAGTGCTGGGATTAAAGGCGTGTGCCACCTCTACCTGGCTCAGCAACTGTTCTTGATCACTGAGATACCCATCCCTTCACCCACCTCACCCTATCCCCATCATGGTTTTCCAGATATTGTCTTTCTTCACTGGCCTGGAACTGCCAAGTAGAATAGGCTGGCTAGCCATCCAGAGCCAGAAGTCTGCCTTCCAGTGCCAGGATTGCAAATTCACACTCACTACACCTGTGACCCCTGTAGTTCTGTATCCTCCATCAGTAAGCACATTACTGACTGAAGTAACCCCTCAGCTCCCTTTTTTATTGGTTTGTTTTTTTGAGAGAGGGTCTCATCTGGTCCAAGCTGGTCTCTGTGAAGCTGAGGATGACCTTGAATTTCTGATTTTACTGCCTGCACTTCACAGGTGTTAGAACAGGTTGGTTCAGATTTTTTATTTTGTTTTGTTTTTCTGACAGAGATTTCTCTGTGTAGGCCTGGCTGTCCTAGACTTGCTTTGCAGACCAGGCTGGCCTCAAACTCACTGAGATCCACCTGTCTCTGCCTCCCAAGTGCTGGGCTGAAGATGTTTCAGGGTTTGTTGTTGTTGTTAAGACAGAGTTTCTCTATGTAGCCCTTGCTGTCCTGGCATACACACACACACACACACACACACACACACACACACACACACACACAGACACTCACACTCCCCCTCCCTCCCTTACCCCTCTCTCCTTCCCTCACTCTCCCCCTCCCTTTTCCCTCTACCCCCTCCTGCTTTGTTCCTCCTTCTCTGTAGACCAGGCTGGCCTTGAACTCACAGAGATCTGCCTGCCTCTGGCTCCCAAGTGCTGAGGTCAAAGGCATATGCCATCATGGCCCTGTTGATGGTTCAGGTTTTAAGAGCACTCATTGCTCTTGTAGAGAACCTGGCTTCAGTTCCCAGTACCCACATGTGCTCACAGCCCTGCTAACTCTAGCTCCAGGAGATCCTATGCCCTCCTCTGGCCTCTGAGGGCACCTGGAATGCATGTACACAGACATATATGTGGACAACAACTCATAAAGTAAAAATATTTTTTTTTTGAAATTTAGCTCTGGATGTCAGGATGGCTCAGAAATTGAAGGTGTGTATCTTATAAGCCTGGTAACTTAAATTCGATCTCCACAGTTCACATGAAGTAGGAGAGAGCTGACTCCACAAGGCTGCCTTTGTTCCTCCACTCCCCAAAAAACCCACACACTGTCTCCTCTTAAACAATTAAAATAAAAAGCTAAGTCTGGCAAGGTGGCTCAGTGGATAAACCAGGCTTGACACCAAGCCTGAGAACCTTAGTTTAGTTCTGGATTCCAAGGAGAAGTACCTTTCATGGTGAAGCCTTTACAGGTGCATTCTGGTGCACACATCCACTGCTCACCCAGTAAATAAATAAATGTAATAATGGAAAAATGTAATGTTAGACCATTTTTCATTCTCACCAGTTTCTCCTTTATCTCTGTGTTCAATCAATAAGTAGGTGGAGGCCAAAGAGAAAGGCGGTGCATGCCTGGGGGCTCAGGCTACAGGAAACTTACCCTGTGCTGCCTTGACTAGTTTTCATAAGATTGCAACAATCAGAAACTTGCTTAGCTTATGACAGTGCAAGTAAACTCTAATAAGGGCAGTGTAAAGAGAGTTGATGGAAACCTTTTCTTCTGGAATGGGCATGGTATTGTAAATATTCATGGTATATATTTGAGAAATATTTAAAAAATAAAATTTTATGTGACTGAAATTACTCAACTTTAATGTTTTAATGAGGGCTGAAGAGATGGCTCAGGGGTTAAGAACACTGACTGATCTTCCAAAGGTCCTGAGTTCAATTCTCAGCAACCACATGGTGGTTCATAACCATCTGTAATGGGATCTGATGCCTTCTTCTGGTATATGTGAAGAGAGTGACAGTGTACTCACATACATAAAATAAATAAATAAATCTTTTTAAAAAAAAAAAACTTAGCCAAATATTTAGGTTATACACTAACCAAAAAATCAAGAAAACTGCTGGGCAGTGGTGGCACACACCTTTACTCCCAGCACTTGGGAGGTAGAGGCAGGTGGGTCTCTGAGTTTGAGGCCAACCTGGTCTACAGAGGGAGTTCCAGGACAGCCAGGGCTGTCCACAGAGAAACACTGACTCAAACAAACAATCAAGAAAATGAATCAGGAAAGTCAGACCTGATACTGCTTTGGTGTTATCCAATCCAAATCCTTCATTTGATATGTGAAGAAAAAGAGACTCTGATCATAGTGGCATCTAATCTACCATCACTTTCATCTGGGAGAGTCCACAGGGACTCACAGCAAAGATTCTAAATTGCTGTCTTAGTAACAGAACACTAAGTTCTGTTAGGTGGAGGAATATGGTTGACTCTGTGGTGGTTTAAATGAGAATGTCTCCACAGGGGCAGTTGTTTGAACTTGGTCCCCAGTTAGTGGAGCTTTTTGTGTAGCCTTGAAGCTGTGGACGGATGAAGTATCTCGTGGAGGACTCAGAGCCACATATGCCTTCCAGTCCTTTATTTCCTCTGGCTCCTGCTTACAGCTCAGGAGCCAGTCTGCTTTGTGCCCAGCTTCCATGTTTGCTGTTCCCTTCATGACAGTCTCTTAGCCCTCTGGAATCCTAAGTCCAAATGAACCCTTTCTCCTATGCTTTGGTCATGGTGTTTTATCACAGCAATAGAAAAGGAACTAAGCCAACCACATTGTCACAGCTCTTGTGTGTCTGACAGTGTCAATCATATTCTTAGCTATTTTAGGGGCTGCATGGTGTAAGAAAGTTAGTGGTGATTGACAACTTGATAGGATCTGGAATTTCCTATGGGACAAGACTCCAGGCACACTTGTGAGGGACTGTCTCGATTAGGTCAAAGACATGGATGACCCCTTCTTTTTTGTTCTTGTTTTGTTTTTTTTTTGAGACATGTTTTCTCTGTGTAGCCTTACCTATCCTGGAACTCACTCTGTAGACCAGGGTGGCCTTGAATTCAGGATTCCCCTGTCTCTGTCTCTCCAGTGTTGGGATTAAAGGCATTTAATGCAAGGCTAAACACTTCTTTAAATTTCTTGCATCAGAGTATATGATCATAGTGACAGAAAAAGTAACTAAGATAAATGATACCTCGTGTTGTAACTTTACTTGTTTCAATGTCTATTTTTAATGATGGTCTTCAAACACTTTAACCTTCCTTCTAGCCCAGCACCCACCAGAGGCAGTGGAGAAGAAAGGATACAGGGGAAGTGGGCCTGTTTAGAGATGGTCCTTTGGAGCAAATCCCATGTGCATTGTCAGGAAATCAGCAGTTTAGTTCACAGGTCACAGATCGATCCACTCGTAAACACTTCAGGGATATCCTAGCAGTCCAGTTCGGTAGTGTCAGGATATCAGCAGGGGTGGCATGGCCTAGGAGGAACAGCCAGGCCTCAGTCAAAACAGCAGGAGTGAGCAAGAGGGACCAGGGCCAACAGTAAAGCCAGGATAAGTTCATGTCTGTGCCTCTCTCAGTGAAGGGAAGATCAGTGAAGGTGTGAGACCAACAAGCATTTAGCTATGCAAGCAAGCCAAGCTCAGCCTTGGTCACTGTCCATCAAGTCCTATTTAAACTCCCTCCAAACATCATGTGTCCTCCATGGTTCTTGCCTCAGCACCAGAGTCTGTCTCAGCAGACATCATTCTGCCAATTGGCCCAAAAACATACCTTCACATCTGCCTTAGCACAACACCATCCAACACAACTGACTTTCCAAAGAACCCTGAAGTTTCCACTTCATTGCATGTTTTTATTCACTTATTATTTTTAATTATCTGTATATGTGTATAGGGGGTATGTTCAGAGGAATGCAAGTGCCCACAAAGACAAGAAGAGCATTGGAACTTCAGGAATTGGAGATATGGGCAGTGGTCAGTTGTGTGGCATGGGTACTAGGAACCCAACTCCTTTATCCGGTTGTTGAACTGTTAAGTATTTTTAATTTAGGTATTTTCCTTTTTATTTTTCCTTCTTAAGTTAAACCTATTTGTAAAATTGCATATTCTCATGCAATTTTCACAATTAGAAGAAACAGAAGAAACAATACATATAACCCCATATCCACTTTACTGTGTTTCCCCCATGGGAGCATCCTGGAAACAAGTGTAACATTTGAAGAAATTCAAATGCATATATTTAAGGTGTAATTACAGGTCATCAAATGTCCCACCCACCCCAATCCCCTGCCTTTTTTTTTTTTTTTTTTTTTTTTTTTTTTTTTTTTTTTTTTTTGGACCAGGTTTCATTATATAACTCTGGCTAGCCTGCAATTAACTAAAAGTAGATCAGGCTAGCTTTGAATTCACCTGCCTCTGCCTCCCAAGTGCTGACAAAAAAGGTTTGTGCCACCCAACATACTCACCTCCTCACTCACTGTTTAGTGACTTAACAGTGATGGTCTTTGTGTGTGTGTGTGTGTGAGAGAGAGAGAGAGAGAGAGAGAGAGAGAGAGAGAGAGAGAGAGAGAGAGAGAGTGATGAGGAACACCTAAACTCTGTGTTACAACTTTGGAATGTTTGATCTCTCCTTCCAGCTATTAAAAATTAGTTTATTTACTTTACATCCTCATTGCAGCCTCCCCTCTCACCCTCCCATCCCCCATAATAAAATATTTTATAGTATATAATGGAATTGATAAGAAGCCATTTCAATAGCCACTAATAATATTTATAAAAAGTTTGCAATGTGTTTTAAATTTTTATTTTATGTGCTTTGGTGTTTAGCCTGCATGTTTGGAGATGTTGGATTTCCTAGGACTGGAATTGCAGATAGTTATAAGTTACCATGTGGGTACTGGGAGTTGAACCTGGGACCTCTGGAAGAACAGCCAGTGCTCTTAACTGCTGAGCCATCTCCTCAGCTGCCACTAATAATATTTTAAAAGTTAAAAAGAGTAGAATTTACATTTTAATTATGCCTTCTGGCACACATTTGTCTTCAGCAGGTCCCCAGACAGCTCCCTGTATTCTGTAGTATCTACCTTACACATTGTTTTCAGTCTGGAAGGTCAAAGTTGAAATTTGCCACAGCAAGAAGTGATGCTAGGTAGTTATAGAGGGTCAGTTTGAGTGACTCTCCTAGGAAAATGGTCATTGCTTTTGCTCTTCCCTTCTGATCAGGTGGGAAAGAACATATTCTTCCAATGGGTAACTGCTCAGAAGCTGCCAAGCTGCCCCTGAAGGCAAACCCAGGTGCACAGAGACCTGGGAATAGCCACAGGTCAGGTTTTGCTGGCTGACTTTCCCCTGCCATGACCTATGTTGCTTTAATAGTAGTTAGACATAAGATGCAATGGATCTAATGGACCGCCTCTTTCTTCAAAGGCTACACTTTTGCCAGAATGAAGCATGCCTGCTTCATGATGCATTGATCCTTCAAGGCAATCCTTGGCCTACTCACCATGAAGGATTTTACTTCAGGAGTCATTTACCAGAGTCTGTCTCTGCCATAACTTTATATCACAGACCAGGAAAATGACACTGGAGTGAATTCACAGAACCACTGACCTACACAAGGTAGACGTGGGCCATTTACCCTTAGGTTTCAGTGTTTCCCATGTTATTGTGAAAGTTATGTTACTTTTTTTTTTTTTTAATTTCATGGCATTAGAGAGAGCTCATCCAACTGCACTCAATAGACCTAGGATTATTCCTTCCCCCGTAAGTCCCACTAGCCCAACACAAGGTGATAAATGTTTTTTATACATGCAAAGGTCCATTCGCAAGAACATCCAAATCCTGTTTGAATAATGGGCTCTCTGTATAAGACTTGATCCATACCAAAATTGTGTAGGGGATCATGATTTTCTGCCTGGTGGCTGACATGAGTTTTCTGCACTCTGTTGCTTCTGGCTGTAGATCATGAATGTTATTATCATTGGCACCTGTAGAGACCCACTCCTAGGAACAGCAAGGCATGCTTGCCACTGACATAAAAAATCCTGTAGTTCCAGAAACCTGGGTTGCAAAGCCAGCCTTGTTTCTGGTTTCAGCAAGTGCACCTCTCTTGCTTCTGACCATGATATGTTTACCTCTGGGGTCCTGTTAGATGGAATCCTGTCATCTCACTGGTACTCACGAAGCCCAACTCCTAGTAACTCTTATGCCCTCACATGAAAACACTTTAGAACACAGAACTCTCTCAAGGAGGCTCCACTCACATTTAGAGTACATTCCAAAGGTGTGTGGAGGTGCACACCTTTAATCTCAGCACTCTGGAGGCAGAGGCAGGCTTGGAACAGAAGTTCCAAGATAACCCAGGCTACACAGAAAAACCTTGTGTCGAATACCAAAAGTAAATAAATAAGTAAATGTAAAACTCAACAGATGAGTGAAGGCTACAAGAGGATATGGAAAGAGAAGCCTGGTTTCCTTCCACATTACAGCGACATCCATTCCCTCTGTATCTAGGTAGCATCACATTGAGTGCCACCACCCATGGGCTGACACTCACACAGAGTCCTGTATGTTTGCCTCCAGCACTGAGGCATTTATGGAGTAACTATATCTCCATTATTGTTTTCCACCCCACGGTTGTGAGCTCTGGGCACACAGTAGGCTTCTGGGTCAGTGGGAGACAGATGCACTATGTTGGTTCACTGGAGAACTTAGTGGTTACTTCTGATCAGGAATAGTCCCCCTCCCCCATCCCGTGGACATAGAAAATAGCAACTGAAGATAATAGATCTCGGTTTCTAAGTGATTATTATTGAATGATAAGGTCTACATGGGCCTCGTGTGGAGAGGTCAGCAAGAGGAACATCACATTTTTTCTTCTAGGCTCTAGTAAGTATACCTGAGACATGATGTAAAAACTTACTTTTGTTTGTGAGTTTGTAGTTATTTTTATAATCTAGCCAGCATGTGTGTGTGTGTGTGCATGTGTGTGTGTTCATATGCAGTTGTGTGTCATGGATACATGGGGAAACCAGAGGTCAATAGTGATTATCTTCTTTAGTCATTCGCTGCCTTGTCTTTTGACACAGGATCTCACTGAAGTTGGTGCTAACCGGGCTGATTCAGCGAGTCTAACCAAACTGGCCAGGGATCGTCCTCCTCCCCTGCCTCCTCAGTGCTAGAAAGGACATGGTTTCTCCCTGGGTAGATGCTGGGGATTGAACACAGGCAGGTCCTTCTGTGTGAACAGCAAGAGCTCTAAGTTCTGAGCCATTGTTATTTTTTCTTAATTCTGATCCCTCTAAGCAGTATTTTCATTTTCCACATAAGCAGGATATATTTCTGAAATACAGTTCTTTAGAAACCACGATGAAGACTTAGCTGAAAGGTAAATATGAACAGCAAATTTCTGCAAGGGACATACGGAATATGAAAGCATCTGATACACAGGTGTGCTAGGGGACTCATGCCTGTAACCTCAGCACTTGGGGTCAAAGGCAGGAGAATCAGAATTTCAATGTTACCTTTGGTTACTTAGCAAGTTCAAGTCCAGCCTGAGCTACATGAGACCCTAGACAGCCTAGCATCATCTGCTTGCCTGAACTCGGTCCCCAGAGACAGGAAGCTGGCCTATCCTCTTGAGGCAAATATTCTGAGATGGCAGGACCACATCTGCTGCTTTGTATTAGCCCGAGAAGAGTCACGGGCACAGAACTGACTAAGGACATAAACACCCTGGGTGCAGTTCCATGTGTCAAAAAAACAACAAAAACAACAAAAACAAACAAACAAACAAACAAAAAAAAAAAACAGAATCAGAGATTGGTTGATCTCATGACAATTTATCAGTTACACATGACTGCATTCACACTGCCCTCCAAAACTTCCACAGCTTAAAATAAACCATTACCTCATGTTTTTGCGGGTTGGTGTTTTGGCCCTGGCTCAGCTGTTCTTTCTAAATGGTTTCTGATTTAGCTCCATCTCAGCTGTGTTTAATGCCTGTATCTGCCACCAGGTGGCAGGCCACTTGGGTGCTACTCCTCTGGCTGGTGCCCCTGTGTGTCTGGGGGGAGGATGATGAGTAAGAAGGTCAGACTTCTCTGTCATCAGACAGCCTAGCATCATCTGCTTGCCTGAACTCGGTCCCCAGAGACAGGAAGCTGGCCTATCCTCTTGAGGCAAATATTCTGAGATGTCAGGACCACATCTGCTGCTTTGTATTAGCCCAAGAAGAGTCACGGGCGCAGAACTGACTAAGGACATGAACACACTGGGTGCAGTTCCATACTGGAGTGAGTGCTTAGCATGCTCAAGTCCAGTCACTAGCCCAGAAAGTAGAGTGTGCAGGTATGCCAGCTGGAAAGCATGGAGGAAGAGGAGCAGACCTAATCTGAATGGGAGGGGCTCCAGAGTCTTACTATAAAGAGGTGCCCTCCTTAAAGACACCAGGCACATTTTTAGGTGCTCACTTGTAATCTCCGCACTGGAGACTTGTGGCTTCCTCATGCTCGCTGCACAGCTGGCCTAACCCCATCACTGAGCACCAGACCAAGAAGAATGAGAGGCTGTGTCAAAATCATAGATGGCACCTGAATAACAACAGCTGAGGCTGTCCTCCAGTCTCCATTCTCACGTATGCGCCTTAAGCTCCACCCTGTGGCTGCACTGGAGAAGGTAATGTTAGATGAAAACACATTCCGATTTCTGGTCACTAACATAAGGAGCATGAACAAAATCAGCATGACTCTTACTTTTCTATTTCTGACACAAAGTCTCAGTCTTTAGCCTGTTGAAAATTAGTGTGTTACTCTGTATTTTCTAGAAAGTTCTGACAAGTACATCATCAATGGGGGCTACCCCAGCTCATGTAATTTTTTGGTCTCCACAGTGCCAGGCAGGGGTTGGTGAGCTCATCTGTGCGATGAATAACACTGTGGAGTGAATTTAGGTGTGAACACTCTTAGCTGAGTGTATCTGGCTCCGGTGTGTGTGTGTGTGTGTGTGTGTTGGTGTGAGGCTGAGAGTCTACACACCTGCAGCTTGCTGCTATCAAAGCCCAAGAAGCTGCAGGTGGCAGCCTTGTTAAATCTTTGGCCAAGCCTTTAAAATTGGAGCAAGCTGGGGAGGAGAAAGAAGAGTCAATGTGGACTTAGGCCCCTTAAGATGGAGTTCTATTTGCCTTCTGTGCCGCTGTGGAAAATCTTCTCTTATCTGGATGCCTTCAGTTTGCTACAGGCTGCCCAAGTGAACAAGGTAAAAGCTCCTTGGCTGAACTCCTCCATCTGGTGCATCATAAGGCCCTGGGCCTTTCCCGCTCAGTCTTGGAGTCTCAGCTACCCCAGCATTGTACTCACGCAGCCTGGCTTCCTTCCTTCCCTTCCTTCCCTTCCTTTCCCTTTCCTCCTTACACTTACCTCATTCAGACCTGTCTACTCAGCTCTGACACATTGATGTCTCAGGAACTCAGCTGCTTCTCTTGACCAACAGGAGAGCCAACTTAGAGAATAGCAAACAGATATATATTCTCATGAGTTAGCATTATCCACTCTGAAGACCTCAAATCCAGTTCAATGAGGCAGGAGTGGTGGCACATGCCTGTAATTGAAGCACTTGGGAGGTGAAAGCAAGATGGCAGGAGTTTGGGTCATACTCAATTACATGAATTTAGAACCAGCCCAGGCTACTTAGACACCCTATCTCAGAGCAGCAACAGTGACAACAACATTCTGCTAAATGAAAAGAACAAGCTGCCGTGAGGAGACGTGCTGCTCATATGTGGCATCCTTGAGACTCCCTGTCAGACCTGTGGAGACCGGCCCTCCTGCCTCTGAGCCCTCCCAAGGTGACTTGCTGGGGTAGGTCTCTCCAGGCTGGCTAGGCCTGGGGAGCTAGGACTGTGCTTGATTAACCTGTGTAGGCCCAGCACAGACCAAATTGAGAGCAAGGGGAAGGGGGCTGTTGTTGATTTAAGGATTCTTTTTTCTCCCATAGGAGTGGAATGTAACTGCAAGCAGTAATATCCTGTGGAAGTAAGGAGAGGGGCAGGGTGGGATGGGAAGAAGGGATGAGATGGGGCAGGAAGGGAAGAGGAGGCCTTCTGAGTCTGGACCAGGACCTCTGCTGTGTGAGGATGGTTAGTGAATAAAAGTTGTGCTCACTGTAATTGTGGCTCTAAGGTGAGGTGACTGGGGTTAGCCTGATGAGATTGCAAATGTGCTTTGCAGGAAGCTCTGTGTGAAGAGATGGCACTTCTGTGAGGACGTCACCCCACAGCTCCTGGGCACCAAGACATGGAAGCAGTTCTTTGTTTACCGAACATGGCAAGAACACTCCAAGTCCCGGGCAAAGCTAAAAGATTTCACTTACAAAGAAATTCACACAAAGACATCAGGTTTGCTAGAAGAGACACCCACTTGGTTTTTCCCATTCTCATTCAAAAATAGGAAGGGAATTGTAGTTTAATGGGATGGGCCTGCTGTGCTAGGCTAGCCATAGAACCACTCTTGATCTGCTGAGTGGTTGCTCAAAATCTTTAACCAGGTCTATATATCGCTCCGTTGCCCTGAAGGCTTCATACCTTTCCCAGAGTAGAGAGAGAACTTAATGGGAAAATTACTAGATAGGCTTTAGTAGTTATCTTTTTTTCTAAAAACTTCCTCAGAACTGCTTTGTGATGGAGAGATACTTTTAAATTTCTTTCACGTATTAGTTTTAGCGTGTATGTGCTGTGTGTACATGTCACTGTGTGTGTGTGTGTGTGTGTGTGTGTGTGTGTGTAGACAACTTTGTGGAATTGGTTCTCCTGATGGGAAAAACCTTACCTTTTCTGTTTTGAAACTATATTGCTGTGGCTAGCCTGGAACTTGATCTGTAGACTACACTAGCCTCAAACTCAAGATCTGCAGCTTGCCTTCACTGGGATTGGGACATCTTTTATCTGGCTGTTTTATTTGTTTTGTTTCTTTCTTTGCTTCTTTTTTTCCTTTGTTTCTTTTTTCTTTTTCTTTCTCTTTCCTGCTTTTCTCTCTCTCTCTCTTTCTTTCTTTTTCTTTCTTTCTTTCTTTCTTTCTTTCTTTCTTTCAAACAGGATCTCATGTACCACAGGCTGACCTCAAATTCTTCATGTAGAAAACACCAATGACCTTGTTCCTTCTGCATCCAAATGAGAACTGGGTTACGGTTTATAGGCCTCTAGGAACAGAACTGAGCACTCTGCCCACTGAGTTCCAGCCCCAGCCCCCAGTACCCATTTTGTATCTATAGAAGCACATTAAAGAGTAACTGTATCTGAACCAATGACCACCCTGCAGTGTGCTTGACTGCCTCTGCTTCATCCTTCCCACAACTTTTATACAAGGCTTCTACAAGGTAGAGGAAAAAGAAAGATACCTTCTTTGATTTGAGTTGCCCCTCAACTGTCTGGTGTCCAAATATTGTTGGGGTTTCCTTGCAGGATTTCAGGAATTTGCATGTTATCTCTCAGGGCGTGGCTTAACAAGAAACCTACAAGACCGATCAGTTGTCTGTATGGTAAATTCCAAGGCCCAGATTTCCACCTGGGATATTCACGAGGTGAGTTTGGCTGATGAGTAGCAATATTTATCTGGATGTGAATTCTGATTTCATCTTTTTATTGTTGGTGATGATGAGACAGGATCTCCCTGTATAGACCTGACTGTTGTAGAAGTCCCCATGTAGATCCACCTACCTTGGCTCCCCATGTTCTCAGGTCAAAGGTTTATACCACACACCTGATTTTCCCCTCTTACCTTTTTTAGATTTAATTATTTTATGAGTGTTTTCTGTGCATATATGTATGTGTGATGCAAGTGTGTCTGCTGCCTGTGGAGGTCACAAGAGGGTGTCAAGTCCCTTAAAACTGTAGTTGCAGGTGGCTGTAAGCTGTGTGGGTACTGGACTCAGGTCCTCTGCTAAGCCATCTCTGCAGTGCCTGTCAGTGTTTCAAAGTTTTCATCATAGAGATTGTTCACATACTAGGTTGGGGTTACTCCCAGGGATTCCTTTTTAGGATATGTGTTTTATTTTATATGTGTGTGCCTGTGTTAGTTTGTGGTTGGTGCCTGCTGGCCGAGGCCAGAGACTGAGATGTTGTGTAGGCTTTGGGAACCCACCTAGGGTCCTCTGCAAGAGCATTACTTGCTCTGAGCTCCTGACCCATCACTCTGGCCTCTTACTCCAGGGTTTGTTTGTTGTTGTATTTTTGGTTTGGAACAGGGTTTCACTGTGTGAAAGCCTTGGGGGTCACTTGCTCTGTAGACTAGGCTGGCCTCAAACTCTGAGATCTGCCAACCTCTGCCTGCTGGGATCAAAAGTGTGTACCACGTCCACCAGGCCATTTCAGGGTGGTGTTTCAAGGCTGCTGTGGATGGGATGGCTTCCCTGATCCCCTCTTACTGTGTCTATTGCTGTATAGGAAGGGTAGTATTTTTTTTCCATGTTAAGTTCATAGCCTATCAATCTGCTGGAAGTTTATCAGTTCTAAGAGTGTTCCTGTGGAGTCTCGGTGTCTCTAAGTACAGGCTCATAGTGTCTGCAAATGAGGCAACTCTGGCTTCTCTTTCCTATTGGCATCCCTTTTCTTTGTTTCCCTTGTTTGATTATTCTAGCTAAAACAATACCATTTTGAGGGAGAGTAGAGAGTGTGGATATACTTGTCTTGTTCCTGATTTTGCTGGAAATGCTTTGAGATGCTTTTTAAAGCTATTTGAGGGGATTCAGTAAAGAAACTGCTGACATGACTCTCCATGATAATGATTAAGGTTGTTTACAGTACATATGAGAGAGCAGCCAGAGGCATCTAGAAGAGTCCAGAGGTTTACACAGAGGAAGAAGTAGACTGTGTTGTCTTTTTAAAAGGCCAGGATATGTTTTGTAGAGCAAAGTATGTTGAGGTCGGAGGGTGCCGTGGTGGGCTGACCTTGAGGCATCCCTTCCCCCTGAGGTAACAATCATACAATGTGTATAGTATAGAATAGAGGTTATTTAGGGCATGGGAAGGGGAGTTGAGAAGAGAGTAGAGACAGAGAAAGATAGAGAGAAAGAGAGGAGAGGAGAGGCCAGTCAGAACACATAGAGATAGTGGGGGGGGGGGGGAAGAGTGAAAAAGTGGTTAGGGAGAAAAAAGAGCCAGACAGAAGGGGCAGAGAGAGCAAGGAGGGGACAAACATCCCCTTTCGTGGCAAGGCAGGCCTACCTGGCTGTTGCCTCGGCTGGAGCTGACATTTCTCCATTTTGGTTCAATTTTTTAAAGGAGAAACTAGAAAGAGGTGGTGGTGAACCAGGGATAGGACCATCTTGATCTTTAGCTATTTCCTGCTGACTTTGAGGTGTTGTGTCCCTGTGAAACCTAAGAAAACGGAGATGGGGATGTTGGTCCAGTCTTAGGAGAATTGGCTGTTTCTTTGCTATCTAGGATCTGTGGGACCATCTGTGGATAGGAAGAAGCAGGTGTAGTAGAAGCATCGGTGTCTGTGAGAGCAGGTGCTGGTGCATCTGTGGGTTGCTTCTCTGGAGATGTTCTGGATGCAGATTTTGAGTAGATGCCTGGACATAGCAAGATGCTGAAACAAACACACACACACACACACACATATTAGAGATAGAGAATAAAGTTAAGTACTTTGGGGAGAATAATCTTCTTAGGTGTACATTTGAAACCGTTAGGTCTTGGTGGTTGGGGTGAGATAAGGCCCAATCCCAGGGAACAAGAGGGGAATCCCATCCTCTGGAATAGGTAACAGGTAGAAACTCAGGCTATTGATTGGCAGGTGTACTTATCTAGATGGAGTCTGTTTAATCTATGAGAGGTGGATCTGAGTGGGTTTCCTGGAGCTTGTAAGTTTACAAAAGAGTTAAATCTCTTAACAGCATGACCACTATTGTAGATGCATTTAGGGAAGACAAAAACCTTTTGTGGAGCAGAAAAAGCAAGAAGGGCTTTCTCCTTCCATCTGGGAGATTGAATATATATAAATTTAGCAGTATGATAAACATTTTAAGTTTACATTTAAAAGACAATTAAAGGAAACTTGAAAATTTGACCTTGTGAATATGATAGTTGATTATATAGATTAGTATGAGAAACACCTTAAGTCTATAGTTAAGAGTGATAGAGAAAAGGTATGGGGTCTTGGCAACAGCAGAGTCAGGGCAGCTGGTGAAAGGTGAAGTAAGATGACTTGACAGGGTCACTGGAGAAGCTGTAAGTGGCAATTGTGAGTTTGTTCAGGGGGTACACATAACCAGCAATCTTTAAAGTGCCCAGGTTGCATGACATTAAGGAGTTGGTAGGCCGAGGTCGGGGTCTGAAGCAGAAGGCAAAATGCCAGGTTAGTGTTATTTATGAGGGGGGATGTCAAGGAAGTAAGGACCTTGGAGGAGTTTAAAAATGTCCTGTGGTGGGTGAAACAGCTCGAGCTACCTTGTCAGCTCAGTCATTTCCCTTGGAGATAGTACAGTCATCCATCTTGTGATACTTGCAGTGGACAATTCCATCATGACTCCGGCAGAGGTGGTTTGGCCATTAGAACCATAAGATGAGAAGCTTTTTCCTGTGGGGGAGGAATCTGGGAGAAATGACTCACTTGTCTTAGGCAATATGAGACATGTAACTCTCTGGGTGTCCTCTGTCCACAGTTTAGACCAAGCCCTGGCAGTGGGCAAGGCAATGGATTGGCGTTTCTCAGTGGTTATCATATCACAATCTAGGGAGTCTTGTTGTCACTCTGCCCATGTCACTCAGAGATCTTGGGAGTTGGGGGTTCACTGTCAGGATTTGGTAGTCTCTGTCTGTCCTAGTAAGCTGTAACATTAGAAAATCCTAGTAACATAGTTACCATAGTAACATTGAACATTACATTTAGCAGATTTCTGACAGGAATGAGAGCCAGTATCTGTTAAGTATATTGGAGTTAGACAATCTGTGTTTATTTGATCTAGGATGTATCTAGTAAGGAAAGAGAGTACATTGTAACATAGTACATAGTAACAGTAGCAAAAACAAGGCTAAAGATACCTTTTGGCAGATGGGAACCTGTTTCAGAAGTTCCTGAGGAACCATGGTTTTTATCTAACAGTCAGAAATCCCATAATCCAGCTTGATCTCATGTCTGGATATCTGGAGAGTCTTGAGAACCTACATTTACCACATAATATAGTTTGCCACACGTTTGTGTGTTTGTGCTTTCTTTTGCTGTGTTAAAAGGCCATGACCAAAAGTAACTTGGAAGAACTCAGAGGTGAGTTCATCAGAGGAGGCTCAGACAGAAACTGAAGCAGAGACCATGGAGGATTGGTCATTCTTTATGGCTTGCTCTCCATGGCTTGCTCAGTTAGCTTTCTTATACCACCCAGGACCACCAGCCTGGCAGTGGCACTGCCGACAGTGGGCTGAGTCCTTCCACACTGATGATTAATTAGAGAAATATCTACAGATGTGCTTAGAGGCAATCTGCTGGCATGGATGTGGGGGTGATGCCCTCCCTCAATTCACTACCTGTGGTAGTCAGGAGAGCTGGCCATGAGGGCATGAGGAGAGCTGGCCATGCCCTCTCATTGGCTGTGGCACTAGGAGAATGGGCCCCCACTCTTTGCCCAGGAGCTAATAAAACAAGGTGTGGCTTGTTCTGAGCACAATTCTCTTGAGACCTTCCTGGGCTGTGTGTCTTAGGGGAGGAAACCCTGCTACAGCTGTGGCAGTGTTGCTTGATCTGGCACCAGCACACCTGTGTAGGTAGAGAATCTCTATTTTCTATGGTGTTGTGAGTGCTAGGGGCCCATATGATGCCCTGGGAGAGGGATGGTGGGGACCCTAGTACCAGTGGGAAAGAACACAGGACTGGCCAAGCCTGTGGTTCTTGAGGACGTTGCTCATGGCTTGTCTCAGCGTTGTGACACTAGATTCCCACTGTGCAGTCCCTGCTGCTTTATAAAGAGTATTTTTCTCTTGTGTACTCTGACTTGGGAGACAGCCAGCTCTGAGCCATTGGAGGAGAGAACTGTGTGACTGCTGGATACCTCAGTACGTGTTTCTTCATTATCCTCCGTTCTCTCAGATTTTTTATTTTAAAAGGTAAAATAGTCTAATGGAGTGAACATTAATCCATTCTTGAGTTTGGTTTGTTCTGTCTGTCTGGGAGAAGGTCTCACCCTGTAGTCTTAACTGGCCTGGAACGATGTAGACCAGGCTAGCCTCCAGCTCAGATCTGCCTGCCTCTGTCTGCTGCGTGCTGGGACTAAAGGGGTGGCCCAACACACCCAGCAAAGGGATTTTTATCTTGTTAGACAGGATCTCAATGTTTATAAACATTGTCTCCTACAGCAAACTGAAGATAATGAACAGGATGATCTTGGGGTTGGAGGTTTGGAGGTTTTTGTTTGGTTTTTATTTTGGAGTGGTTAGGAGGCGGCTTTTTAGGACAATATCAGGCTGTCCTAGAGTTCACTGTGCAGTCCAGGCTGGCCTTGGTCTCATGGGGACCCTCTGACCTCTGCCTCCTAAGTGCTAGGCAGGATCCAGTGGTACATTGTCATTGTACCTGGCAGAGGGAGCATGGAGTGGAGCTGGACCTCAACCTTGTGAGACTGAGTCTTGTGCTCCATGGTGACAAGGACTTCACCAGGTTGCCTTTCAAAGGAGGCAAGATTGACTCAAAGGGGAGATTATGTTTAGAGGGAAGGAGAGGTAATTAATAATTTTCATGCAAATGGAGCTAGGGCTTAGAAATGGCTATATTGATTGCTGCCTCTAATATTTTACTAAATTTAATTATGCTTTTGGCTTTTTGTTACTTACGCTGCTGCTGGTGGAGTGTGTGTGAGTGTGTGTGAGTGTGTGTGAGTGTGTGTGAGAGTGTGTGAGAGTGTGTGAGAGTGTGTGAGAGTGTGTGAGAGTGTGTGAGAGTGTGTGAGAGTGTGTGAGAGTGTGTGAGAGTGTGTGAGAGAGTGTGAGAGAGTGTGAGAGAGTGTGAGAGTGTGTGTTTGTGTGTGCGTGTGAGAGTGTGTGTTTGTGTGTCCGTGTGAGAGTGTGTGTGAGTGTGTGAGTGTGTGAGTGTGTGAGTGTGTGAGTGTGTGAGTGTGTGAGTGTGTGAGTGTGTGAGTGTGTGAGTGTGTGTGAGTGTGTGCGTGTGTGCGTGTGTGCGTGTGTGCGTGTGTGCGTGTGTGCGTGTGTGCTTGTGTGTTTGTGTGTGCGTGTGAGAGTGTGTGAGAGTGTGTGTGAGAGTGTGTGTGAGAGTGTGTGTGAGAGTGTGTGTGAGAGTGTGTGTGAGAGTGTGTGTGAGAGTGTGTGTGAGAGTGTGTGTGAGAGTGTGTGTGAGTGTGTGTGTGAGTGTGTGTTTGTGTGTGTGTGTGTGTGTGTGTGTGAGTGTGTGAGTGTGTGAGTGTGTGTGTGAGAGTGTGTGTGTGAGAGTGTGTGTGTGAGAGTGTGTGTGTGAGAGTGTGAGTGTGTGTGTGAGTTGTGTCTGTGTGTGAGGTGTGTCTGTGTGTAGGTGTGTGTGTGTGTGTGAAATTGTTATTGTGTGTATGCGAATGTGATTTTAAAAATTTTTTTTTTATTTTATTTGCTTTATCTGCATGTATACCTGCATGCCCAAAGATGGCATCAGATCCTATTACGGATGGTTGTGAGTCACCATGTGGTTGCTGGGAATTGAATTCAGGACCTCTGGAGGAATAGTTGGTTCTCTTAACCACTGAGCCATCTCCCTAGCCTCTTGATTTTTTTTTTTTTTTTAAAGCTAAAGAAAAGCCTGCAAAAGAACCTGCTTTTCTCATTTGCAATGTATAAGAATTGATGCTATAGCTGGGCAGTGGTGGTGCACACCTTTAATCCTAGCACTTGGGAGGCAGAGGCAGGCTGATTTCTGAGTTCGAGGCCAGCCTGGTCTACAGAGTGAGTTCCAGGACAGCCAGGGCTACATAGAGAAACACTGTCTCGAAACAACAACAACAACAAAAGAATTGATGATACAATAACCAGTTTTGGAATTGATTCATTGTAAATAGGTTTGTTTCATGTGTTATAAAAGGTAATACTGCCAGAAGTGGTGATGCAGACCTTTAACTACAACACTCAAGAGGCAGAGGCCAGTGAGTTTGAAGCCAGCCTGGTTTACATAGTGAGTTTCAGGAAAGCCAGGGGTATAGAGTGACCCTGTCTCTGAAACAACAACAACAAATCTAGCCCCACCAGAAGTGACAATAGGCACATGCTCCCTGCTTGCACTGTTAGTGAAGGTGAAATGGCGTTGAGCACAGGGCTGCTGATTGTTCTTCATACATGTTTGTGGGAGTTAGGTCTCCCTTCCATGTGGTTCCTGAGGATTGAAGCCCTGTCATCAGGTTTAGTGGCAGGTGCCCTTCCCTGGTGAGCCATGTGACAGCCATGTTCTTTCTGGTCTGAATAGTGAATGTGTGCTTGTGTCTGAGCACAATGTATGTGTCCTGTTTCCTGTCGACTCCTGCCCCAAATAATCCAGATGTTTGTTTTCCTCTTTGTGGTTTTTTTTTTTTTTTTTCTGTACAAAGGTATTCTGCCTGCATGTATGTACCTGTGAGGGTGTCATGTCCCCAGGAACTGGAGTTACAGTTATGAGCTGCCATGTGTGTGCTGGGAATCGAACCAAGGTCCTTTGGTTAAGAACAGCTGGTGGTCTTAAATGCTGAGCCATCTCTCCAGCTCTGTGTTTTTTTCTTTTTTTGAGATAGTCTTGTAGTTCCAAGTGGCCTGCAACTTGGCATTGTAGACCAGACTGGCCTCAAGCTTCTAGTGACCTTTCCACCTCTGCCTCACTGGGCTGGGATTCTAGGCATGTGCTCCCATGTCCAGTGAGGGATGCTTAGAACTTCCATGCTCTTTTCTTGTAAGTAAGAAGGGGTTTCAGTGTGGAGGAGGCTTCCACATAAAGCTGGTGGGTGAAAGCAGCTGAACTAGAGGTGCTCAGACATGATGATGTTCTTGTTCCCCAGGGTGTGATGACCTGGGTCAGCCTAGAACAGCCCACCTACATCAAGATGTTGACGACTCTCCCTGAGATGCAGATTGTGGTCACTGTAGATGTACACCTAACTATCAAACTGTGGGACTGTCACAGCAGGGAACCTCTGTCGACTAACAGGCTGCTCTTTCCCTGTGTATCACTGGAAGCTGTCTTTACAAAGGATGGCCCGATTGTCTTGGTAAGTGACCCCCAAATCTGGAATAGCCACACAGAACAAAACACTTGCCAATTTGAGGTCCCATTACTGCCAAATCTTAACTTGCCATCTTGGAGTCTCTGCAAACCCTGAGAGTCAATGACAGTATACAGAAAACATGGCCATCTCTCTTTTTTTGTTTTGTTTTTTTGTTTTTTTTTTAAATTCATTTATTTATTAGATATTTTATTTACACTTCAGATGCCATCCCCTTTCCCCATTCCTTCCCTTAGAAAACCCCTATCCCATGCCCCCTTTTCCTTTTTGCATTTATACATTTTTTTAAAAAATGTTAATCATAGGCTTTATAAGTTTGGTATTGTTCAATCAGAGGTGTAACCCACTACCCAACCTAGATATAACAACTGTCTTTGACTGGTGGAGATACATGAACATCTGCCTCCCTGTCTCCCCCTCTTTCTCTCTTTCATCACTTAGCTTCTCCTCTCTTTCTTCTTCTCCTCTTCTTACTCCTTCTCTTCCTCTCAGTACTCCTCCCACCTTAGATCCTCCTACACATCACCCTTCCTGTTAAAATGAAACTTTTCTCTCAAAATACAATTAGAGCATAATTATGCCAATTTGTACCAGTGAGGTACAAGATAGTCCTAATACCCAGTTCATCCTTTTGTTGACTAACCAGCACCTCTGTCATCTATCCTAACTAAAACATTTAGTTCTGAACCTGGCTTTAGGATGAATGTCAGCTGCTGACCATCCACTCAAATATTTTCTCTCAAGGTAAATAGCTATAAGTTTTCAATCCCGTCAGAAATCCAGAATGACTGAGTTAACTATAATTGTAGGAAGCACAAAGCATAGCTTCTAAAACTTAGCTAATTTATAGAGACCTCTGAACACCTGGACACTCGCTCTACTTCAAAACGTTGGAGCATCTGTTCTTCTGCCTTCTGGCCCAGGATCATCTGACAGACCTTAGTGCTGCAGAATTATTAAGGGCTGATTACTCTGTCTAGGCAGATATAATCAGTCGACTATTCTGCAAGTGTGTCCTTTTCTGGACAGTAATTTGTCTGTAGAAGGAAAGAGGTAATTCTTGCCTAGTGGCTGTCTCACCACAACTGGAGTAACTCCAAGGATGCTCAATTTCTTCTTAGAATTCAATATAGGAAGCTGTCAGGAGCAGACAGGTCTCTAATGAAAATGAACATTAATACAGAAATGTTTGTCATGTCAATTCTAAGGATTTCTGATGTTTTGAAAACTAACTATCCATGTAAGGTAATCTGGACTGTTGCCTGTTAACTCCACTCAGCTATTTCTAAATAAAACATAGAGTACACCCTTATAATAAACTCCAAGTCATGAATTTGCCATAGTCCCTTAACTCACAGGCTGACCTTCTCAAATCAGTTTTAAAAAGTTAAAGAAGGACTGGGTCTAAGCCTTGTATTCCTAAATGTGTTATACTGGTACAATGCCTATGAGAGTAACAATATTCATCTCACTCTTATATCACTAAGAAGCTCATGCCAATGAAAACCTTAAAATTTGTAATCAAAGTAAATTGGTGCCATTTAAGAATTTATATCTTCATCTTGATACTAATTATGCAGATTTCTACTAATAGGTATGGCTATGCAATTAACCCCTAGCTAATCCTCTCTATTCCCACAAAACCACTACTTTTCCCTAGAAAGACAGTCCAACATTTACCACCTTAGTCCCCAAGCCCAGGGAATAGGGGCGCTGACTCTTCATTAGCTTCTTTAAGCTGATTATGGGTGTTGAAATAATAGAAGAGGAGTCGGGGGAAGAGCAAATTGACAATCCTCTGATGCTGTGTCTTCACTGCCTCCAGATGGAATTCCCGGACCTCAGAGGTTTGAGCAGGTCTGCCCAGCTTGCTTGTTGAGTAGATACACCAAGGCTGATCATTCTGCAATATACAATTCTCAGAAAAAAAATTTTAGTATCAAGATAGTTTTTTTTAAGAGGGCTAACATTTTATTAAGAATGTTGTTTCTAACTGCTTTTCTTTTTTCCCCCTCTTTTATTGGATATAATATTTACATTTCAAATTTTATTCCCTTACTGCTTTTCCCCCACCACCCAGGAACCCCTTATCCCATCCCCCCCTCCTCCTGCTTCTATGAGGGTGTTTACCCACCTACTCCCAGCCCCCCTTCCCACCCTCAGATTCCCCCTCCCCTCAGTGCTCAGCCTTCAAGGTACCAATGACCTTGTCTCCCACCTATGCCCAACAAGGCCATCGTCCCCTACATATACAGCTGGAGTCATGTGTCTCTCCATATGTGCTCCTAGGCTGGTGGTTTAGACCCTGGGGAGCTCTGGCTGGTTGGTATTGTTGCTCTCCTCATGGGGCCACCAGACCTTAAGGCTCCTTCAGTTTACTCTCTACCTCCTCCATTGGGAACCTTTGATCAGATTAATGGATAGCTGCGAGTATCTGTCTCTGGGTATGTCAGACTCTGGGGGACCTCTAAGGAGACAGCCTTATCAGGCTGCTGTCAGCTTTCCCATCCTGACATCCATATCAGCGTCTATGTTTGGTGACTGCACATGGAATGAATACCCAGGTGGAATGATCTCCATACAACCCCCCCTTCAGATTCTGTCCCACACTTTGTCTCCATATTTGCTCCCTTGGGTATTTAGTTACTCCTTCTAAGAAAGACCTAGGCATCCTCACTTGTTCTTTCTTCTTCATGAGCTTCATGTCGTCTGGTAGTTGAATCTTTGTTGTTTCAAATTTTGGGCTAATCTCCATTTATCAGTGAGTAAATACCATGTGTGTTCTTTTGTGATTGGGTTACCTCACTCACAATGATATTTTCTAGTTCCATTCATTTACCTAAGAATTTCTCAAATTCATTATTTTTAATAGCTGAGTAATATTCCATTGTGTAAATGTACCACATTTTTTGTATCCATTCCTCTATTGAAGGGCATCTGGGTTTTTCCAGCTTCTGGCTATTATAAATAAGGCTTCTATGAATATAGTGGAGCATATGTCTTTGTTATATGTTGGGGCATTTTCTAGGTATATGAACATGGCCATCTCTTAGCCTTTGACCTACTTCATGTACATTTCTTTAAGCCATTCTCTCAAAACTATCATTTAAAATTCTTTCCTGGAAACTGGGTAGAGATGGTTCATTGGGTAGTAGTGTTATCTGTGCAAGCATGAAGACCCGAGTTCAAATCCCTGACACTCACATTAAAAGTGAGCTGTGGCTAAAGGTGCCTGTAACCCCAGTAGTGTAGGGGATGGAAACACAGGGTCACTGGGACTAGACGGCTGCGAGCCAAGCCAGCCTAAGTCCAGGCTCAATAGAGACTCTCAGGAAGTCAGGAGAAGAGGATAACAGGATACCTGGCATCCTTCTCTGGTTTCCATGTATGCCCTGGTATGTAATCTACATACACATACATACATATAACATGCACACACGTACACACACAATCTTTCTAAGTGGTTTTACATCTTCTTGCCTTTGAAATGTCTATTATTGCTGAATCCATGAATTTGGGTAGAGACAATAGAGAGAAAAATGTGAAAGATATTGAAAAAAGGATAACGCTGATGACCTGGGAAAGAGGGTTTTAGGGCTTGGAAAATCTTTATACATATCCTACCTCATGTCTTTGAGAAAGAATCTCATTATGTAGTCCTGGCTGGCCTAGAACTCACTGTGTAGACTAGGGTGGTCTAACTCACTGAGCTCAGACTGCCTCTGCCTTCTGAGTGTTGGATTGAAAATAATAGGCTACCTTGCCCCACAAAAGTTTCTTTAAAAAATAAATCCGGCAGGGCATGGGGGTGTATGTCTTAGAGGAGGTGAATCTCTTGAGTTTGAGTTCAGCCTGGTCTACAGAGCGAGTTCAGGATAGCCAGGACTACACAGAGAAATCCTGAAATCCTGTGTCAAGAAACCTAAAAGGAAAAAAATTATTTTGTGTGTGAATATTTTGTCTGCATGTGTGTCTATGTATCACGTGCATGCTTAGAGGTCAGAAAAAGCCATTGGAGGACTAGGGTTGATCTGTCTCTCTCTGTCTCTCTCTCTCTCTCTCTCTCTCTCTCTCTCTCTCTCTCTCTCTCTCTCTCTCCACAATTACCCAATAAGTCGTCTCCCCCCAGGGCTAGAGAGTCTTATGTCTTATTCCATGATCATCCCAGATGCTCTGTGACACAGGCTGCTCAGAGCTTTGGATCTCTTGTTACTGGACTTGAAGACACAGTGGTGTATCTTAGAGCAGATAACACTGCCTCCTCCATGCTTAACCTTTTCCCACTGACCGGGTGCTCTGATTTCAGGCAGGTGATACTGATGGTGACCTCTACATCTTTAAGATTCCAGAGTTAAACCTCATTTCCAAAGTCCATGTATTCCAATATGGTATTAACGAACTCTACTGCTCTCCACAGAGGAAATGGGTCTTTGTGAGTAAGAAACACCCACATATCTTGCCAAAGGTAGGTCTGTTGTAGCAACTCCAGGGTGAAGGTGGGAGATGGTGGGATGGTCCAGACCTCAGGGAGGTTTGGGCAGATCACTCCTGCCCTCCTAGGCCCTATCATAAGGAAAGCCATTCCTATAGTCAGGAAATAGTAATGTGCTTGGAAGCAGTCACGTGACCGACCACAATGGCAAATGTCTATTAGTGAAGTGTCCTTGAAATGTGGCTCAGCCAAAGGACCAAGGCAGGTGACATAACAGTCCCAGAAACCTTTGCTGGTCCGGAACTGGAAGCAGTTTTCTATCACTGGCTGACACGCTTACCCAAGCCATGACACATTTCACATAAGTGCTACCATACCCAGTGCTTTATATACTGCCTTCTCTCTTAACTGCCAGCTCTCTGGTGCCTGGTTCTTAGGTACTGTAAGAGAGATGGTCTGCTCAGAGGCCAAGAAATGGTCTTCTCAGGGCCCAAGCATATTGACTTGGTTTTATATATTGAAATACTTTCAAAGCAACCTGGGTTACAGAAGACAGTCTCAATGCCTCATTAAAAAAAAAAAAAAAAAAAAAAAATCCAGAACAGCCCTGGACTAGTCCTCTGCACAGGGAAAATGTACTTAACCAATCTCTGCCTGATGAGTCCATTACAGTAGGGTGACCAAGGTGCCCTTTGACCTGGGTCAGGGACTCCATTCTGTCTCTGAATGTGATGGGAGGGGCAGGAAGATGGTGAATTATTTCAACCCTGAATGAGAGCAATGACTGTTCCACCATGTGCTGGGTGAAGAACAGATGCAGCCACTCCTGGGTTTCTTTCAAAAGCCCCTTGTCTGGAGTGCACATGTGCCAGGCTACAGAGGTGTTACTCCTCATTGATTGCACTGGGCCATACTCTCTGCAGGTATATTTCCTGAGCAGCTTACTGAGGACATCGGAATTCTCCGCCCCTGTGTCTACCATTCTCTCCTTCTCATTATGCCAAAGAGCCTGCTGGACCCCAAGAAGGGAAGACAGGATAACCCTGATGGCCAGAAGAGGCCCTAAACAATTCACAAAATTTGCCACATTTGATATGAAGCTGGAAGAGTTCAGGAACCAACTAACTGTTAAAGGTAAACCTTAGAAAATTCTCGGGTCAGACATGCTGGCACATGGCCAAAATCAGGAGACTGTGTCAGCAAAGCGTCATAGAGGGTGCTGTCTCACAAACAGAAAAGATGGAGCTGACAAGATGGATTAGCATGTACACATGCATACATACACCAGTGCATACATGTACACACACATACACCTTCACACTGATAAAGTTAAAAAATAATAAAAATAAAAGGGCAAGCATTGTAATACACACCTTTAATCCCAGCATTTAGGAGGAGAGACAGGTAGATCTCTCTGGGTTCCAGGCCAGCCTGATCTATACAGTGAGTACAAGGTTAGCCAGGGATACATAGTGAGACCTTGTCTCAAAAACAAAAAACCCCAAATGACAAGCAATAACTAACTGTATTATGGGATGGCAAAATGGCTTAGGGCAGTGGTTCTCTCTCTATGGGTCGTGACCCCTATGGCAAACTTCTGTCTTCAAAAATACTTGAATCATAATCCATAAAAGTAGCAAAATTACTGTTATGAAGTATCAATGACAGTAACTTAGTGTCTGGGGTGACCCTCAGTGCCACATGAGAACTGTGTTAAAGTTCAATCGGAAGCATTAGGAAGGTTGAGAAGCACTGGCTTAAAGGAGAGAGACACTTAACTACCAAGCCTGACAACCTAGTTCAATTCCTGGAATACCACATGACTGAGGAGAGAAACCAAATCCCTCAAGTTGTCCCCTGACCCAATATATGTGCTTGTGGCATGAATTCCTACAGAAATGTAATAATTTAAAGACAATTTTAAAAGAAATCCTGCCCAGGCAGTGGTGGCGCACACCTTTAATCCCAGGACTTGAGAGGCAGAGGCAGGTGGATTTCTGAGTTCGAGGCCAGCCTGGTCTACAGAGTGAGTTCCAGGACAGCCAGGCTACACAGAGAAACCCTGTCTCGAAAAACCATATAAGAAAAGCCAAAAAAAAAAAAAAAAAAAAAAATCCTGTTTTCCCCTGTGACTCCTACAAGTGCTCTTCATAAACTATAAATGCTTGTCATTGTCTTATATTTTTAATCATTCAAGACAGGGTTTCTTTGTGTAGCCATGGCAAACCTGGAACTTGCTCTATAGACCAGGCTGGCCTCAAACATGGAGATCCACTGGACTCTGCTAGGATTGTGGATTACCACATGATGATGTTTGTTTTAGTAAAGGGAACAGCAGGTTCCTTGGCCAGAAGTGAACTTGTGCCTGTTTGATGGTCACTACACTCATGAGCTATGGTTTTCTTGGGCAGACATGTTTCCATTTCCATCCTGTATTAGGGACTGGGTTCTACTGTCCTTTCTAGTCTAGTTGTCTTTTCCAAGTTTGAGCTTCTGACTGTCCATACTGTCCCTGTGTCACAGCCTGCCTTTTCCTGGCCAAAGAAATGGACTTCTTAGGACATGGACTTGTCAGAACAATGGACTGATTTCATTGTCTCTATCAGAGTAGCACGCCATGGAAATATGGATATGCTTTTCAGTAAGCATTTAGGGTTTTGCTCTTACTTTTAAAAAATGTATTTATTTATTTATTCATATATTTATTTATTTAATGTGAGTATACTGACACTGTCTTCAGACACACGAGAAGAGGGCATCAGGTCCCCATTACAGATGGTTGTGAACCACCATGTGGTTACTGGGGACTGAACCCAGGATCTCTGGAAGAGCAGTCAGTGTTCTTAACTGTTGAAGATTTTGCTCTGACTTAAATGATTGAAAAATTGTCTGTGTATTTTGTGTTTGTTTGGAACAGGACATCTGGTAGCAAATTTCTCGCTCGAAGGTTACGAAGGCAGACCGGAATGGATGGGAGTCAGTGACAAGAACGTGATTGTCTGTTCCTGTCAATCCTCTCTCTTGCTCTTCAGCATGGACGGCAACATTCTGCAGAGAGTTCCATACTACCCACTAGAGATCTTGAGACTATGGGTGGTATGTTTGGAACATTTCCCCTCCAGTGGGTTTTAACAAAAATAGATTTACATTTTTTGAAACTTCATACAGTTGGGGTGTGTTTGTGCATTGGCACGAGCGTGAGCACATGCAGAGGCCAGAGGCCGACTTCCTGGAGTTGGTCTCTCTCTTTCCACCTTTACATGGTCAGAGCACCAGGCTTGCTCAGCAAGTGCCTTTACCTGATGGACCGTCTCCTAGCCCCTCTTTCTGTCTTTTGATCTGATATTGACTCCAGCCTACTCACATTTGGGTGTTCTTTGAAGGACCCCGTTAATGTCATCGTCACCTTTATTGATGGCTCTATGGAAGTGCATGCTTGGGAGGAGAGAAGCCTGCTGCTCAGGAGGTGTTATTGGCTGAAAAACTGGAGACCTTGCCCACGACAATGGTAAGCTCTGCTTCTTAACTTAAACTGGACATTAATTTTAAAACATTTCTGAGGCTGGAGAGATGGCTCAACAGTTAAGAGCACTGGCTGCTCTTCCAGAGGACCTGGGTTCAATCTCCAGCATCCACACGGCAGCTCACAAGTGTCTATAACTCCACTTCCGGGAGATCTGACTGACACCTTCACACCAATGCATTTAAACTTGAGTTAAACATATTAAAAAGGTCTATGTAAAATTGCATTTTTAAGAGAGAAATGAACTTTTGAGAAAAAGATATGACTATATTTATGACCTCCATTATCATACAGAGCAGACATGGTGCTGTGTGTGCTTAATATTTAAGTAGAGGCAGGAGGATCCAGAAGTTCAAGGTCACCTTCTGCTGTTTAGGAAAGCTGGCAGCCAGATGGGTTAATTTCAATACCATCACAAACAAACAAAAGTAGGAACTGGCTAAGCATAACACACACCTTTAATGCCAGCACTCTGGAGGCAGAGTCAGAGGCTCTCTTGTCAGTTTGATGCCAGCCTGGTCTACATAGTGAGTCCCAGGACAGCCAGGGCTCTAGGGAGAGATTGTGTATTAGGAATGAAGGGAGGGAAGGAGGGAAAAGAAAGAATTGCTAGTTCTTGGGATCCAGTTATTATGTCAGCAGTCTCAGGCCCACAGTAGAAGTAGGGGGACTGCATCCTTGTGTCTTGTCTTCAGTGGCAGGATGGGTTCTCCTGAGTGTGGGCCCCACTTGGGTTGCTTCATCAGTGAGCTGTCGTTATTTCCATTTGGCTAATTTTCCTTAGAGTTGTACTTGCCTTCATCCAAGTTACCTTCAGTGATTGTGGTGTGGTGGTACAGGCCCCAAACCCTGCACCCAGGCTTCTGAAGCAAGTGTTGATTGCCATTTAGCAGGACACCCTGACCCTGTGTCCAAAAAAAGTAAGAAAAAGAAAAAAAAATGAGTCCCCACCCCTACCTCTTATAGGTTTACTCTGTTTAGCCTCTGCTGTCTTGGAATCAGGCTGACCTTGGACTCAGAGATCCACCTGTTTCTGCCTGGGACTGAAGTTGTTCACCCAGAGTCCCCTTTCAACAAGGGCCAACAGCACATGACAATTTACCAGTATAATTTATATTACATGTATGGCTTACAGATATGTCTCCCTTTGAACATAGTGGCACACAGCTATAATCCCAGCATGCAGGAAACTAGGGCAGAAGAATTACCTCAAGTTAGAGGCTAGCCTATGCTACATTCAAATTCATCGCAAATCTGGGCTATACACAATGAAAACTTATTTCAGTTTTTTCCCCACACTCAGTGGGGTTTCTCTTCCTTCTCTTGATTGATGTTTTGTTGTTGGTTGGTTGGTTTTGGTGTTTTGTTTGTTTCCTCCACTAAGCTGTGGAGAGACTTTTTAGTTTGATTCTGTTCCATTGGCCAATTCCTGCTTTGCTTGCTGGTACTTGAGAGTTTCTAGCCAAGAACTCCTGCCTAGAGACACGGAGCTTTTTCTACAGACTCTTTCCATGATTTTCCAGTCTCAGGTCTAGTGTTGCCTTCAGTGTGTTATGAATTGATCACTGAATCATTGAGTAGTGGGAAGTATAAGAAACTGATGACTTTTGAATCTTCCTGACACCATTTATTGGACAGCCTAGTCCCTGTCCTTAAAAAAAATCACCAAACAATAAAAGTGCAGGTTCTCCTAGGCTCTGATTCATCTATTTGATGGCAGTATCATTCATTCTGCTTTGACCACAACCGCTTGCTGTGATATATTTTAAAATCTGATATTGTGATAGCTTTAGTTTTGTTGTTTCGCTCAAGAAGGCCTTGGCTATGTAAAGAGTGTGTGTGTGTGTCTGTGTCTGTGTGTGTGTGTGTGTGTCTGTGTGTTTGAGAATGCGCATGTATGTTTTGAGACAACTTGTATACCCCAAGACTGGCCTCAAACTTGCTCTGTATTTAAGGCTAGCCTAAAACTTTATGTATTCAGGACTTGCCTTGAACTCCTGAACATTCTCCCTCTCACTCAGTCTTGGTTTTCTTAAATTGGTATTAGTTTCTACTCCTTCAGGATTTGGAAAGGGCTCTACCATGTCCTTCTGGTTTCTATGAGGTGCTGAAAGATCAATTGTCATTGGGGTCTGTCATTCTATAGATCAGGTATAATGTCCCTCTGGTTTCAAGTTCTCTGTAGACTTACAATTTAAGGAAGGGATTTTGTCTTTCTTGTGCTGGTGGAATGAATCCAGGGTCTTGCACATGGAAAGGATGAACCCTGATAATGAACTTTACCCCAAAATTTAGGGACTTTTGCTGTGTTCTCAACATGTTGAGTAGAGAGAGATAGGGGTGCCATTTTTACCACCTCAGTGCAAAGGAAACTATGAGTGTAGACGACCGGTTTTGGCTAGAGTCTGCAAGGTCATGGGCAGGAGGCTGTGTACTTGCCCAGGGCGGGCCTGACACTTATGAGCTCCCCAGTGATCTAGTAGAGGCTTCCCTCAGTAGTAGAGAATGGAATGATGGACATGTGCCCCACCATCTCCACGCCCCCTAGTGGGAGGGGATGCATTGCTTCTTTACTGTATTTGCTCTGAGTGGACCATGTTTGGCCAAGGGAACAGAACTCAATTTTAAAATAAATTTATAAATTAAAATCTTTTATTTTTTTTCTGAGACAAGGTCTCACTGTATGGCCTAGATTAACCTCAAACTCTGTCAATTCTCTGGCCTCGGCCTCCTAAGTTGCAGTGACTTATAGGTATGTGGCATCACACTCGCCTTTTGTTGTTCTTAAGCTAGGTAATCTGCTGAACAACTGAGGCTGAGAAGTGGGGCAGAAGTCTGAGATTGGAACTCACACTATGAATGATAGTCTGCCTTTGCCAATGTGTGCAGTTACTCACAATTAACCTGAGATGACTCAGCAGGTCAGGCAACTTCCACCAATCCCTACAAGTTGAGTCTCTGGAACCTGCTTGGTGAAAGGAGAGAACTGATTCCCACAAGTTATTATCTATCCACGCCATGCATATTAGCATAGGCATGCACTCACACACACACACAGGCACACACACACAAACACAGGAGTGTATACATATACATACACATACACACATGACACGTAAGTATTAAAAAGTTTTAAACAAATTCAGCACTGTGATGAAACCACAGTCTAATTATCAGTTGACAAGCTTCACTCCCATTTGAGTACTGACATCTTGTTTTTTCTTTGGCAGCGCTTGTAACGAAACATTTTGTGATGATGTGAGCATAATTCGAATGATGAAAAATGGTCCCATCCCCAACTATCTGATGGCATATACCTTGAACATCTCTTCTTGAAAACTGAGTAGGTTATGTGTCAATTATTCCTCAATGATAATAAAAGTCTATTTGCAAGCCCAGGCTGGTGATTTCAGTGTTGCTAAGAAGTGAAGAGGCCAAATATGGAGGTGCACACCTTCAATCCAGACACTGGGCAGGCAGAGGCAGGTGGAAGATCTTAGTTCTGAGGCCAGCCTGGTCTACAGAGCTAGTTCCAGGCCAACCAGGGCTACATTATTAGAATCCATCTCTGGAACAAAACCCGTGGCTAGTTGTAAGAGCAACTTGTCTGTGACATCTGTCACTTCACTGCTATAGGGTTTCCTTAGATGACCAGGGCATGTGGGCAGCTTCTCACTTTAGAAGCCAGGTGACAAATTAAAAAAAAAAAAGGCATTTGTTTAGACTATAATTATCCTTTCCCCCTTCTTCCTTTAAACCTTTCCATAGACCTCTCCTCACTGTTCTCTTTTGAATTCTTGACCTCTTTATTCTCAAATCATTTTTTTTTTTAAATCATGGGCATATGGGCTGGAGAGATGGCTCAGCAGTGAAGACCACTGGCTGCTCTTCCAGAGGACCTGGGTTCAATTGCTAGCACACATGCAGCAACTAACAAGTGTCCTTAAAGGCAAAACAGCAACACACGTAAAAATCTTTAAAAAGGAAAAAAAGGAAAAAAATTATTAAAAGCCAGGTGGTGTCAGAGTACACCTTTAATCCCAGCACTTGGGAGACAGAGTCAACCAGAACTGACTTCAAAGACAGCCTGGTTTACAGAGTGAGTTCCATGATCGTCAGGGCTATGTATGTATATGTACACAGAGAAACCCTGTCTTAGAAAACCTTAAAATGAAAATTAAAGTTTAATTGAGCTTATGGTTTTATTGCAAGAGATATTAAAAAAAAAAGTTGGCACCATCCCAAGCTCTGTCCAGCTACTCTATGCCCCGGCACTCCCAGTGTCACCACCTCCAAGGCTAGCCCAATATGGTGGTGTTCCCAGCTCCGGTTCGCTTGCCTCAGAGTTGCTCATTCCTTCTCTGCCATCCATCCCTATGGCTGGTGGTAACAAATCCTCTTAACCCAGTAAATCAAAGCTCTTGAAGCTTATCATTAATCAGTCAGATTTCTATATCAATAAATTCTCAATTCATAAGATGCCCACACAATCCTTTCAGAGGCAATTGATGATGATACAAGCTGCCCACCTAGAGTAGACACGTTATCCCGATTGTTCTATCCCTGTATTGTAGCTGCCTGTGGCTACTTAAAGCCACGCAGACTCTGAATCCTCCTGTGTATCCTCCATTACCTTCTCTGTCCTCATCTCTGAAACTCTTTGCTCCACCTCTTTTCCCTGTCCAATCACAGGCTTTTTGTTGTATTGATATTTAAAGTGATTGGACAGGGACAAATCTGCTCCATGGTTTCAAAGGATTAGAGTCAATAGGGCAGAGCAAAGCCAGGGAGGCAGAAACAGTGGAGTGTGCACATCTTGATCTGCAAATAGGAAGCAAAGAGAAATCATGAAAATAACAACTCTTTCTAAACCTCAAAGCCTGTCCACAGTGACACAACCCCTCCAACAGAGCCACACCTCCTAATCCTTCCAAAATAGTTCCACCAACTAGAGGCCAAGCTTACATTGGTGAGGGGGAGAAACATTCTCATTCAGATTACCACATATGCACACACGTTCATAGCACACAGGAAAATGCAAAGAAAGAAACCCCAGAGCTAAACCACTTGAGAGTCAAAAGCAAAGGAATCCTCAGCCATACAATGAGCTCAAGGCTAACCTGGGTTACAAGACACCACCTCTTGAAATAAAACCAAGGGACTCGAGACAAGACTTGGCAGTTAAAACCAGAGCTGGTCTTCCAGAGAACCTAACTTCAATTCCCAGCATTCACATATCAGTTCACAACTGACAATTCAGTTCCAGGGGATCCAATGCCTTCTTCTAGCCTCTGAGGATACCATATGCTTCTGGTACACATTCAGGCAATACATACATGTGTAAATATGTACATACGTATGTACATACATACTTACATACATACATACATGCTCCCTGGCAGTCTAGGTAAGAGTGTTGTATGCCTGGAGTTCCAGCACTCAGGAGGCTGAGCCTGATCACAGGGAGTTCAAGTTGCTCAGACTGTATAACAAAACCCTTTCTCAGGCCAGTAAACGAGGCTATACGCCTAAAAAGAGAATTTTCTGAGTTGAGGAATGAAAATATTACCAACTGAAAAAGCAGGCAAAACAGATACAATGTCTTCATAGAACGTTAAGGAATTTCATAATAACATTCAGTGTTTCTACAAACTTGGAGACCATATTAGAAATCAGACCCCAGACCCTCAGAAAAGTTTATCTTGGAGATAAATGGAAGGACTATTCCACTGGAGAAGGATGATGGTGATGGTCGATCTGAGACAGAACAAAAGCAGAAATGACCTTCTCGAGTTCCAGATAGCAGCACTGCCCACTCTTGGCACTAGGCTTCCTGTCAGCTGAGGTCCTAGCATGATACGAGGTGTCATGGATAAGTTTGCAGAAGGTTTTATGAAAAAGATACTTTTGAAGCAAGGTTTTAAAAATAAAAGTTGTGCCAACCAGATGGCTCAGTGGGTGAGGGAGCTTTTGAGGCAAGCCTGATGGCTGGTGTGTTCAATCTCTGGAACCCACTCAGCAGAACAGGATCTAATTCCTGAAGTTGGTGTCTGAGCTTCCAGTGCACGTTCTGGTGTGGGTATGAGCACTTGCACACTCTCACCACACATGCATGTGTAGGGTGACCTTAGCTTCCATGTAGCCTAGTGTGGCTATGCAGTCCACTTCTGGTCTGTCCTCACCAGCTCAGGCCTGATCCACATTTGCCTCAGTCACAGAAGCCCTGTCAGTAGGCACCTTTCAGTGGCAATTAATCAAACCTGCATCTTCCTTGTGTGGCTAAGATTCCACAAAGGAACAACACTAATGTGTATCAGGCAGTTGTAGCTGACTAACTAAAGGAGGGATGAGGAGACCTCCCATTTCCTCAGTTCCCCAGAATATACTGGGCTTCAAACTGTTACTCATAGGGCAGTTTACAACCATCTGTAACTCTAGTTCTAAGAGATCTAACACCCTCTTCTGGTCCCTCTGGTACAAGGCTTGCATGTGGTACACATACACACATCTAGAGAGAACACACATGTTTTGATTTTAAAAAATTGAAAACCATGTACCCATAAAATTAATTTTTATTTTCTCTTATTTGTTTTGAATTGATTTTTTAAAAAATATTAAGTGGTTTAATCTGAGTACATGCATATATAAAATGTGTGTGTGGAGGCCTGATATCTGTGTTTACATTTCCCTCTTTTGCTCTACATTTAAAAATCAATTATTACACTTATTTGGAGTAGAGGGGAAGGTACAACACACATGCAGAAGTCGGAAGACAACTTGCAGGAGTTAAGTTCTCTCCTCGTACCTGTGGACACAGACATGGCACCCAGGCCGTGAGGATGCTGGGCAGTGCTTTTGCTTGACTGAGCATTTTTCTAGTCTCCATCTAATGGCATTTACACTTCTAATATCCCCAGAGATTAGATGTATTGCAGAAAAAAAGTGGCTAGAGCAAGAAGTTGTAACTCACCAACTGCAAAGGAAGTCCACACTGAGCTGGCTAGAACAAGGATGGCAACTGAGGAGGTCACTCTCATGGTGACAGATCTGTGGAAGGAAGCAGTTCTTTGCCCTCTGGCATTACTTACTTTCAGCTGTGGAAGACACTCCTGACTGAAGGAGCCTCAGCTCAGTGTTAACAAAGTTGTCATCAGCCTTCTGTGGGTGGAAAGCAGCTTCTCTGTCTCCCCTGGCCTGAGAGTGTAGAGAAAAGTAGCCTTTCCTGTCCTCCCTCATGCCTCCATTCTCCAGGGGAGAAATTCCTTCTGTGATAACCATCTGCAGAATCAGGGTTCCTGCAACAGACAGGAGTTGAACTTTGCTCTCTTCAGTAATTTTTCTAACCACTACATAAGAGCAAACCACAATAATCCCAGCACTTGAGAGAGAGAGAGGCAGGCAGATTTCTGAGTTTGAGGCCAGCCTGGTCTACATAGTGAGTTCTAGGACAGCCAGGGCTACACAGAGAAACCCTTTCTCGAACAAAAAGCAAAAACCAAAAGCAATCAAACAACCCCCCCCCCCAAATCAAACAAACAAAACAAAATGAAACAAAAAACAAAAACGACAACCACAAAGAAGAGCAAAACACAGAAGCTAAGACGCAAGGTTAGTATATTTTAGACATTTTCCAAGAAGTCTGAATTGGCAGTTCGTGCTGTCTGTGTGCTGTTTTACAGTCTGAATCATAGTGCCATCATGGACTCAGTTGTGCTAATGTCTCGGGGCCTCCTAAGTCTGGGGTCCTCCTACAGTTGTTTGGATAGGAAGGGCCCCTATAGGCTCATATATTTGAATACTCAGTCATCAGTGAGCAGCATTACTTGAGAAAGATGAAGAGGTGTGACCTTGTTGGCTGAAGAGAAAGTGTTTTGGGCATCAAAAGCTACTTCTCCAGCACTGTGTCTTCCTGCACACCGCCATGCATTCCAACATGATGAAAATGAACTGATCCAAAAGCAATTCCAACTAAATGTTTTCTAAGAGTTGCCTCGGTCATCCTGTTTTTTTTCACAGCCACAGAGCAGCAGCAAGCAGGCCAGTACTCTTGGGAATACTTTGACAGGACAGTGTAACTAGCATTCAGTAGCTCACTCCAGTGTATGGCTACTGAATGTCACTTTAGCCTGATTTTGCCATTCTTCCTGGTCATCACCCCTATTTATGGGCCCCAAGTCATACCCAAGCCCACTACTGCAGCTTCTGTTCATTGTGTGCTTTGAGACAGGGTCTTTCTCTAGCCTAGGCTAACCTTGTACTCACTTTGTAGTTCAGACTGGCAGTCCTGCTTCAGTGTGGGATTACAGGCATGCAGCCATGTATGTGATCAAATTCTCTAAGCCCAGCTCTGCGTGTGAGTACAGGTCTATATTTTGTGCTCTCTGGGGCTTTAGACATGCTGTCTATAGTGATCTGTAAAAGCAACAACACACCAAACAGCATTCATGTTTTTCCATTCTCAATGGTGCTTTAAAAGTCTGTGTGCAGAACAGGTACCTAGAGGAACACCTAGTTTCTCTATTGATGCCATGTTGGTTAGAATGAATGGCATATGACTTTAGGGAAGACTGTTACTAAGGGTCAGCATTGGCTGATTGTAACCAGTAGCAAAAGCACTGAGAGGCCGCCAGGGGACAGCTACCTCCTCCTACCCAAATGGATTCATAGACTCCACTCTAGAAATAACCATTTCCTGCTGGGAGCCTGTGAACAATGAAGTTCTAACAGTGTGGTGTTCTCTACAGAACAGTGGCTTTGTCAGGGAGAGTGCCTGCTGACACTGCAAAGCAGAGTCACTGGGTCACATCAGCAGGAGTGATAACAACTGGGGCTCCACCCCTCAATCCCTCCACAAGGGATAAAGAGGCAGAAATCTTATCGACAGTGAAGATAAGAGTGGTGGAGTAGAGACAACGATTTCTGTGCAATATCACATGTAGTATGGAGAGCATTGTTTCAGCAGACTCAATGGAAGCCAAAGTAAAAGCCTTTTTTTGTTGTTGAATTTTTATGGAACTTATTTTTGAGGAAAAATTTTAATGTTCTGAAGCCCCTTTGTAGCAGAGAAGAAGAGGCTGAAAACTGTCTTCAGGCCCCACATACTGTTAAGTGAGTAGGTCACAGCCAGCCCAGAGGGAAAGAACTGGAGACACTGGCCTCACAGTAAAGGCATAGCTATCTAGAGCTGATGACAAGTACACAGACACTTTAAGACCCCCATGAAGGGAGGACCTCACCCAAGCATCAGAAATTCTCGGCCATCCAGTAACTCACAAGACTCAGATCTTGATGCAGTCAGTCAGCAAGAGGTATATTTCGGGATCAACCAGCTGATGGTCAACTCAAAACTCACGCAGGAGCAGAGGAATTGACCAAGAGCCTGGGGAGAGAAGGTTATTTAAAGGGAAAAACAACAAACGGGGATTGGGGTGGGCTGATGGTGAGGGGGTGGGTACCCAAGGGGATGTATCATAAAAATAGTGGAAAGTCTTAGCCCATAATTCAGTCGGTCATGTGGGGAACATCTTGTACACACATTTTTTTCAAGAATGTAATCTTGCTGGACCATTCATCTTGTGGCCAGCTAGTTCCTGGACACCCCCACCCCACCCCAGATGAGTTGTATTTTTCTTTGTGGTCAGCTAGTTCCTGGAACAAGCTGGCCTACATTCTTGGCTCAGCTCTAGGGGACATAGAGAATACTTTCTATATCTTTTAATGAATTTTCTATACTTTTCATTCTCCACTCCTTCTAATACATAATTTTAATCATAAAACTAAACTTCAGTATCATCATAACCTTCATTTTCTTGGCTAGGTAAAGTTTGATATTGTTGGAGTAGCATTAAGATCTGGACCGCACTTATACCTTCTCTAACAAAAGTTACTAATTCATTTAATATACAGGGGCCTATAGTCAGGAGAAAAAGCAGGAGTAAAAAGGGGTCCAGCGAGGGAAGATATCAGAGTAGTCATCTATGGGGATCTGTTAAACCAACTTTTAAACCAATTTTGTTGTGCTTCTCTGTCTTTCTGTCTTTGGTCTAATCTCTCTCTGAGTTTGTTCATAGAGTCTCTAATCACCCCTGAATGGACTATATAAAAACAACATTCTTCTCTAAGAGCAGTGCATAAACCACCATTTTAAAGAAACAGTAAATCTAATCTTCACCTATTTTGCAGGACAACTTCTGAAAGGGAGGTTAATGTTTTTTCAAGCTTTGATATTGATTGTTCCAGGGCCCTTAGGTCTATGGCCACTCTTAATTCATGGAAATAATGAGGTGTCTGTACTAGTGGTGCAGTGCCTGTTCCCACACCTGCAGCCACTCTAAGTCCCAGTATGACAGCCAAGGTCAAGGAGATGGGCTCTCATTGGAAGAGTCTTGGTCGCATTTCGAACTCATTTTCAAGGGTATCAGTGGGGTAATAATAAACCAGAGGAACCAGCTGTACAAGTACACAATAATCTTTGGCCTCATCAAAGACAGAAGTGAATATACAAGGGTTAATCCTGAACTGCAAGCCCTCCATTTTTCAATCTCAGGCACTAAGTATCTGTTAGCAGGGGTCCTTGGGCTCTATTCTATCGGCTAGGGGGTCTCAAAAAGTTTCTATTTCTTTCAAACACACTTCTAAAGTTGCCCTCTGGCTTCTACATACATCCTGGGGCACACAGTTGCCCACATACACATACATTCACATATATAATAAAGTGAAATTGTAAAAGGAACAAATCTATATAATTCTAGATTCACATTTAGTTTTTATAACACAGCTCCTGATCTTTCAGACCCATTGCTTCTGGCTAAATAAGGAACATTTCCAATGTGCCCAGCTATGAGCTTTTTTATAGATTATTAAAGCTATATATGTCTCATTGTTTAACAACAAAAGAAAGAAAACTATTTATAAAGCAAAATTAATAAAGATACCAGAAAAGGTTAATAATATTTGTGAAATGAAGGAATAAGTGCCAAGAGTCTTTCAATAACTCTTTTAAAGTTGCAGTCACTTCTGGGGCGGGACCTGGAAGTCAACAGACAGTAAGAAGCAGAAAGGGACAGAACCCCAGACACACACTGCCACACTCTTAAGCTTTGGTAAGTATCGCTTTTGTGTTAACAGTAACCAATGAAATTCCCAAAATGAAAGCCGGAGAGTTTGTAGCAAGAGCTCACTGCAGAACTGAAACAGCAGAGGTACAGTCTGTTCTCATGTTCTGGAAAATGATCTGTCTGGGTAAGTTCAGCCCATGACCTTCCCTGAAGAGAAATGAATAATAAAACACTCTTTCAGTCTCAGAAAATTATATATTGGTTGTGCATGTTACCTGCTGTGATTCCCACAGTTGCTCTGAGAAACTGACTGTCTGGAAATCTTTAGCCAGTGAAGAAATAGGAAGACTGACAGGAGGCTGTGCTGGCTGTCTCAGGACAGTGCCTGGCCCTGGAAGCAGTGAGCTTTGAAGTTCAAAAGAATAAATACAAGCCAGGGCTGTGGTGGTGCATGCCTCTGGTCTCAGCAGTCAAGGAAGAGGCAGGTAGATCTTTGGGAGTTTGAGGGCAGCCAGCCTGGTCTACATAGCAAGTTCCAAGGCTACATATTCCATACTGTATCATCTCAAAAAAAGGGAAATACAGATCAAATTATGAATCCCATGCTTTCTTCTTTGTTTGCATTCCAGCTTTCTGGGGATGGAATACATTGTCATGGCCACTTGGAAATCCAACTCCTCTTGCCAAACTTGCTATTATGTGCTATTGGCTATTAAATAGGGCATGCTTAATTTGTTTGTTTGTTAAAGCAGGGTTTCCTGTGGCTGGGTTAGATGCTGAGGCTATCCTTGCCATGATCCTCCTGCCTCTACTTTCTAAGTACACAGCCCTGCGGCACTGATTTAATGATTCAGTTATTTTGTTTTAGTTTTTTTTAAGCAGGAGGATTTATGTGATTTTGAGGTCAGCCTGATCTACAGAACTAGTTCTAAGGCAGCCAGGGCTACACAGAGAAACTCTCTCTCTCTCTCTCTCTCTCTCTCTCTCTCTCTCTCTCTCTCTCTCTCTCTCTCTCTCTCTCAAAAAAAAAAAAACCCAACAACAAGAAGAATTTATTTTACATGTATGTGTCCATCTGTCTCATGTTTATGGGTATCCATGGAGGTTGAAAGAAGGCACCTGGAGCTGTAGTCACAGGGGCTCCTGAGCTAGGAACTGGGGCAAGGAACTGAACTTGTATCCTCTGGAAGAGCAGGAAGCTCGCCATCTGATGAACCATCTTTCTGGATTCAGGTTTTTATTTTTTCCTTCGGGACAGGGTTTCTCTGTGTAGTCCTGGCTGTCCTGGAACTCACTCTGTAGACCAGGCTGGCATTGAACTCAGAAATCTGCCTGCCTCTGCCTCCCAAGTGCTGGGATTAAAGGCGTGTGCCACCTCTACCTGGCTCAGCAACTGTTCTTGATCACTGAGATACCCATCCCTTCACCCACCTCACCCTATCCCCATCATGGTTTTCCAGATATTGTCTTTCTTCACTGGCCTGGAACTGCCAAGTAGAATAGGCTGGCTAGCCATCCAGAGCCAGAAGTCTGCCTTCCAGTGCCAGGATTGCAAATTCACACTCACTACACCTGTGACCCCTGTAGTTCTGTATCCTCCATCAGTAAGCACTTTACTGACTGAAGTAACCCCTCAGCTCCCTTTTTTATTGGTTTGTTTTTTGGGAGAGGGTCTCATCTGGTCCAAGATGGTCTCTGTGAAGCTGAGGATGACCTTGAACTTCTGATTCTACTCCCTGCATGCCCAATGTGTTAGAACAGGGAGGTGCAGGTTTTTTGTGTATTTGTTTTGTTTTCCTGGCAGAGATTTCTCTGTGTAGCCTTGGCTGTCCCACACTTGCTTTGCAGACCAGGCTGGCCTCAAACTCACTGAGATCCACCTGTCTCTGCCTCCCAAGTGCTGGGCTGAAGATATTTCAGGGTTTGTTGTTGTTGATAAGACAGGGTTTCTCTATGTAGCCCTTGCTGTCCTGGCACACACACACACACACACACACACACACACACACACACACACACACACAGAGACACTCACACTCCCCCTCCCTCCCTTACCCCTCTCTCCCCTTCCTCACTCTCCCCCCTCCCTTTTCCCTGTACCCCCTCCTGCTTTGTTCCTCCCTTCTCTGTAGACCACACTGACCTTGAACTCACAGAGATCTGCCTGCCTCTGCCTTTCTGGTGCTGGGGTCAAAGGCATATGCCATCATGGCCCTGTTGAGATTCAGGTTATAAGATCTCTCATTGCTCTTGTAGAGAACCTGGCTTCAGTTCCCAGTACCCACATGTGCTCACAGCCCTGCTAACTCTAGCTCCAGGAGATCCTATGCCCTCCTCTGGCCTCTGAGGGCACCTGGAATGCATGTACACAGACATATATGTGGACAACAACTCATAAAGTAAAAGGATTTTTTTTTTGAAATTTTGCTCTGGATGTCAGGATGGCTCAGAAATTGAAGGTGTGTATCTTATAAGCCTGGTAACTTGAATTCGATCTCCACAGTCCACATAAAGTAGGAGAGAGCTGACTCCACAAGGCTGCCTTTGTACCTCCACTCCCCAAAAACCCCACACACTGTTTCCTCTTAAACAATTAAAATAAAAAGCTAAGTCTGGCAAGGTGGCTCAGTGGATAAACCAGGCTTGACACCAAGCCTGAGAACCTTAGTTCAGTTCTGGATTCCAAGGAGAAGTACCTGCCATGGTGAAGCCTCTACAGGTGCATTCTGGTGCACACATCCACTGCTCACCCAGTAAATAAATAAATGTAATAATGGAAAAATGTAATGTTAGACCATTTTTCATTCTCATCAGTTTCTCCTTTATCTCTGTGTTCAATCAATAGGTAGGTGGAGGCCAAAGAGAAAGGCGGTGCATGCCTGGGGGCTCAGGCTACAGGAAACTTACCCTGTGCTGCCTTGACTAGTTTTCATAAGATTGCAACAATCAGAAACTTGCTTAGCTTATGACAGTGCAAGTAAACTCTAATAAGGGCAGTGTAAAGAGAGTTGGTGGAAACATTTTGTTCTGTAATGGACATGGTATTGTAAATATTTATGGTATATATTTGAGAAATATTTAAAAAATAAAATTTTATGTGACTGTGAAATTATTACTCAACTTTGATGTTTTAATGAGGGCTGAAGAGATGGCTCAGGGGTTAAGAACACTGACTGATCTTCCAAAGGTCCTGAGTTCAATTCTCAGCAACCACATGGTGGCTCATAACCATCTGTAATGGGATCTGATGCCTTCTTCTGGTGTATGTGAAGAGAGTGACAGTGTACTCACATACATAAAATAAATAAATAAAGCTTTTAAAAAAAAACTTAGCCAAATATTTAGGTTATACACTAACCAAAAAAATCAAGAAAACTGCTGGGCAGTGGTGGCACACACCTTTACTCCAAGCACTTTGGAGGTAGAGGCAGGTGGGTCTCTGAGTTTGAGGCCAACCTGATCTACAGAGGGAGTTCCAGGACAGCCAGGGCTGTCCACAGAGAAACACTGACTCAAACAAACAATCAAGAAAAAGAATCAGGAAAGTCAGACCTGATACTGCTTTGGTGTTATCCAATCCAAATCCTTCATTTCATATGTGAAGAAAAAGAGACTCTGATGATGGTGGCATCTAATCTACCATCACTTTCATCTGGGAGAGTCCACAGGGACTCACAGCAAAGATTCTAAATTGCTGTCTTAGTAACAGAACACTAAGTTCTGTTAGGTGGAGGAATATGGTTGACTCTGTGGTGGTTTAAATGAGAATGTCTCCCACAGGGGTGGCTTTTTGAACTTGGTCCCCAGTTAGTGGAGCTTTTTGTGTAGCCTTGAAGCTGTGGACGGATGAAGTATCTCGTGGAGGACTCAGAGCCACACATGCCTTCCAGTCCTTTATTTCCTCTGGCTCCTGCTTACAGCTCAGGAGCCAGTCTGCTTTGTGCCCAGCTTCCATGTTTGCTGTTCCCTTCATGACAGTCTCTTAGCCCTCTGGAATCCTAAGTCCAAATGAACTCTTTCTCCTATGCTTTGGTCACGGTGTTTTATCACAGCAATAGAAAAGGAACTAAGCCAACCACATTGTCACAGCTCTTGTGTGTCTGACAGTGTCAATCATATTCTTAGCTATTTTAGGGGCTGCATGGTGTAAGAAAGTTAGTGGTGATTGAGAACTTGATAGGATCTGGAATTTCCTATGGGACAAGACTCCAGGCACACTTGTGAGGGACTGTCTCGATTAGGTCAAAGACATGGATGACCCCTTCTTTTTTGTTCTTGTTTTGTTTTGTTGAGACATGTTTTCTCTGTGTAGCCTTACCTATCCTGGAACTCACTCTGTAGACCAGGGTGGCCTTGAATTCAGGATTCCCCTGTCTCTGTCTCTCCAGTGTTGGGATTAAAGGCATTTAATGCAAGGCTAAACACTTCTTTAAATTTCTTGCATCAGAGTATTTGATCATAGTGACAGAAAAAGTAACTAAGATAAATGGTACCTCGTGTTGTAAATTTAATTGTTTCAATGCCTATTTTTAATGATGGTCTTCAAACACATTAACCTTCCTTCTAGCCCAGCACCCACCAGAGGCAGTGGAGAAGAAAGGATAGAGGGGAAGTGGGCCTGTTTAGAGATGGTCCTTTGGAGCAAATCCCATGTGCATTGTCAGGAAATCAGCAGTTTAGTTCACAGGTCACAGCTCGATCCAATCGTAAACACTTCAGGAATATCCTAGCAGTCCAGTTCGGTAGTGTCAGGATATCAGCAGGGGTGGCATGGCCTAGGAGGAACAGCCAGGCCTCAGTCAAAACAGCAGGAGTGAGCAGGAGGGACCAGGGCCAACTGTAAAGCCAGGATAAGTTCATGGCTGTGCCTCTCTCAATGAAGGGAAGATCAACAAAGGTGTGAGACCAACAAGTATTTAGCTATGCAAGCAAGCCAAGCTCAGCCTTGGTCACTGTCCATCAAGTCCTATTTAAACTCCCTCCAAACATCATGTGTCCTCCATGGTTCTTGCCTCAGCACCAGAGTCTGTCTCAGCAGACATTATTCTTCCAATTGGCTGGAAAACATACCTTCACATCAGTTTTAGCACAACACCATCCAACACAACTGACTTTCCAAAGAACCCTTAAGTTTCCACTTCATCGTGTGTTTTTACTCACGTATTATTTTTACTCGTGTATATGTGTATAGGGGGTATGTTCAGAGGAATGCAAGTGCCCACAAAGACAAGAAGAGCATTGGAACTTCAGGAATTGGAGATATGGGCAGTGGTCAGTTGTGTGGCATGGGTACTAGGAACCCAACTCCTTCATCCGGTTGTTGAACTGTTAAGTATTTTTAATTTAGGTATTTTCCTTTTTATTTTTCCTTCTTAAGTTAAACCTTTTTGTAAAATTACAAATTCTCATGCAATTTTTACAATTAGAAGAAACAATATATATAACCCCATATCCACTTTACTGTGTTTCCCCCATGGGAGCATCCTGGAAACAAGTGTAACATTTGAAGAAATTCAAATGCATATATTTAAGGTGTAATTACAGGTCATCAAATGTCTTATGCCCCCCCCATCCCCTGTCCTTTTTTTTTTTTTTTTGGAGACCGGGTTTCATTATATAACTCTGGCTAGCCTGCAATTAACTAAAAGTAGATCAGGCTAGCTTTGAATTCACCTGCCTCTGCCTCCCAAGTGCTGAGAAAAAAGGTTTGTGCCACCCAACATACTCACCTCCTCACTCACTGTTTAGTGACTTAACAGTGATGGTCTTGTGTGTGTGTGTGTGTGTGTGTGTGTCTGTGTGTGTGTGTGTGTGTATGTTGTGTGTGTGTGTGTGTGATGAGGAACAGCTAAACTCTGTGTTACAACTTTGGAATGTTTGATCTCTCCTTCCAGCTATTAAAAATTAGTTTATTTACTTTACATCCTCATTGCAGCCTCCCCTCTCACCCTCCCATCCCCCATAATAAAATATTTTATAGTATATAATGGAATTGATAAGAAGCCATTTCAATAGCCACTAATAATATTTATAAAAAGTTTGCAATGTGTTTTAAATTTTTATTTTATGTGCTTTGGTGTTTAGCCTGCATGTTTGGGGGTTTTGGATTCCCTAGGACTGGAGTTGCAGACAGTTGCAAGTTACCATGTGGGTACTGGGAGTTGAACCTGGGACCTCTGGAAGAACAGCCAGTGCTCTTAACTGCTGAGCCATCTCCTCAGCTGCCACTAATAATATTTTAAAAGTTAAAAAGAGTAGAATTTACATTTTAATTATGCCTTCTGGCACACATTTGTCCTCAGCAGGTCCCCAGACAGCTCCCTGTATTCTGTAGTATCTACCTTACACATTGTTTTCAGTCTGGAAGGTCAAAGTTGAGATTTGCCACAGCAAGAAGTGATGCTAGCTAGTTGTAGAGGGTCAGTGTGAGTGACTCTTCTAGGAAAATGGTCATTGCTTTTGCTCTTCCCTTCTGATCAGGTGGGAAAGAACATATTCTTCCAATGGGTAACTGCTCAGAAGCTGCCAAGCTGCCCCTGAAGGCAAACCCAGGTGCACGGAGACCTGGGAATAGCCACAGGTCAGGTTTTGCTGGCTGACTTTCCCCTGCCATGACCTATGTTTCTTTAATAGTAGTTAGACATAAGATGCAATGGACCTAATGGCCTGCCTCTTTCTTCAAAGGCTACACTTTTGCCAGAATGAAGCATGCCTGCTTCATGATGCATTGATCCTTCAAGGCAATCCTTGGCCTACTCACCATGAAGGATTTTACTTCATGAGTCATTTACCAGAGTCTGTCTCTGCCATAACTTTATATCATAGACCAGGAAAATGACACTGGAGTGAATTCACAGAACCACTGATCTACACAAGGTAGATGTGGGCCATTTACCCTTAGGTTTCAGTGTTTCCCATGTTATTGTGAAAGCTATGTTACTTTTTTTTATTGCCATGGCAACAGAGGGAACTCATCCAACTGCACTCAATAGATCTAGGATTATTCCTTTCTCTGCAAGTCCCACTAGCCAAACACTAGGTGATACATGTTTTTTATACATGCAATGGTCCATTCGCAAGAACATCCAAATCCTGTTTGAATAATGGGCTCTGTGTGTAAGAGTTGATCCATACCAAAAGTGTGTAGGGGATCATGATTTTCTGCCTGGTGGCTGACATGAGTTTTCTGCACTCTGTTGCTTCTGGCTGTAGAACATGAATGCCATTATCATTGGCACCTGTAAAGACCCACTCCTAGGAACAGCAAGGCATGCTTGCCACTGACATAAAAAATCTTATAGTTCAAGACCCCTGGGTTGCAAAGCCAGCCTTGTTTCTGGTTTCAGCAAATGCACCTCTCTTGCTCCTGACCATGGAATGTTACCTCTGGGTTCCCATTAGTTGGAATCCTGTTATCTCACTGGTACCCAGGGAGCCCAACTCCTAGTAACTCTCTCCAGGATACACAGAAAAACCTCGTGTCGAATACCAAAAGTGAATAAATAAGTAAATGTAAAACTCAACAGATGTGTGAAGGCTACAAGAGGATATGGAAAGAGAAGCCTGGTTTCCTTCCACATTACAGCGACATCCATTTCCTCTGTATCTAGGTAGCATCACATTGAGTGCCACCACCCATGGGCTGACACTCACACAGAGTCCTGTATGTTTGCCTCCAGCACTGAGGCATTTATGGAGTAACTATATCTCCATTATTGTTTTCCACCCCACGGTTGTGAGCTCTGGGCACACAGTAGGCTTCTGGGTCAGTGGGAGACAGATGCACTATGTTGGTTCACTGGAGAACTTAGTGGTTACTTCTGATCAGGAATAGCCCCCCTTCTCCCATCCCGTGGACATAGAAAATAGCAACTGAAGATAATCAATCAGTTTCTACATGATTATTATTGACTAATAAGGTCCACATGACACTCCTGTGGAGAGGTCAGCAAGAGGAACATCACATTTTTTCTTCCAGACTCTATTAAAGTATACCTGAGACATGATGTAAAAACTTGATTTTGTTTTGTGAGTTTGTAGTTATTTTTATAATCTAGACAGCATGTGTGTGTGTGTGTGCACATTTGTGTGTGTGCCCTCGCACAGGTGTGTGTCTGTGTGTGTTCATATGCAGTTGTGTGTCATGGATACATGGGGAAACCAGAGGTCAGTAGTGATTATATTCTTTAGTCATTCCCTGCACAGGATCTCACTGAAGTCAGTGCTAACCGGGCTGATTCAGCGAGTCTAACCAAACTGGCCAGGGATCTTCCTCCTCCTCTGCCTCCTCAGTGCTAGAACGGACATGGTTTCCCCCTGGGTAGATCTGGCGATTGAACGCAGGCAGGTCCTTCTGTGTGAACAGCAAGAGCTCTATGTTCTGAGCCATTGTTATTTTTAATTAATTCTGATCCCTCTAAGCAGTGTTTTCATTTTCCACATAAGCAGGATATATTTCTGAAACAGTTCTTTAGAAACCACGATGAAGACTTAGCTGAAAGGTAAATTTGAACAGCAAATTTACCAAAGGGACATATGGAGTTTGAAAGCATCTGATACACAGGTGTGCTAGGTGACTCATGCCTGTAACCCCAGCAGTTGGGAGTCAAAGGCAGGAGGATCAGAAGTTCAAGGTTACTTTTGGTTACTTAGCAAGTTCAAGTCCAGCCTGAGCTACATGAGACCCTGTGTCAAAAAAACAAAACCAAACAAAATCAGAGATTGGTTGATTTCATGATAATTTGTCAGTTACACACGACTAAATTCACACTGCCCTCCAAAACTTCCACAGCTTAAAATAAACCATTACCTCATGCTTTGGGGGGTTGGTGTTTTGGCCCTGGCTCAGCTGTTCTTTCTAAATGGTTTCTGATTTAGCTCCATCTCAGCTGTGTTTAATGCCTGTATCTGCCACCAGGTGGCAGGTCACTTGGGTGCTACTCCTCTGGCTGGTGCCCCTGTGTGCCTGGGGGGAGGATGATGAGTAAGAAGGTCAGGCTTCTCTGTCATCAGTCAGCCTAGCATCATCTGCTTGCCTGAACTCGGTCCCCAGAGACAGGAAGCTGGCCTATCCTCTTGAGGCAAATATTCTGAGATGTCAGGACCACATCTGCTGCTTTGTATTAGCCCGAGAAGAGTCACGGGCGCAGAACTGACTAAGGACATGAACACACTGGGTGCAGTTCCATACTGGAGTGAGTGCTTAGCATGCTCAAGTCCAGTCACTAGCCCAGAAAGTAGAGTGTGCAGGTATGCCAGCTGGAAAGCATGGAGGAAGAGGAGCAGACCTAATCTGAATGGGAGGGGCTCCAGAGTCTTACTATAAAGAGGTGCCCTCCTTAAAGACACCAGGCACATTTTTAGGTGCTCACTTGTAATAATTTGTTTATCCTAAATCTAGCTGATACTGGGTCACCACCTGCATCAGTTCATTGGTTTTATACAATGGAAAAACAGGCTTTTTTATGAAAGAGGTAGTTTCCCAATCTGGAGCCAAGCTTTCCCTGAAGCCCGGCTCCTCAGCCACAGACACTGGGAGACGGGGACCTAGCACAGTTCATCAAATTACAGATCTCTGTGCATAAGTAATGAAACATTTTATAATGTAATGACATATTTATACTACAAAGACATTTAATAGAAAATAATAAATTCATATATAAGTATGTAATCAGTTTATACATGTTTGTAATAAGATTTCAGAAATCATAAGATTTTGAAAGTCAATCTGAATGACCTCATCAGAGAACTACCTAGGCAACTAAATTTGAGTAGACAGACTATTTAAAGAAATACACACACATTTTGAGAGAGAAAGTAAATTTTTTTTTCTGAAGGAAAATGCCTAAAGTAAAGGAGGGAAATCTTTTCCTGTCCTTCCGAGGGCGCCCTGAGGCTCCGACCTGATCCGTGTTCAGGCTGACCTTGAGCAGAGCCCCTCTGGGTCAGCCATGGTCATTCGTAACCACGGGAATGAGCTTGCTTATATTCTTGTTGGTTTAGGACTTATTAATCCAGTCCCTCATCCTTCAGGTCATAATTAAATCTCACGCACCAGAGAGCAGTCTGGACTGTGTGGATTCAGCAGTGAGTCAGAGGCAGACTCCTTTCATTAAGGAAATTGTACTGCACAAAAGGAAACAGAACAAACAGATGAATAAGTGTAATAATTGATTTTTAAAATGTAGAGCAAAAGAGAGAAACGTGAACACAGATCTCGGGCCTCCATGCACACATTAATATATGAGTGTACTCAGATGTATAATTAAACCACTTAATATTTTTTAAAAAATTAATTCCACAAAACAAATAAAAGTAAATAAAAATTAATTTTATGGGTACATGGTTTTCAATTTTTTGAAATCATGTGTGTTCTGTCTAGATGTGTGTATGTGTACCACATGCAAGCCTTGTACCAGAGGGACCAGAAGAGGGAGTTGGGTCTCTTAGAACTAGAGTTACAGATGGTTGTAAACTGCCCTATGAGTGACAGTTTGAAGCCCAGTATATTCTGGGGAACTGAGAAAATGGGAGGTCTCCTCATCCTTCCTTTAATTAGTCAGCTACAACTGCCTGATACACATTAGTGTTGTTCCTTTGTAGAATCTTAGCCACACAAGGAAGAGACAGAGAATGGTGTGATGTGTCTCAGGCCCAGGGATGCCATGGTAGCTTCTGGGACCTGGCAGAGACAAGGGGTGGATAGTCTACTAGTGTTCCTGCAGAGAACAGGGCCCTGCCACTGTCAGATAACCAATGTCTAAATCTGGGAGACAGTGTATTTTCCCACACACCCCATCTCACTGACACTCACTTATTAATGGTCCAGGAAGCTACTGCAACAACCATGTTCTACTCGCCTTGCGTGGTGAATGTCAGAGCCTCAGAAAATGTTTTTCAGCTCATTTCTCTACTGGTCCCTTGATGATCCCTTTGTCAGGTGGCCATTATTGAAATACTGGTTTAAATACAGTGAGAAGAAGTATCTGTTTAGGGGCAGGAAAGATTGTTCAGTGGTTAAGAATACTGACTGGGCCGAGAAGCACCTTAAGAAATGCTCAACATCCTTAGTCATCAGGGAAATGCAAATCAAACCAACCCGGAGATACCACCTCACACCAGTCAGAATGGCATAGATCAAAAACTCAGGTGATACTAGATGCTGGTGAGGATGTGGAGAAAGAGGAACACTCCTCCATTGTTGGTGGGATTGCAAGCTGGTACAACTACTCTGGAAATCAATCATGGCGGTTACTCAGAAAATTGGACATAGCATTACCTGAGGATCCAGCTATACCACTCCTGGGCATGTACCCAGAAGATGCTCCAACATATAACAAGGACATATGCTGCACTATGTTCATAGCAGCCTTATTTATAATAGCCAGAAGCTGGAAAGAACCCAGATGTCCTTCAACAGAGGAATGGATACAAAAAATGTGGTACATCTACACAATGGAGTATTACTCAGATATTAAAAGTAATGAATTTGAGAAATTCTTAGGTAAATGAATGGATCTAGAAAATATCATTTTGAGTGAGTTAACCCAGTTACAAAAGAACTCACATGGTATTTACTCACTGATAAGTGGATATTAGCCCAAAGGCCTGGAATAGCCAAGATTCAACTCACAGAACACATGAAGCTCATGAAGAAGGAAGACCAAGTGTGGGTGCTTCGGTCCTTCTCAGAAGGAGTAACAAAAATACTCAAGGGAGCAAATATGGAGACAAAGTGTGGGACAGAAACTGAAGGAAGGGCTGTCTGGAGACCATTCCACCTGAGTATCCATCCCATGTGCAGTCACCAAAGGAAGACACTGATATGGATGTCAGGAAATGCATGCTGACAAGAGCCTGATATAGCTGTCTCCTTAGAGGTCTGCCAGAGTCTGACACAGTCAGAGGCAGATGCTCACAGCTAACCACTGATCTGATCAAGGGTTTCCCCTGGAGAAGTTAGAAAGAAAACTGAAGGAGCTGAAAGGGTTTGTGGCCCCATGAGGAGAGCAACAATACCAACCAACCAGAGCTCCCAGGGTCTAAACCACCAGCCTGGGAGCACATAGGGAGGGACCCATGACTCCATCTGTACATGTAGGGGAAGATGGCCTTTTTGGGCATAGGTTGGAGAGGAGATCTTTGGTCCCATGGAGACTGAACACCGAGTGGGGGAGAATTCAAGAGTGGGGAGGTGGGAGTGGGCACATCCTCATAGAAGCATGAGGAGGGGGGTATGGGATAGGAGGTTCCTGGGTGGTGGGGGGAGTGGGGTAAGGGGATAAAATCTGTAATGTAAATATAATATCCAATAATAAATAAATAAATAAATAAATAAATAAATAAATTGTCCACATTAAAAAAAAAGAGTACTGGCTGGTTTTTTTCCCCCCAGAGGACCTGGGTTTCATTTTTGGTACCCACATGGTGTCAGTACCACATACTACTGTCTGTAACCTCAGTACCAGGAGGTCAAATGGCCTTTTCTGGCTTCAACAGGCAAGAGATTTCATGTTTGAGGCCAACCTAAACTTCACAGTGAATTCTAGACCAGCCTGGACCATAGGATGATGTCCTTTTTAATCCAGTCACACACACACAGACACACACACACAGACACACACAAACACACACACAGACACACCCCCTCCTTAAACAATTATACATTGTAAAGTAATCAGATCGCCTTTATGGATGAAAAATATCCATTGTTAAGGTGTCTGTGGTAGCAATGCCTCATGACTATCATAAGGAGTTATAACAGCTGTGCATGTGAACATCTACATCAGACACTCAGAGAAAGAAGCCAGGGCCATCCTCTGGCTCAGCAAACATGCAAACAGAAAGTCCAAAGCCAAGCACTGTGGCACACATCTTTCATGCCAGCCCTTGGGAGGCAGAGTCAGGCTGATCTGTAAGTTTGAGGCCTGAACTATATATATCAAGTTCCAGGACTAGATAGCGAGACCCTGTCTCATAATAAAACAAAGAAAAGAGAAAAAGGCCGGAAGGCAGGAAGGAAGGAAGGCAGGAAGGAAGGAAGGAAGGAAGAAAGGAAGGAAGGAAGGAAGGAAGGAAGGAAGGAAGGAGAAAGAAAGAAAGAAAGAAAATAGAGAAAAGTATAGCACAAGGAGGCCCGTGGCTTCTTTTGGAGCCTGCACTGTGGCCTGTCGTCCTCTCTTCAGGCTGCTTTGCTTTTGCGGGGGCTTCACATTCAACCCTCCATCTCTGTAGTAGCAAAGTCAGGAGTGGGGTCTGCAGTCCTCAAAATTATTTTCAGTCTGAATCAGTAGAGAGCATAGTTTAAATAGTGTGTCTCTGTATATATACATATATTTGTTTTGTATGTGTGTGTGTCTCTGTGTGTATATACATATATCCATTTTGTTTGTGTGTGTGTCTCTGTGTGTATATACATATATCTATTTTGTATGTGTGTGTCTACACATGTTTAAATGCATCTGTCCATTGTGTATGTCTATGTACACTCTGTCATAGCGCTGGTTCCTTGAGTTATTTATTGTCTTTTTGTTATTTTGTCTTTTTTGTTTTGTTTTTGTTTTTGTTTTTGTTTTTGTTTTCAGAGCTGAGAGCTGAACACAGGGCCTTGTACTTGATAGGCAAGTGCTCTACCAATCAGCTAACCCCCTAACCCCGAGTTATTGTCTTAAATGACAAAGGAGCACAGTTACCAAGGGTCCAGGACTTAAGCTCCACCCTGTGGCCGCACAGGAGAAGGTAATGTTAGATGAAAACACATTCCGATTTCTGGTCACTAACATAACGAGCATGAACAAAATCAGCATGACTCTTACTTTTCTATTTCTGACACAAAGTCTCAGTCTTTAGCCTGTTGAAAATTAGTGTATTACTCTGTATTTTCTAGAAAGTTCTGACAAGTACATTATCAATCAGGGCTACCCCAGCTCATGTACTTTTTTGGTCTCCACAGTGCCAGGCAGGGGTTGTTGAGCTCATTTGTGTGATGAATAACACTGTGGAGTGAATTTAGGTGTGGACACTCTTAGCTGAGTGTATCTGGCTCCTGTGAGTGTGTGTGTGTGTGTGTGTGTGTGTGTGTGTGTGTGTGTGTGTGTGTGTGTGTTGGTGTGAGGCTGAGAGTCTACACACCTGCAGCTTGCTGCAATCAAAGCCTGAGGAGCTGCGGGTGGCAGCCTTGTTAAATCTTTGGCCAAGCCTTTAAAATTGGAGCAAGCTGGGGAGGAGAAAGAAGAGTCAATGTGGACTTAGGCCCCTTAAGATGGAGTTCTATTTGTCTCCTGTGACATCACTGAAAATCTTCTCCTATCTGGATGCCTTCAGTTTGCTACAGGCTGCCCAAGTGAACAAGGTAAAAGCTCCTTGGCTGAACTCCTCCATCTGGTGCATCATAAGGCCCTGGGCCTTTCCTGCTCAGTCTTGGAGTCTCAGCTACCCCAGCATTGTACTCACACAGCCTGGCTTCCTTCCTTCCTCCCTTCCTTCCCTTCCTTCCCTTCCTTCCCTCCCTTCCTTTCCTTCCTTCTTCCCTCCTTCTCCCCCTTCTCTGCCCTTCTCCCCTCTTCTCACCCCTTTTTACCCCTTCCCCCTTCTCCTCCTTCTCCCCTATTCTCCTCACTTACTTCTCTTCCTCCTTCCCCCTTCATTCCCCCTCCTTTCCCCCTTCTTTCCCCCTCCGTCCTTTCCCCCTCCCTCCTTTCCCCCTCCCTCCTTTCCCCTCCTTCCTTTCCCCTTCCTTTCCCCTCCTTCCCCTTCATCCCTTCCTTCTCTTCCTTTTATTTCCTCTTTCCCTTCCTTCTCTTCCCTCCTTAAACTTACCTCATTCAGACCTGTCTACTCAGTTCTGACACATTAATGTCTCAGGAACTCAGCTGCTTCTCTTGACCAACAGGAGTGCCAACCTACAGAAAAGCAAACAGATATATATTCTCATGGGTTAGCATTATCCACTCTGAAGACCTCAACTACAGTTCAATGAGGCAGGAGTGGTGGCACATGCCTGTAATTAAAGCACTTGGGAGGTGGAAGCAAGATGGCAGGAGTTTGGGTCATACTCAATTACATGAATTTAGAACCAGCCCAGGCTACTTAGATACCCTATCTCAGAGCAGCAACAGTGACAACAACATTCTGCTAAATGAAAAGAACAAGCTGCCGTGAGGAGACGTGCTGCTCATATGTGGCATCCTTGAGACTCCCTGTCAGACCTGTGGAGACTGGCCCTCCTGCCTCTGAGCCCTCCCAAGGTGATTTGTGTTTGCTGGGGTAGGTCTCTCCAGGCTGGCTGGGCCTGGGGAGCTAGGACTGTGCTTGATTTACCTGTGTAGGCCCAGCACAGAACAAATTGAGAGCAAGGGGAAGGGGGCTGTTGTTGATTTAAGGATTCTTTTCTCTCCCATAGGACTGGAATGCAATTGCAAGCAGTGACATCCTGTGGAAGTAAGGAGAGGGGTGGGGTGGGATGGGAAGAAGGGATGAGATGGGGCAGGAAGGGAAGAGGAGGCCTTCTGAGTCTGGACCAGGACCTCTGCTGTGTGAGGATGGTTAGTGAATAAAAGTTGTGTGCACTGTAGCGGTGGCTCTAAGGTGAGGTGACTGGGGTTAGCCTGATGAGATTGCAAATGTGCATTGCAGGAAGCTCTGTGTGAAGAGATGGCTCTTCTGTGAGGACGTCACCCCACAGCTCCTGGGCACAGAGACATGGAAGCAGTTCTTTGTTTACCAAACATGGCAAGAACACACTAAGTCCCGGGCAAAGCCAGAAGATTTCACTTATAATGAAATTTATGTGGAGCCTCATGTGGGCTTGGGTAAGATAGAAGAGACACACACGTGGTTTTTTCCATTCTCTGCAGTCCTACATTCTCACTCAATAAGAGGAAGATAACTATGGGATGTGTCTGCAGTGCTAGGCTAGCCATAGAACGACTCTGTGATCTGCTGAGTGGTTGCTCAAAATCATATAACCAGCCCAGTCCCTCTTTTTCCCTGAAGGCTTCATAACTTTCCCAGAGTATAGAGAGAATTTAATGGAGAAATTACTAGAGAGGCTTCAGTATTTATATTTTTTTTTCTACAAACTTCTTCAGAACAGCTTTCTGATGGAGAGATACTTTTAAATTTCTTTCATTATTTTTAGTGTGTCTGTGTGTGTATGTGTGTGTGTGTGTAGACAACTTTGTGGAATTGGTTCTCCTGATGGGAAAAATCTTAACTTTTCTGTTTGTTTTGAAACTATATTGCTGTCGCTAGCCTGGAACTTGGTCTGTAGAGGACACTAGCCTCAAACTCAAGATCTGCAGCTTGCCTTCAACTGGGACCGGTACATCTTTATATCTGGCTTTTTCATTTCTTTTGTTTCTTTCTCTCTCTCTCTCTCTCTCTTTCTTTCTTCCTTTCTTTTCTTTCTTTCTCTCTTTCTCCCTTTCTCTTTCTTTCTTTCTTTCTTTCTTTCTTTCTTTCTTTCTTTCTTTCTCCCAAGACAGGTTCTCATGTACCACAGGCTCAAATTCTTCATGTAGAAAACACCAATCACCTTGATCCTTCTGCCTCCAAATGAGAACTGGGTTACAGTTTATAGGCCTCTAAGAACAGAACCCAGCACTCTGCCCACTGAGTTCCAGACCCAGCCCCCAGTACCCATTTTGTATCTATAGAAGCACATTAAAGAGTAACTGTATCTGAACCAATGACCAACCTGCAGTGTGCTTGACTGTGTCTGCTTCATCCTTCCCACAACTTTTATACAAGGCTTCTACAAGGTAGAGGAAACTGAAACATACCTTTTTTGGTTTGAGTCGCCCCTCAACTGTCTTGTGTTCAAATATTGTTGGGGTTTTCTTGCAGGAATTCGGGGATATGCATGTTATCTCTCAGGGCGTGGCTTAACAAGAAATCGACAAGACAAATCAGTTGTCTGTATCTTGAGTTCCCTGGCCAAGATTTCCACCTGGGATATTCACGAGGTGAGTCTGGCCTATGAGTAGCAAAAGTTACCTGGATGTGAATTCTGATTTCATCTTTTTGTTGTTGGTGATAATGAGAGAGGATCTCCCTGTATAGACCTGACTGTCATAGAAGTCCCCATGTAGATCCACCTACCTTGTTTCCCATGTGCTCAGGTCAAAGGTTTACACCACACACCTGATTTTCCCCTCTTACCTTTTTTTAGATTTAATTATTTTATGAGTGTTTTCTGTGCATATATGTATGTGTGATGCAAGTGTGTCTGCTGCCTGTGGAGGTCACAAGAGGGTGTCAAGTCCCTTAAAACTGTAGTTGCAGGTGGCTGTAAGCTGTGGGCACTAGACTCTGGTCCTCTGCTAAGCCATCTCTGCAGTGCCTGTCAGTGTTTCAAAGATTTCATCATAGAGATTGTTCACATACTAGGTCGGGGTTGCCCCAGGGATTCCTTTTTAGGATACGTGTCTTATTTTTTATATGTGTGTGCCTGTGTTAGTTTGTGGTTGGTGCCTGCTGGCCGAGGCCAGAGACTAAGATGTTGTGTAGGCTTTGGGAACCCACCTAGGGTCTTCTGCAAGAGCATTACTTGCTCTGAGCTGCTGACCCATCACTCTGGCCTCTTACTCCAGGGTTTGTTTGTTGTTGTACTTTTGGTTTGGAACAGGGTTTCACTGTGTGAAAGCCTTGGGGGACACTTGCTCTGTAGACTAGGCTGGCCTCAAACTCTGAGATCTGCCAACCTCTGCCTGCTGGGATCAAAAGTGTGTACCACGTCCACCAGGCCATTTCAGGGTGGTGTTTCAAGGCTGCTGTGGATGGGATGGCTTCCCTGATCCCCTCTCACTGTGTCTATTGCTGTATAGGAAGGGCACTAATTTTTTCCCATGTTAACTTCATAGACTATCAATCTGCTGGAAGTTTATCAGTTCTAAGAGTGTTCCGGTGGAGTCTCGGGGTCTCTAAGTACAGGCTCATAGTGTCTGCCAATGAGGCAACTCTGGCTTCTCTTTCCTATTGGCATCCCTTCTGTTTGCTTCTCTTGTTTGATTATTCTAGCTAAAACAATACCATTTTGAGGGAGAGTAGAGAGTGTGGATATACTTGTCTTGTTCCTGATTTTGCTGGAAATGCTTTGAGATTTTTTTTTTAAGCTATTTGAGGGGATGCACTAAAGAAACTGCCAACATGACTCTCCATGATAATGATTAAGGTTGTTTACTGTAGATACGAGAAATCGACCAGAAGCATCTAGAAGAGTCCAAAGCAGAGAGAGAAAGAAGTAGACTGTGTTGTGCTTTTAAAAGACCAGGATATGTTTTGTAGAGCAAAGTATCGTGAGGTGGGAGAGGTGCCTTTGTGGGCTGACCTTGAGGCATCCCTTTCCCCTGAGGTACCAAACATATGATGGGTATAGTATAGAATAGAGGTTATTTAGGGCATGGATAGGGGAGTGGAGAAGAGTAGAGACAGAAAGATAGAGAGAAAGAGAGGAGAGGAGAGGCCAGTCAGAACACATAGAGAGAGGGGGAAGGAGAAGGGGGAAAAGGAGTTAGGGAGAGAAAAGAGCAAGACAGAAGGGGCAGAGAGAGCAAGAAGGGGACAAACAGCCCCTTTTATGGCAAGCCAGGCCTACCTGGCTGTTGCCTAGGCTGGAGCCTAGAAGGCATGCTGACATTCCTCCATTTTGCTTTAATTTTTAAAAGGAGAAACTAGAAAGAGGTGGTGGTGAACCAGGGATAGGACCATCTTGATCTTTAGCTATTTCCTGCTGACTTTGAGGTGTTGTGTCCCTGTGAAACCTAAGAAAACGAAGATGGGGATGTTGGTCCAGTCTTAGGAGAATTGGCTGTTTCTTTGCTATCCAGGATCTGTGGGACCATCTGTGGATAGGAAGAAGCAGGTGTAGTAGAAGCATCTGTGTCTGTGAGAGCAGGTGCTGGCGCATCTGTGTGTTGCTTCTCTGGAGCTGTCCTGGATGCAGATTTTGAGTAGATGCCTGGACATAGCAAGATGCTGAAATATGTATATATATTAGAGGTAGAGAATACAGTTTAGTACTTTGGGGAGAATAATCTTCTTAGGTGTACATTTGAAACCCTTAGGTCTTGGTGGTTAGGGTGAGATAAGGCCCAATCCCAGGGAACAGGAGGAGAATCCCATCCTCTGGAATAGGTAACAGGTAGAAACTTAGGCTATTGATTGGCAGGTGTACTTATCTAGATGGAGTCTGTTTAATCTATGAGAGGTGGATCTGAGTGGGTTTCCTGGAGCTTATAAGTTTACAAAAGAGATAAATCTCTTAACAGCATGACCACTATTGTAGATGCATTTAGGGAAGACAAAAACCTTTTGTCGAGCAGAAAAAGCAAGAAGGGCTTTCTCCTTCCATCTGGGAGATTGAATCTATATAAATTTACCAGTATGATAAACATTTAAATTTACATTTAAAAGACAATTAAAGGAAACTTGAAAATTTGACCTTGTGAATATGATAGTTGATTATATAGATTAGTATGAGAAGCACCTTAAGTCTATAGTTAAGAGTGATAGAGAAAAGGTATGGGGTCTTGGCAACAGCAGAGTCAGGGCAGCTGGTGAAAGGTGAAGTAAGATGACTTGACAGGGTCACTGGAGAAGCTGTAAGTGGCAATTGTGAGTTTGTTCAGGGGGTACACATAGCCAGCAATCTTTAAAGTGCCCAGGTTGCATGACATTAAGGAGTTGGTAGACCGAGGTCGGGGTCTGAAGCAGAAGGCAAAATGACAGGTTAGTGTTATTTATGAGGGGGGATGTCAAGGAAGTAAGGACATTGGAGGGGTGAAAGAATGTCCTGTGGTGGGTGAAACAGCTCGAGCTACCTTGTCAGCTCTGTTGTTTCCTTTGGAAACAATAGAGTCATGCATGTGGTAGGACCTGCAGTGGACAATTCCATTGTGACTCGGGCAGAGGTAGTTTGGCCATTAGACCCATAAGATGAGAAGCTTTTTCCTGTGGGGGAGGAACGTGGGAGAAATGACTCACTTGTCTTAGGCAATATGAGACATGTAACTCTCTGGGTGTCCTCTGTCCACAGTTTAGACCAAGCCCTGGCAGTGGGCAAGGCAATGGATTGGCGTTTCTCAGTGGTTGTCATATCACAATCCAGGCAGTCTTGTTGTCACTCTGCCCATGTCACTCAGAGATCTTGGGAGTTGGGGGTTCACTGTCAGGATTTGGTAGTCTCTGTCTGTCCTAGTAAGCTGTAACATTAGAAAATCCTAGTAACATAGTTACCATAGTAACAGTTAACATTACATTTAGCAGATTTCTGACAGGAATGAGAGCCAGTATCTGTTAAGTATATTGGAGTTAGACAATCTGTGTTTATTTGATCTAGGATGTATCTAGTAAGTAAAGAGAGTGCATTGTAACATAGTACATAGTAACAGTAGCAAAAACAAGGCTAAAGATACCTTTTGGCAGATGGGAACTTGTTTCAGAAGTTCCTGAGGAACCATGGCTTTTATCTAACAGTCAGAAATCCCATAATCCAGCTTGATCTCATGTCTGGATATTTGGAGAGTCTTGAGAACCGACATTTACCACATAGTATAATTTGCCACACGTTTGTGTGTTTGTGCTTTCTTTTGCTGTGTTAAAAGGCCATGACCAAAAGTAACTTGGAAGAACTCAGAGGTGAGTTCATCAGAGGAGGCTCAGACAGAAACTGAAGCAGAGGCCATGGAGGATTGGTCATTCTTTATGGCTTGCTCTCCATGGCTTGCTCAGTTAGCTTTCTTATACCACCCAGGACCACCAGCCTGGCAGTGGCACTGCCGACAGTGGGCTGAGTCCTTCCACACTGATGATTAATTAGAGAAATATCTACAGATGTGCTTAGAGGCAATCTGCTGGCATGGATGTGGGGGTGATGCCCTCCCTCAATTCACTACCTGTGGTAGTCAGGAGAGCTGGCCATGAGGGCATAAGGAGAGCTGGCCATGCCCTCTCATTGGCTGTGGCACTAGAAGAATGTGCCCCCACTCTTTGACTGGAGAGCACAGTGGAGCTGTGCTCTCTTGGGGGGTGTGTGGAGCAATTGACAGAGCTGTTCTCCACGTGATTCTTTCTCTGATAGTGTCTACCAGGGTTTGGGGTACCTCACCCCAGGAGCTAACAGAACAAGGTGTGGCTTGCTCTGAGCACAATTCTCTTGAGACCTTCCTGGGCTGTGTGTCTTAGGGGAGGAAACACTGCTACAGCTGTGGCAGTGTTGCTTGATCTGGCACCAGCACACCTGTGTAGGTAGAGAATCTCTGTTTTCTATGGTGTTGTGAGTGCTAGGGGCCCATATGATGCCCTGGGAGAGGGATGGTGGGGACCCTAGTACCAGTGGGAAAGAACACAGGACTAGCCATGCCTGTGGTTCTTGAGGACATTGCTCATGGCTTGTCTCAGTGTTATGACACTAGATTCCCACTGTGCAGTCCCTGCTGCTTTATAAAGAGTATTTTTCTCTTGTGTACTCTGACTTGGGAGACAGCCAGCTCTGAGCCATTGGAGGAGAGAACTGTGTGACTGCTGGATACCTCAGTACGTGTTTCTTCATTATCATCCGTTCTCTCAAAGATTTTTTATTTTAAAAGATAAAAGAGTCTAATGGAGTGAACATTAATCCATTCTTAAGGTTGGTTGGTTCTGTCTGTCTGGGAGAAGGTCTCACCCTGTAGTCTTAGCTGGCCTGGAACTATGTAGACCAGGCTAGCCTCCAACTCAGATCTGCCTGCCTCTGTCTGCTGCGTGCTGGGACTAAAGGGGTGGCCCAACACACCCAGCAAAGGGGTTTTTATCTTGTTAGACAGGATCTCAATGTTTATAAACATTGTCTCCTACAGCAAACTGAAGATGGAACATAATGAACAGGATGATTTTGGGGTTGGAGGTTTGAGGGTTTTGTTTGGTTTATATTTGGGGGTTGGGGGGTAGGAGGAGGCTGTTTAGGACAATATCAGGCTGTCCTAGAGTTCACTGTGCAGTCCAGGCTGGCCTTGGTCTCATGGGGACCCTCCGACCTCTGCCTCCTAAGTGCTAGGCAGGATCCAGTGGTGCATCTTCATTGTACCTGGCAGAGGGAGCAGGGAGTGGAGCTGGACCTCAACCTTGTGAGACTGAGTCATGTGCTCCATGGTGACAAGGACTTCACCAGGTTGCCTTTCAAAGGAGGCAAGATTGACTCAAAGGGGAGATTATGTTTAGAGGGAAGGAGAGGTAATTAATAATTTTCATGCAAATGGAGCTAGGGCTTAGAAATGGCTATATTGATTGCTGCCTCTAATATTTTACTAAATTTAATTATGCTTTTGGCTTTTTGTTACTTACGCTGCTGCTGGTGGAGTGTGTGAGTGTGTGTGAGTGTGTGTGAGTGTGTGTGAGTGTGTGTGAGTGTGTGTGAGTGTGTGTGAGTGTGTGTGTATGAATGTGTGTGTATGAATGTGTGTGTATGAATGTGTGTGTATGAATGTGTGTGTATGAATGTGTGTGTATGAATGTGTGTGTATGAATGTGTTTGTGTGTGAGTGTGTGTGTATGAATGTGTTTGTGTATGTGTGTGAGTGTGTATGTGTGTGAGTGTGTATGTGTGTGAGTTGTGTCTGTGTGTAGGTATGTGAGTGTGGGTGAGCGTGTGTGTGCAAGTGTGATTTTAAAAAAAAAAATTATTTATTTTATTTGCTGTATCTGCATGTATACCTTCATGCCCAAAGATGGCATCAGATCCCATTACAGATGGTTGTGAGCCACCATGTGGTTGCTGAGAATTGAACTCAGGACCTCTGGAGAAATAGTTGGTTAGAGCCATCTCTAACCATCTCTCTAGCCTCTTGATTTTTTTTTTTTTTTTTTTTTTTTAGCTGAAGAAAAACCTGGAAAAGAACATGTTTTTCACATTTATAATGTATAAGAATTGATGATACAATAATCAGTTTTGAAATTGATTCATTGTAAATAGGTTTGTTTCAGGTGCTATAAAAGGTAATACTGCCAGAAGCTGTAGCCCAGG